>NC_048223.1:67082405-67424579 GCF_002007445.2 Ailuropoda melanoleuca | reverse complement strand
GGGCGCCTGCCCCAGCTTCCCCGTTTCTGCAGCCACGAGCCCTCACCCTCGCCCTCCACCGAGCCAGTCATGTCAGGGAGGAGGAGAAGCCTAGCTTCATCTCACCACCAAGCCATGAGCACCCTGGAGGCTAAATGAGACAGAGTAGGAACTAGCAGCTCAAATTGAGCAACTCGAGGGAGGAGGCAAGCACAGACGGGGACCACGAGCAAACCGAGGCCAACAGCAGTCAGCCGAAAGGGGACATCAAGATCCACATAGGGACAAGTGGGAAATAAAAAGAGCCCAGGAAAAAGAAGTGGTCACCCCCCCCCCATGTTTGGAGATGCCCACTGCTTTTCTGGCACTTTCTGTGCCGAAGCTTCACTTGGCACAAGGATGGATGAATTTGTAGGTCTAAAAGCTGGGCAGGGAGAAGCTGTCCTCGGTCGGAGAAAACGACGAGCAAATCTCCAGATGTGATGAGATCCCCCTTGTTCCTGAAACAGTGATTTATTTTAGAAAAGACCCTTGTCTCAACTACTTGCAATGAATGGAGGAAAATGAACTTTATATCATGGGAGTGTGGGTGTTTCCTAAGGTAGAACAAGTCCCNGATGCCCACTGCTTTTCTGGCACTTTCTGTGCCGAAGCTTCACTTGGCACAAGGATGGATGAATTTGTAGGTCTAAAAGCTGGGCAGGGAGAAGCTGTCCTCGGTCGGAGAAAACGACGAGCAAATCTCCAGATGTGATGAGATCCCCCTTGTTCCTGAAACAGTGATTTATTTTAGAAAAGACCCTTGTCTCAACTACCTGCAATGAATGGAGGAAAATGAACTTTATATCATGGGAGTGTGGGTGTTTCCTAAGGTAGAACAAGTCACACGTATTCGTCTTATTTACCAAGAACAATACCTAAGTCACACATATTACAATTAGTTCCCCAGATTGGCTTCTTACGGTCTTTAGTTTCCTGCGTATGCTATGTCAGCTGGCCCTCTGTTACCAGTTTTGTGTTTGTTCGTTTATTTCTTTGTTGAGGTGTTTTTGTTGTTTTGTTTGTTTTTCCTTCTCTTAGCTGCATTTAAAGAGATGCAAAATGGCAGAATACAATAGTGGTTAACAGCATAGCCTCTGTTGAGAGGCTAAGGGCTTAGTCAAACACCCAGCTCTACCCTATAGGGCATAATTTGCCAAGTTCCCTATAAAATGAAAGTGCGGGGCTCTTTGTGCACAAATTATTAAGAATTTCAAGACAGTGGGGCACCTGGGTGACTGAGTCGGTTAAGCATCCGACTCTTGATGTCAGCTCAGATCACAATCTTGGGGTTGTGAAATCGAGCCCTGCATCAGGCTCCATGCTCTTTGGGGAGCCTGCTTAAGATTCTCTCTCTGGCCCTCCCCTGGCCTCTCTCTCCCCCCGCCTCTCTAAAAAAAAATTTTTTTAAATAAAAAAAATAAAAAGAATTTCAAGACAGTGACCTCAAAGCATTAAACCAAATACGGAGCTCTTCTGACCACAGGGACAGTATGACTCCCCAGGTCACATGTCCATGAAGCCAGCCCTGCTGTCCCATGCTAACTGTGTGACTTGGGAATGTCACCCTCACAACCTCAATCTTCTTATCTTTAAATTGGAGACAACAATAGTACTTAGGTCACAATGATGAGGTTGTGGGATATAGGTGAGGTTCAGTGGGGTGGAGTCCGAAGCCGACATCCAAGAAAGAATTCTTGAGACATCTTTGGTGCAAAATTGGTGGTTTATTAAAGCACTGGACAGGACCCGTGGGCAGAAAGAGCTGCTGCACTGGGATTGTGAGGGGTGGCTGATTATATACCATGGGGTCCGGGGGAGGTAAGGGAAAAGGGAGGTTGAGAAAATACTTTCGTATGTTAAAGAAGAGTCACAGGATACCAGGGCCCTTGCCATTGTCAAGATAAGGTTGTTTTTCCCTGTAGCAAGCGTTAACATGAAGATGGCTGGGAGCTTCCTGGAGGCTGCAGATTATACAGACATTTAATCGTATCTACATTCCCTTCCAGAAGCTAGGTTATTGATAGAAATGCTTCGTTCTTGTAAACTGCTAAACACATTTGTAAACTGAGGGAGACTTAAGTCTTGCAGGATTGTGGTCTCTATAGGTTAACTATTTCTTTGTTCTTTAGGGCAGCCAGGAGTGCCTGAGGAAGGTCACATACATCCATGGTGGGGGGGGGGGGTTTGCGGGTTGTCCGTTTCTGCTTTGTCCTCAGCTTGCCTTCCGTTCCCTCATCGACAAGAGTTGTGGAATGATTAAATCAGGTGATATTTGTAAAGTGCTTTGTACAGTGCCCAGCACATAGCAAGTGTTTAAACATTATCAGCTATTGCCAATGACCTGCTAGTATCCTGATATGCTTCAGAACCTCCATCAAAACAATGAGATACCACTACGTGCCTATTAGATTGGCCAAAGTCTGGGACACAGACAACATCAAATACTCCCAAGAATGTGGAGCAACAGGAACTCTCACTCATGGCCGCTGGCAACACAGAAAGGTACAGCCACTTTGGAAGACAGTTTGGTGGTTCCTTGCAAAACTAAACATACTCGTACCACACAACTCGGCAGAGCCAGCCATCACACTCCTCAGTATTTACCCAAAGGAGCTGAAGACTTATGTTTACACAAAAACCCACACATGGATGTTTACAGCCGCTTTATTCATAGCTGTCAAAATGTGGAAGTAGCCCAGATGCCCTCCAGTAGGTGAAAGGGTAAAGAAGCTGTGCTACATCCAGGCAGCGGAATACTACTCAGTGCTAAAAAGAAACGCGCTCGCAAGCCACAAAAAGAAATGGTGGAAATTTAAATGCATATTATGAGGTGAAAGAAACCAGTCGGAAAGGCTGTATACTGCATGATTGCAGCAACATGACATTCTGGAAAAGCCAAAACTGTGGAGTTGGTAAAAAGATCAGTGGTTGCCAGGGGTTACAGGATGGAGGGAAGAACGAATAGGTGGAACACGGAGCATTTTCAGGGCAGTGGAAATACTCCATATGATACTGTAATGATGGATACATTCATTATACACTTGTCCAAGTCCTTAGAATGTACAAGACCAAGAGTGAACCCCGAGGTAAACTGTGGACTCTGGGCGATAATGACCTGTCAGTACGGGTTCATCAACTGTAACAAACGTATCACTCTGGTAGGGGGCGCTGGTAAGGGGGGCTTTGCATGTTTGGGGACAGGGAGTGTATGGGAAATCTCTGTACCTTCCTTTCAATTTAGTGTGAACCTAAAACTGCTCTAAAAAAATAAAGTCTTGGAAAAAAATAAAGAATCTCAATATCCAAACAAAATGAGGTATCAGGGCAACCATCGGGTAATGGAAGACAATCACCACTACACTCTTTTCTCTGCTTTTCTTAGAATTATCTGAACAAGAAAGCTCTAACATAAATTACCCAAATAACTACTTTTATTATTCCCACTCACTTTGGTAATGAGCAGATCTGGTCAGATAAAATTTAATATGAAGTTGTAAAAATATATAGTAAAGGTCAGATGTGCTACATAAAATGAATCAGGCTAAGACACAAAAGAGTGGAGGAACTAAGAAAATCTGGAGATTTGAAGAACTAATTTCAAGGAACAGTGCAAAGGAAGAAGGTGCTAGTGACAATTTGGGGATGACCGTCATTTACTGTCACTTTGGACAGACCTCAGAAATAAAAGTCTACATAAAAATTCTGTCCTTTTAAAGAAAAGTTGGAGGTCAAGGGAGAAACTGTTTTAATTAAACTTTTATATTATGAAATATTCTAATGATACATAAAAGTGTATGATGAATTAAAGCACTAATAATGGACTCACTTCATAGTTTTATCAAATCTTGTCTTTGTATGTTTGCTTCAGATTTTAAGATTTTTATTGTAAATTATAAAACATCAAATGAATGCTTACTTCAGTAGAAGAGGGACACACTTGTAACCACCATTCGGGTAAAGAAACAGAACTTGGGCACCTACCCTTGGAAGCCCTCCATAGACCCTTTTCCATCTACAAGCCCTCCCCTCCCCTCCAAAGCAACTACTTCTCTGACTTTTATAGAACCCACCAAAGAGAAACTTTTTATGTTGATCTGAGACAAAGAGAGAAAGAGAAAGAAATCTGACCATAGAATACCAAAATAACACAACTGATAAATAGTATCATATGTATGAACCAAAATCCAAAAAAAGTAGAAATTTCTCTTAGGCAATAAAATACTTCCTTTACTCCCCCTCGGATGATTGAGAGCCTTCGTCTCCCTGGCCTTCTCTCACATATGGACTCAACATTTTCCAGATTGGACCCGTTTTGGCATTTTGCAACCTATTCTACCTCTAACAGTGAAAACATACTGCCTCTGTTTCTGCAATTATTTAGCTAAAGCGGCAAAAACTGGGTAATGTTCAAAGTTAGAAAAGACAATTAGCAAGTGTGTTAGGGTCCTGTTTCTGAGGGTCCTTACTTCTATCAGTAACTGTACGTTCAATATCAAGGTTAACACAGGTCAGGTTTTGCTTCTGTTTTCATGTTAAACAGTCTACGTTGAATAAAGTTGCTAGTGCCTGTGCAAAATTGTCCCTTCTCCTCACATTGGATGGATCCAGAGCCAGGACCTAGGTGAGGTCAGTGCTTTCAGTTTACTAGATCCACAGTCCCTTAGACCTTCTTAACCTCCCCCAAGTTGGGGTGCTGATAAATGTAGTAGACACACAATGCCTTCCTTAAAATCAAAGAGGACAGTATACATACACACACACACGCACACACACACGTATGTATTAGTCAGGACTAGATGCAAGTAAAAGAAAAACAACTTAAAATAGTTTAGACTAATATGAGAATTTATGGGCTCATGTAACCAAACTGCCAAAAAAAAGGGTACAAATGACTACAATACTTTCAAAAATTATTTTTGTCTCTTAGCTCTGCCTCCACATTGATATGTCAGCTTTCTTATCTCCAGCTGGCTTTCAGAAGCTGAAGCTAGAGTCATCCTTGCCCCACTCTGGGCTCACATCATTGAGCCTCACCTTCCGAAAGGAAAAGAAGCTTTCTCTTCACTCCTCCACTCCTGATGAAAATAAATCCTGAATGTACGTATTTGTCAAAAAAAAATCTCTGCAAATGTACATTAAGATATGTGCATTTTAGTGTATGAATGTCTGTGATCTACGCTGAAATGCACAAAAACCAATTTGAATTAATAGCTGGATAGAAGGACGGATAGATAGACAGATGATAAATCAAGTGTAGTAAGATGCTAAATGATAGAGTTTAGGTGGTGGGTGTTCACTATAAAATTCTTTTAGAATTTTTGAGAATTTTCATAATAAAGTGTTGGGTACAGGGAGATAAATTCTGAGGAAAGACTCTGGTTAAACCAACTTGGGTGCTCCTCCCAGCCCCGACCCAAAGTGAGGTGTAAGATGCTGGATCAACTTATCTACCATTAAGCCCTCCACTGTGGCCAGCAAGGCGGTGTCACGCAGCTCTGTCCAGGACATATGACAGAGCAAGGAGTGGAAGGATGAGAACTTGCAAAGAAAAGTCTTTCCCCCCAAAGAGAGGGCTATGGCACAGCCATAGCCACTGGGGCACATCGTGAGGCAGGCAGCCACCCCAGTGTGACACCCTGACGGTGTTCAGAACAACAGGACAGATGATAGTCTTTGCACTATGACTGCACGTCTCCTTGCCATAAACGAATCAAAACTAATCACAGAAGACCTGACTTTTCTCGGCTGGTGACTTTAAAATACATGCCACAAGGAGTAGGAAAAATTAACAGAAGATACCAAAGAGTGTAAGCCCCCAGCATTTCAGAGTAAAGACATACTTGTCTAAGGAAAAGTGAGCTTTCAACCATTTGCTAGACATTAGCTTAAGGCTGAATCAGCTTACGTCATTCAGCACGTCACTCCTGTAAAGCCCAGACCTACATTAAAAAACAACAACATTTAAACAAGGGATTCTCAATCTGGAGTCTGCAGGTATTCTGGCTAGGCTAGGTTAGGTGCCAGGAAAAGAAAGGTTAGCCTTTTCCTCCCAGCCAAAGGAGGAACTAAGGAAATGCTCTTTGGGGTAAAATTATTCATTAATATATGTTTTTGCACTAAGTTATTAAAAGGCCAAACTTTCTCCTTGACCCTCTCTCTCCTGCTGTCCAGCTTTTGGAGATTGGATTTTATCAGGAATTTTAATAGTCAGCATTTGGAGGTAATACACCCTTGCCTAGAAAATTCAAAACACATTCGCAGAGTTTTTAATTGACAGGAACATGAGGTCAAGTTTGTTAAATGAGGCCGTGTGTCCTCAAGTTGGCTGAGAATGGACACACGTAAGCCAAGGCCGTCTGGGCACTTGCCTTCTCTGTGTGATTTAGCAGCACCCTCCGTGCTCCTCTGCTCTTCGCTTCACTGTCACCTCCCACACATCAGACCAGTATCTTCGGCGGCTGGCGTCAGTCCAGGCCAGCGCCGGAGAAGAGGAGTTCCAGATCCAGCCAGGCCTTCCCCCCAGGCTGGTGCAGAGACCCAGAACCTTACAAACTGACCAGCAACGGGGGAGTCAGCTGTGCTGGCTTGTTTGAATGGCTCGCCCATCCCCCGGCATTTACAGCCTTTCATTTCTGTAAGATCTGTAGCAGCAGTCCATACATTTTATTATGATTTTGAAAACACCTGGAAACTGTATACCAGAAACTGATGCTATGTTTCCTTCTGCCGAGTCCTCCAAAGTGATAACTATAAATTTAAGTAGTAGTAATGGTAACAGCATCAGCTACCACTTACAGAGAACCTAGACACCAGGTACCATGCTACTCCCTTTACATGTAGTAGTCATTTCATCTCCCCAGCAACCCAGTGATGTGGTTTCTATTAATATTTCCATTCTACAGATGGAAAAATGGAGGCTTGTAAAAGTTACACAGCTTGGCCCAACTCACGTGGCTAGGAAGTGGCCGAGCTATGATTCAAAGCCAGGGACATGCTTTTAACTACCGTGCTAGGAAATTAGAGCAATCCAAGAAAATGAAAAGGTAAGTGTCTTGCCCAAGATCACACAGAGGCAGAGATTAGAAACCTGAATTTGTTACTCAAAGTTCCATTTCTTGTATGGAACAAATAGAATGGTGGACTTGTGAGGAATTTCTCGTATAAAAGGGACAGAGGAGAGAATCACACCAGAGTGTATTAACTTGGGTTTTCAATTCAGCACTGATAGAATTTGACTAAAGGTCACAAACGGTGTCCATGTGACTGGGAACCTTCTAAAAAGACCAAGGGATTTGGCCAAATCTGTTCAACCCCAATCTACAAAGGAATGAGGTAGGGACTGCAAGATGCTGGGTCTCTTTGTACCATCTCATTATTTACCCAAATGGAGACCCTACCATGGTGTGATGGGAGCCAATGGAGACAGGGAATAACGAGATTAGCAAAACAGACTGCAGACCTCTACTTTGAATCAGTGGTTCTCTACTATGAAATTTACATGTCTGATTTTTTTTGTAGGAAATATTTCTAACATACACAAAAGTAGAGAAATTGGTATAATGAGCCCCATGTACCCATCACCCGACTTACACAATTATCGCTATTTTGCCATTCTTGCTTCATAGATTTCTTTAAAAATAGAAATTGTAAGATTCCATCCCAGGAGGGTCTTATTGAATAGATGGCATTATGGAATGTATCTCTTTCAAAACTTTCCAGGTGATTCGAGTTGCTGCCAGGTTGGAATAGCTGAAACTCTGGTCCTGGGACTGGGGACCGCACCTGCTTAAAGGAGGTAAGAAGGCTTCCCCAGTACTGACGGTGTGGTGCTCCATGACTTAGAGAAGAGACTCGGACAGCAGAGGTTTATCTGTCAGGGCCCAGGCAGGAAAGAATTCATTCCAGATGATTTGAATGAAGAAGCTGTAATGCTAGGACAGAGGTGAGAGCAGGCATAAGAAAAAATGAAGGAGGTGAAGGGGCCCAGAGACCAACGATGATAGGAGGCCATCGTCAGCCCTAGGGCACAGGGCCCAGAGGAGGACCCAGAGTCCCTCGAGTCTAGTGAGAGCTGGAATCTTCAATTAGGGGCTGCTTGGCAGGAGCCGTAACTTGGCAGGAGCCGTAACTAGTTAGCAGGGCTACTTCTAATGACACGCTACAGAAGCATAGGGCTTGGAAGATCTACACCGGTCTTGCTCTCTTCCTATCCTCTTTTTTTTTTTTTTTTAAGATTTTTTTTATTTATTTATCTGACAGAGATAGAGACAGCCAGCGAGAGAGGGAACACAAGCAGGGGGAGGGAGAGGAAGAAGCAGGCTCATAGCGGAGGAGCCCAATGTGGGGCTCGATCCCAGAACGCCGGGATCACGCCCTGAGCCGAAGGCAGGCGCTCAACCGCTGTGCCACCCAGGCGCCCCTCTCTTCCTATCCTCTTATCCAGGCCTCTCACTGGCCAAAGGGAACTGCAAGTCAGGGGGCAAGGCAGGAGCTGCAGCAGCAGGGGCCAGCCTCCTGGGGCCAGGAGCAGGACAGAGGAAAGCAGAGAACACATCCAGAGAGCAGAGCAAGGTGGGAAATGGGAGCACAGAATAATCTATCAGGAGAACAATCATTCCTTCCGAATTCTGAAGTAGGAGAAAATAGTCTACTCTTCCCGGAGTGAGTTAGATGTTTCTCAGCCCTGGAAGAAGCCAAGTCAAAGAGCAAAGGGATTGTCTATCTTTGGTAATATCAACCACAAACCCTTGTCATGGGCGGCACTCAGTGTGCTTTAGTTTAACAGCCTGGCCCCGAGCTCCTTCCCCCGCTCCCGCAAAGTCAAGCTGGAAGAGGGGAAGCAGAGTTCAAGGACTGTAATCATTCCCGATTTAAGTTGTCACCGTGGAGAAACCTGGCTCACTTTTTTTGTAAGTTAACATTATTGACTGGTCAGAGGGACATTAGTTTCCAGTGAAATGTAGTTAGAGGCGATTACTTTCTGTTTACCACTTACTCTCAATTTACCAACTAAAAGGACAATGTAGGGGTTCCTATCACAGAATTTTTATGGAGCCCATTTTCCCCTTGAAATCTTGAAGTCTATTATTTGCAAGTTGTTTAAAAGCTAGCATTTCAGTGTTCAAAGCTACAATCGCATTTATGTTTCTGGTTAAAAAGCAGAAGAAAAACAACTCCCTAGGTCGAAGTTAATCTTTTCAACTCCTTCTCCCCAAGGGACATATACATATGCATGCTTGAACCTCTAGACTCCAGAAACACGTCAAGTCATGTAATGCCACAGATTTAGGTGACTGTATTAAGACCTGAGTATCCCAACAGAGCAGAAGAGCCCTGGGAGGCAGAAATTCTGAGCAGTCTCCTTTGAAAGGGTCATTGACCAAGTGGAGCGTGTCCAAAGGAAGGGGTGACCGAAATGACAATGGACTTTGGGGGGGTCTGATTGCCATCTTCATGTTTCTGGAGAAATAGAATGGCCAATTATATGGTTTCAATGGGCAGGACTAGAACCAGTCATTATAGAAAAACCACTTTTGCCCCATCGGGAAGACATTGATAATTGCCTGATTGATTCACTGCTCCAGTGCCTGGCTCAGAGCTTGACATGTAAAGAGCACCCAGTAATATCTGTTAGGTGGATGGTAATCCTTGATACTAGGCAGTGGTCAGGCTAGAGAGCTATCTGTCATGGGTTAAAGTCCAGATGAGCAATTTTAAAGAACACTGTGGATGGTATCCCTATAACAGCAAACGGTATTCCATTCCTGGAATTGACCACTTCTAAAGCTAATGTTTGACAAGGACTTGGTTAGGTGTGAAGGGGAAGAAGACTGTCAGGGCAAGTCCATCCTCATTCTTGGGGCCAAGTAGGAGTAGAAGATAAATCACATAAATCCCTCCAATGTGGGGGATAAACGTGGCAGAGAAATAAAAATCCAATGTGATTCAACAATAATTAAACAACCCAATTGCAAATACTACATACAGATGCTTATAACGTATGCCTGAAATGTACATAATGTTATGTACCAATTTTACCTCAATTTTAAAAAAGGGGCCAAAGACCTTAATAGACACCTCACCAAAGAAGATATACAAATGGCAAACACGCCTATGAAAAGATGCCCCACGTCATACGTCATCAGGGAAATGCAAATTAAAACAACAATGGCTACCGCTACACTCCTATTAGAATGGCCCAAATCCAGAGCACTGACACCACCGAATGCTCAATGCGGAGCAACAGGAAGTCCCGGTCATGGCTGGTGACGATGCAGAGAGGGTACAGCCTCTTTGGAAGACAGTCTGGCGGTGTCTTGTGAAACTAAACATACTCGTACCATACAATGAAGTAGGGCTGGCAATTGCACGTTTTGGTATTTATGCAAAGGAGCTGAAAATGTATGTCTCCACCAAACCCCCTCACAGATGTTCACAGCAGCAGTTAGGGCTCACAGCTGCCCAAACTTGGAAGCAACCAAGATGCCCTTCCATAGATGAACAGGTAAATAAACTGTGGTCCATCCAGACAATGGACCACTTGTTACTCAGCACTAAAATGAAGGGCGTGATCAAGCCATGAAAAGAAATGGAGGACACTTACATGCAAGTGATAGAAGCCGGTCTGAGAAGGCTGTATGCTTTATGGCTCCAACTATAAGGCATTCCGGAAAAGGCAAGACTATAGAGACAGTAAAAAAATCAGCAGTTGCCTGAGTTGGGGTTTGGGGGAAGAAGGGAGCATAGAGGATTTTCAGGGCAGTGAAAATACTAGGTACCATACCATAATGATGGAAATATGTCATTATACAATTGCTCAAACCCACGGAATGCACAACACCAAGCGTGACCCATAATGTAAACAACGGACTTCGGGTGGTGCTGATGTGTCAATGTAAGTGCATCAGCTATCGTACATGTGCCACTCTGGTGGGGGATTTTAATAATGAGGGGGACTATGCAGATATAGAGGCAGGGGGAATATGGGAAACCTCTGTACCTCTACCAACTTGTGACCTTAAGACTACTCTAAAAAAATTAAGTCTTAGTTAAAACAACAAAACTATAGGGGGGCTCCGTGAGAAGGCATCTGAATATTTTCATGTGATGGGAAAGAGGAAATCAGGAGTTGAGCTCACTACGGCCTGTCCTGAGAGGCCAATTTCAGAAGGCAGGGCAAAAGGTGAGTTTGCAAGTTGTAGGCGCAGGAAACCCAAGAGGATTATTTAGAAGTTGATCTTTAAGCACCCGAAACAAAATTAGCCCTCCAAACCTCTAAGGGTAACACAGAAGAAAATGAATCCATCATTTCAACATCAGCAATCCTAGCACATGACTGTGAGTGTTTCCCTCCACCATATCTACCAGCAAGTGAACACCTTTAAATATCCTCCTGGTTTTTGCCCACAGATAATTAAAGAGTGCACTCTGATTGCTCATCTCATCTGTTCGATAGATGTGAGTCAATGTATGGAATTTACACTCTGGCTGTGGTTCATCTCTGAGCATTCAATTTAGCAGGGAAATTTTCCTTTTCCCTTTCTACTCGGGGTCCTAGTTCTTTAAATTCTATCCCTATTGGCAGGCTGTTGTCATGGAGAAAAATAACTTTAAGTAGCTCTTTGAAAAGCTTTGAGTTGCTGTTCCCTGCTATTTAAAGATCCCCCAGTAAAGCGAAAAGTACACTCTGTTTCCATATAAGGCTCTACCAAGGCGAGAGTGTCACTGGGGCCTGATTCCATGTGCGCAGAGCAGAACATGACATGTCCTGAACATCTGGGGCTCACATTTATTAAGCATGGCTACCCAGTCGAGAAGGCAAAAGAAAATCAGAAATCAGAACTCTACTATCTGAAATCTTTGGCCAACCATGCTTCTGAGTCATTATGAGCTGAAGCAAATAAGACAAGCCAAATCTTATAATCACCACCTAGTTTGCCTCCCACGTGGAGCGTTTGCTCTATGTGGCCTTGGAACTAATTGCCATAATCCATTTCCCTGCCACCTCCTTGTCAAGTACTCAGTACCTAAAACTTTCCTCATTTCAATTCACAAGCATTTACGAGACACTTAAGATATGTCTAGCTCCAGGTTGGACACGGTAGGGGACACTAAAGTATAGAACAAGGTCTCAATACAGTAAGATTTGAGAGAGAAAACAACGCAGATAAAATAAATGAAACACCAAACTCAGTCGAAACACTAAGTGATAGAGAACACTAGTGATTCCCAGCTTTGTCTCATGATTGGACTCAATCATGAAGATATTTTAAAAATGCACATTCCCAGGCCCTTGCACCTGATCTGCCGAGTCAGCCACTCTAGGAGGAAGCCCCAGAATTAGCAATGTTCTTCCCTAAGTGCATGACTGCGTTCTGCAAGACTTCGGACGAGAACAGCCTCTCTGGTCCTCAGTTGCCTCCTTTGTAAAGGATCTAGATGGCGTCTGAACTCCTGCTTTCTCTGACATTCTATGATGTTATGATTTAAAGCACCACTATGTATAATGTAGATCATAATCAATGTAAAATGCTTCAGGGACAATGAGAGACTTGGAGCACAAAAAAAAAAAAAAAAAGAAAAAAGAAAAGAAAAAGATTCCAGTGAGTGCATGGTGGCTCCAAGCGTGAACTGCCACATACTGGCTGGATGACTTTAGCCGAATAATTTATCCCCCCACCCCAGAGATCCATTTCTTATCTATAAAATGGGGATAATAGTACCTGCTTCCTGGAGTTGTAACAAGCATTCAAAGAAACAATGTATTTAAAGCACATAGTAACCGCTCGATGGTTACCATGAGCATTATTCTCATTATTGTAAAAGAAAAGAGAATAAGGAATTCCGCTTGAATTAAAAGATCTTAGGCAAATACATATTAGTCTTTAAGAGCGTGGCATGTTGGCCAAGAGGAGGGCAGGAAACTGGCTTCCTCTGTTGGAGGGAGAGAAGTTTGGATAGCTACGGTGGGGTTAGTTTATCCAGTTTGTTGTGCAAACCACTTGGCGAAAGAAGACCTCCTCACTCCCTCCAAACAGATGCTTCCTCAGTTCCCTGAATCCACACACTACTAAAACAGACCCTTCAACATCAGCTGCTTAAGCAAGAGCTTTCTTTCCTCCTGCACTGAAAGAATCCAGATGGTGTCTCTTTCTACAGATGATCTGGTCATGCCAGGGTAGGTCACACGCAACACCAGTCTCTGGAGCCACAGCTTTCAAGGAAGTGGGGCTGTGGCTGGCATGGAGATGATTCGGCCTCGCACTGGGGTCAGAAGAGCAGGGTAATGGCCAGCTTACCACTTGGAAGAGGAATCTGTGCTCACTATTTTTTTTTCTCTAGGTATGTTCTATCCCTTTCTAGAAAGTGAGCTTGTCCTTCAATGAACCTGTAGCCAAATCTAGTTATGCCCAGGTTCCAGGGAGGAACACAGGAGGAAAAAAACTTCATAGAAAAGTCAGGGATACATAAGGGGTTGAGGACCTAGAATGTTTTGTCTTCATTTCTAAGTGCCCAAGTATTTTAAAATAAATATTATTCTTGGTTTCAACTTCTTTATATTTGAGACAGAATCATCGAAATAGTTTGTCTTCTTGGTTGTCACAGAAAATGTTTTGCCCATCTAAAAAGAGGCTTTTCTACTTTAAATGAGATATTCTGCCTCATCAGTAAATACTAGGGTTTTTTTTAAAATAAATATTTTATTTATTTGACACAGAGAGAGAGAGCAAGCACAAGCAAGGGGAGCAGCAGGCAGGGGAGAAGCAGGCTTCCCGCTGAGCAGGGAACCCGATGGGGCACTTGATCCTAGGACCCTGAGATCGTGACTTGAGCCGAAGGCAGATGCTTAACCGACTGAGCCACCCAGGGGCCCCAGTAAATACTAGATTTTAAAGGAATGGCTTCAGAGATTGGATCTGAGTTTGAGAGACTGTTTTATCTTTGTATTATTCATGTATTCATTCCGTGATTTACTGAGAATCTGACATATAGGAAGCAGTTTGCCAGGAAGTGAGGCAGAGATTCACAAGTGAATAATGGATTTCTAGGCCTGCTTACAGAGGTTTTCTTTCTGTAGTACCGGAGTGGGGTCCAGGAATGGGAATTCTAGCAAAGCACTAAGTGATTCTGAATGACCAGACTATGCTTTTAGAAACACTAATATAGAAGATCCAAAGATGAATAAGGGGTATTTCTGCTTCAAGGGATTTACAATGATCTCTCAGACCTTTCAAGGAGCCAGATCCAAAGCTACTTCCAAGTAGCCAAAGTCGGTAGCCAATGCTTCCAACTTTCTTCCCTCCTCTCTCGCCCCAAACCAACTCACCCATTGTCTGCATACTTTGTACTAGGAACAGAGTTGGCTCTCGTAGATAGATTAAAAAAGAATGACCTCGCCTTCTAAAGGAATGAATTTCAGAAGCTCATAATCATTAAAATTTGCCATAGCAAAGTGAGCGTAAACTACCCTTTGACATCTATGCATCTGATATAACAGACCCACGTAGGGCAATTTCCTTACCCTAAGTGAGCAGTATCTTACATAAGCATATGAGATTAATTTCTGGAAGCTCATTCATGATGAACTTGAGAAAGTGGAAGCCAGGAAGGTAAAACACGTTGACTGCATCTATTCATTCAGGCACGACTCTGTACTGAGCACTGGGCCATGTTCTCAGGAGTACCAAAATTAAAAGGGAGATGATAGTTTTGAGGGATTTCAATATTCAGATTGTGTTGGCTAGGGTCTGTTTGGCTCCCAGGAACAGCAGAACTAATTAATAGTGGTATAAATAATAAAGACATAAAATTATAATGAGAAGGACGGGCATTCCAGAGCTGGTCCATCAGTTCCACATTCTCAAGAGCACTGGGTTGGCATCTCCAAGAGTCTCTTGGGTTTCCTATTTTGTTCACAAGATGGTTCTGCAGATCCAGGCACTCCATCCTTCATAACCTCACCCCAAGGAAGGACAAGGGAGAAGCCACAGCCAGGAGAGGGCCTCCACACACCCCCTTTTCCTCTGTCATGGAGAATATATCTTCTCATAAGATACCAGTATATTTCCCCTTACATCTCATTGGCTAGAACTGGGTCCATTTTCTCATCCTTAGCTGCAAGGGAAGCTGGGAAGGGAAGGGACTGCTGGGTAGCCAGTCAACATCTTCTTTTAACAGAGATGAAATGATTATAAAATACTAAGGAGGTAGTATTTAACCAATTGCTCAATTACATGAGTGTTTCTGGAATAAAGAAAAAAAGGAATAGGCATGGCATACTGGAAAATTTAAAGAGAGGAACAGAGACCCACTAGATGAAAGATGAGGTGGATTTGAGTTGATGGAGAATAAAGGCAGAGAGTCTTTCAGGTAAGAAAAGAACTCAAGAAAATCAGCGTTAAGTGATCTGTAATGACTAGAAAACATTGCAATCTCAACAGCACCAAGGTTATACTCTTACCAATATTTATATCAGCATTAGGATAATTTTCTTATTTTCCATGCTGGGTAACTTTAAATGAACAGTATCTTTTATTTTTAATATTGTTTTTATTAGGTGAAATTCACATAACATAAAACTAACCACTTTAAAGTGTAAATGTCAGTGGAATTTATTACATTCACAATGATGACAAATTCATATTTTAAATGGTCTAGCTTGTGATGTTTTAAGAAGAACACTCACTGACTCAAGAGTCCTAAGTTCTGGTTTTAGTTCACACTCGTCCAAACCAACTCTGTGACATCGGTTAGCTTGTTAAACATCTCTAGAACTGAGGTATCTCTCTGTAGAAGGGGCAATGACTTTCACTGTCTGAATCAAAACCACCTTGAGAAGTGTTTAAAAATATCTGGCATTGTTTCATCCCCAGAGCCTAATTCAGTAGATTTGGCGCATATGTGATTTTTAACAAGTCACATTTAAGAAGTAGGAGACAATTATCTTAGATCATTTTAGATAATTTCTAAGATTCTTTCATAACCTTATATCTTAGGATTCTAAGAGCCATGATTCCGTAGTGAACAATATCTTTTATTTGAAGTGTGTGTATGTGTGTGAGAGAGAGAGAGACAGAGAGAGATATTTCCCAAGAAGTGCTCCAACTATTCAGACAAAATGGATGCAAGTGAGCTGGTTACGTCGCAGAAATTTCCATTCTGAAGTGCAGAATGGAAAGAGACAGGCATATTCTTTCCATTTGATGCCGCTTGTAATGAAGTTTTCCAAGTGTTTGTGAGAGGTGCTCTGAGGGGGAAGGCTAGTGCCAGATATCGACTATCAGTGATGTTCCAAGCTCAGAACGCTCCAAAATGCTGAATTATGAGAACCTGCCAGAATTTATACGAGTGGAAAACAACCAAAGTAGGGCACAAACGTGTCTCTGAAATCTGCTGGTTAGAAGGAGAATAGCAAAGCCTTAGATAAAGTAATCCTCGATCTATGTAGTATCTCTTTTCTGCCTCCAGTTACTCTGCATCTTACCCTCCTCTTTCTCTTATCTGTCTGTATTTTATTATGTGTTTGTTTACCTGGTTTTTATTATTTTTCCCCTTAAAATAAAACCTCTGTGAGGACAGATAATATACTATTGTTCACCGTTGTCTCCCCAGTGCCTGTCGCAGGCCCGTGGACTCTCAATATTTCTTAAATAAATGCATGAATAAATAAATGTTCCTGTTAACTAATTTTCCAGAAAGTTCCCTGACATCTACAAAGCTGTCCAGCACTAGCTGTCCTTCCATCAGGTCCATGTTGTGCATCACAGCAGGAATCCTCCTGCGTGTGGAACATGTTCAGCAAATAAAATGTATCAAACCAAACATCACCATGCAGTCCGTAAAAGAAGAAACATCACTGAACACCTGCCAAACCGAGCCAAGTGATTGGCCGCAGGTTAAGGAAAGCTGATTCATTATCAGCTGTCACCCCCTAGTGGTGAAGAATATATTTATCAGTGCTCCCCATTTCTGGTTCTTTTTAAAAGACAGGAAAGAAGCCAGGCGCTTTTGCAGAAAAGTGGTTTTGCTACCAATTTCACAACTTTTGAATTACATATAATACACACACACACACACACACACACACACACACACACCCCACACACAAATTTAGAAGGAAAAAGGTGCATGAGTTACAATTTACCTTAACAATCTGGCTGTTTGTTAACATTGGAAAACGTAGTTAGAGTTAAAAATAACTTGCCTAAAATTCCTTTTGAACTTTATCTGCTCCTGTCATTTCACGTGCTTATGGAGCCCTTTCCTAAGAAAGATTTAAAATAGCTATTTATTCTCAAAGCCTCTCAGAGAAGAATATTGATTTCTCATTTAAAATTTGACATTTACTCTATTACATGAACAGATTCTCCTGAAAGCAAGAAAATCATGATGAAGTTACCCTAAAGTCTGACACAGATAAACTTTTTTAGATGAAGTTCCGAAACTCTTATGTTCAAAAAAAAAATTCAGAGCCAAACTGCTATTTACAAATCATTAGTTGCAAAACACCTAGCTACTTAACTGAATTCAACATTTCTCTGATTCCCTAGCTCCCCAAACACCCACAGAAACCTATATTTGTATCTATGGGTATAGATTGAGGAAGGTTTTTAAAAATAAGCCATCCAAAATGATCTTTAATTCTGAAAGTATTAGCAAAGAACATATTTTTTCATATATACATTTCAATGTGGTACTCTTTTCCTTAGCTAGAGAGAGGTATAGTGAGTTTATAAGAGAATTTAGAGAGAGAATATCATCTGCTTATAGGAATTGTTTGAACAGTTTGGGGCATGTGCGTGTGTGTGTGTGTACTAGGAATACTTTTCTGACATCAACTATGTACCAAGCATTGTACTTAGCATATAACCCTCCTAACCAGCCTATGAAATAGACACATTATTTTCACCATTTCACCAGCCTGCTCAGATATATTAAATTCCTAGCCCAGGTTTGCCAACTGTGAGACTAGATCTTACTGGGTTTCCATCAGCTATCCTTTTAGCAATTTTTCAGTTAATTGGTACTGTTCAACAAGTAAGAACTTAGTAAGTGCAAGACATTGGGCATGGAGGGTGCTCAGCAGGATTCAAACAACTTCAGGGAAATTTATCTCCTATGGACTAAAAACTGATGAAAATCATTCTACCGTAGGAAGCAGTGAAACTAATTGATGACTGCAGTCTTAGAGGGCATCAAATTATTATTCTTAATGTTATACTTTTCATGTGCTATTATTGATAATCTGGACATATTCTAGAATTTTCTTATTTAACCAAACCTCAATTATTACTTCTTTTGTTGACAGTTGCTTTCATTTTTCCTAAATGCAAAGTATGGTGCCCTGAGCTTTTTCAATCATCAAGGAAAATGATCATTTAATTAAGGATTTTAGTTACTTAGTACCAGTTAACCAATTTTTTATTCTATTAAATTTGTGTGGCCACTGGAACTTTCCCATCTGTCTATAAGAAAATTCCCATGGTCTGGAAAATTGGCTGCCTGCCTGGTGGGACTGCAACATGCTAATTGTAGTATCTTCTCTAATACACCAGATGGCGGTGGCTCCTTCTTCTGTATCTAGGTGAACCTGACAAAGATGTTCAGACTAGTGCATCAGTTAGGTTGATAAAGAAAGGAAAGTCATAGTCTTAAAGCATTACAGTATAGAAAAACAAATACCAAAGAGGTAATTATTTCTATCAGCTCCAGGTGTAAAATCCTATCTTCCAAGCATCAAGGGAAGAGCACAAAATGCCATAGGACCATTAGAATGGGTAACTTGTCTCGTACTAATGCTGAAAAATCATTTTGATACAACTAAACTTTTATCAAATATTTCAGAGACAGGATCATGTTTGAAAAATGCAGTTCACCCACGTGTCTTATGGGAAATTAACCAAAGTAGACTGAGTCAATACATTTTGAAAGAAAAGTTTCATTGTTTCCTTGCAATGGAAGGATTCAAGCATTACCAAGAGCCTGGAGGGAAATGTGGCTGTAAAGATGCATGGGAAAAATAACTTTCAAGCTAGTTAACAGAATGGATGACAAATGGGATTGGTCTCCTTTCTGGCAATCAAACCATTCCAGATCTCCCTTGATTGGGAACAAAGTGTCTTCCCAGAGTCTCTGTCAGGTGAGGTTAAAAGTCTACAGTTCTACAGCACCTCAGTATTTCTTACTCATTGATGTCCTTTAATATTTTGAAAATGGGCTATGACGATTCCTGAGCGCTGAGGCTGGAGGGTCTTATACCGCTCCAGCGCTTAAACCCCATAAGCAATCAATACAAAAGGGCTCAGAGGAATACATAGAGGGCATCTTTGAGGCAATAATAAAACCTCTTCATTGGGAATTAACATGCAGAAAGTTAAGTGTCTAATGGCCCTTCCCCCATCTCCTTAGCTAGGCCTGCAGAGGAGGCTCGGACCTCACCTCTGACGTGGTCTTATTTATTTGTTCCCTTGTTTATTGTCTAACTCCACCTTGTAGGAGAGGAAAAGAAACTCTTCCTCTTCTACACCTGGGGTCCTGAAAAAACAATTAAAAAAAGACAGGGCCTCAAGGAATGAAGTGAAAATCCCAAAGAAATGGTTAGACCAGGGACTTAGACGCCATTTTAACAAAGAGCAACACTTTTGTGGAACAGTGACAAACCAAAAGAAAAGGGGTTTAGGCATGGAGGTAAATGGTGAGAAGGTAGGTATAGGAGGGAAAGGGACAGAAGACAAGGATTACTTTAGTAAGGTTTGTTTTTGTAGGTCCCTCTGGCTGCTGTCTCTGTCTCAGGTGATAAAGGCTGTTTTTCTCCTTTTTTTATTTTATTTTATTTATTTGACAGAGAGAGAGACAGCCACGAGAGAGGGAACACCAGCAGGGGGAGTGGGAGAGGAAGAAGCAGGCTCATAGCGGAAGAGCCNATAGCGGAGGAGCCTGATGTGGGGCTCGATCCCATAACGCCGGGATCACGCCCTGAGCCAAAGGCAGATGCTTAACGACTGCGCCACCCAGGCGCCCCTGTTTTTCTCCTTCTGATACAGGAGAGCGGAGAGGGGCACCTGCCTGAAGGGAATTTCCTACTCAGCCCTTAGACAGATGAGGGAGGGTAAAGAGCTTTTACCTGCATCAGCTGTTTCTCAGGTCAGCTCAAAATATTATTTATGCCAAAGTGGCATATTTTGGGGGAGCATATTCTTATCCCCTTCACCTTCTAGAACACAAGCTCCAGAACACCTTCTAGAATGCACTCAGGAATGCATCTCATTCACTGCTGTATCCAGAGGACCTAGAAAGTGCCTGGTGCATGGGGGGACTCAGTAAGTGATGTTGAATATGAATAGGTGAATTTCTTCAGTAAGTACACGAAAAATGAATTTATGATTTGTGAATTTTTGCTCTTCTAAACAAGTTTGCTCCAATGTCTCTTGTCAGCAGATGGGTTTGTGAGAAGAGATTAAAATTGCTCGAGGAGGACATCCAGAGTTTGTACCTTGCAATGGGGACAGTAATTTTGTTCTGATTTCTGGAACACTTCCTCACTTGGATGACTAAGAGCCTATGACACCGTCCTTGACCTGGTGCAGACTTGCCTGCTTCACGTTGACCCAGCTCAGCAGGGTTTTCTGAGTAGGTGAGGTCATTCATTGCCTGATTTGGGTGCTTACCCTGTTTACGGGCATTCTCGATGCCTTCAGAGCTTGTTAATATACCAGAGAGAAAATTCAAGAAGGCTGTTGAGCTTTTTTTTTTTAAAGATTTTATTTATTTGTCAGCCAGAGAGCGAGCGAGCACAAGCAGGGGAGGGGGAGCAGCAGGCAGAGGGAGAAGCAGGCTCCTTGCTGGGCAGGATGGGGGACTGGATCCCAGGGTCCTGGGATCATGACCTGAGCCGAAGCCAGACGCTTAACCAACTGAGCCACCCAGGCGTCCCAGCTCCCGAACTATTTAAACTCCAGAGTAAAGGAACTGCTCAGGCCCTTCCTGAGAGGAGGTGTTAATAACACAGAAGCCTTCTGTATCTGAGGTTGAGAATACCCAAGACAATCTTCACATATATTATAACCTAGTGGCAGACCAGCCCCACCAATATTTTTCCACCCACAGCCTAACTTGATTTGTTTCCATTTGATTCTTACTTCCCCAATTTGGAGGAGGGGGGGATGTTTTGGTATCTTGAAGGGTCATTTGAGCAATCTTAGAGCTGAAAGATATCTTACTGATTATCTAATACAGTATTTCCCAAACCTGTCTGAACAGAAGAATCACCCAAGGTGCCGGTTAAAAAAGTCAATTCTCACCCTGTTGATGTGGATTCAGCAGGCTTGGGTGAGGCAAGTGATATCTGTATTTTTAAATAGCACCCCAGGTGATCCTCATATTCAAGCAAGTTTGGGAAACACCAATCTAACACAACCCTTTCATCTGGATGTTCATCTGGGTCAATGGTTCAAGAATCTTCATGTGTCTTGACCTGATTCTTTTTCTTATGCCACCTGGTCTCCACTAAATCTCCAACCTCCTAAAAAAAAAAAATGCTGTTTAAACAAGAGAATTGAGCACCTAGAAATGCTTCCTCAGTATTTCCAGTGAAAATGTTAGCTGACTTCTTTCAATATACCCTCATTGTGAAACATCTTCTTTTTCAAAACCTCTCCACTTGTAGTGTGTGTGTGTGTGTGTGTGTGTGTTCCAAATTAGCATCCAGACTTTACAAGCAAGCTTCACAAATAACATGTCATGATGTTCTCTGGACCAGCCTATGGCTCTGTGGAGTTAGCCATCGGTCTCTTCAGTCCCGATCTGGAACGTCATCAAGTATCACTTGATTTATGTGGTGTGTAACAGAATCCAGTAGGTAAGTGTCCGGGCCAGGGTTTTCATCATCAGGAAATAGGAACAATTACTGATCTGCTTTCACTAATGCCGTCCATCTGTGCATGAGCAATCTGTGTGGTTTTTCCTAAGAAGGACATCATATTCTCCATATATTTAAATGCTTAATACTTGCAATCAAAGAGACAGAAATAGCCAGCCAGCCTCAATTCTTATAAAACAGAGCTGAAAGCAGGTGATTCAGCTGACTTTAGATGACTCAACCTGACTTGATGGCCAAAGTTGGTGAGTCATCTGTCTACTGTCTGAGGAAATTCATTTCAGGAACTTAAATTCCAGGGACCTCCAAAAGCTCATTAAGCTCATAAGAAACTTGTTGGTTCTGAGTTATCCTAGCCTTTTCGCCTTAACACTTTTTATCCCTCCTCAAAGACACCCAAACTGAACTTAAGAGATATAGAGCAGCAGGTCCT
Source organism: Ailuropoda melanoleuca (assembly GCF_002007445.2). Taxonomy (NCBI): domain Eukaryota; kingdom Metazoa; phylum Chordata; class Mammalia; order Carnivora; family Ursidae; genus Ailuropoda; species Ailuropoda melanoleuca. Next base: position 67,402,251 of record NC_048223.1, on the reverse strand, counting down.
ATAGGAACTATCACATCTAAGGTGAACTTGTACTTCCTTTTGGTTTGATGTCTCTGGTAATCTGGGATTTCAGGGGAAAACCGAAGTGTGGTGTGGTTTTGCCAGGGACAAATCCAGAGATTTGCTAAGCCTCATGATGAATGAAAAATAAGTAAGAAAAAAAAAGAAAGAAAGAAAAGTGAGTAGAAATATGTGCCTCGTCTGTGTTTACTGAGAGATCTCAATGTAAATTTTAAAATTTATAATAAAATGTGCTGGGGACTGAAATTATTTATATTCTATTTGATATAAAGAAGTTATGTTTCCTACCTAGATTGCCTTCAGTCCTATTGATATATTTGAAAATCTCTCAGATCCTGAACCTTAAGTGGCTACTACAAAATTGTTTGCCTTCTGTCATCGTACTAGTAGTAATGGTGGCTATAGTTAGTTCATATTTACTTTTTACTCAGTATCAGGGTAGTTTGAAAATACAGAGGTACTAATTTACTTAGGGTAGTCTAAAAAGATGGTGGCCTTTTAAGGAATTTAAGAATATTAATTATTTGTTTAAGTGAGGGATTTAGAAAAAGAACCCAGAAAATATCAATGGTCAATCTTTCTGTACTCGATCCGTGAACGCCAAAATGCCCATTTCAGTAAAATACTCTTTGGAAATGAGACTCCACGATGGAAAAGACCAAAGATCTCAAACTATAGCAGCAACACTGGCATTCTATCATCCCTCGGGTTGCTCCTTACTCTGGAAGATTCTGAGGGTTGAGTCAGACAGAGTATTGGCTCAAATTCCTCCTGGAGCTGATGAGCACATGTCTGGGGCCACACGACAAAGACAATATGGGAAACATGAAAAATGTCCTAAAATGTCTTAGATTTGCCCCTTAGCATCCAGCAGTGCTAATCCAGGCACAGGCTGAACTCACCAACAGAGCCCATGTTCAGAGCACTCTAGCTTCCGGATTTGAGCATGTCCACTCATAAGCAATACTCCCAGAAGCTCTACGTGGCAGACACAATACAGAAAACTATTTTAAAGGAAAGTTTAGAGATCTTCCAACTCTTTCCTTTCACATATGAGAAAGCTGAGATCCCAAGAGGTGATTTGCCAAAGATCATAGGGTGCTTGTGACCAACCACAGCATGACCTCAGGTCTCCTATTCTTTCTTCTACATCAAATCTTTTTTTTTTTAAGTATCATTTTTGGATCTCAATATCATTACTGGAGTCTACATTTGCACTGGGTATTAAAAAAAAAAAAAGCAAACGACACCAAAAAAAGAACAAATGTTACTTAAGCGTCTCTACTTACAATGGCAGAATGGAAAATTCATTAGATGGTTCTTTCTATGAAATCCTCCTTAAAATATTATACTTTCTTACCTCGTTCTTACATCCAGAAGCTCATGACCTGTTTTGCTTTGCCCTTATCACTGAAAGCTTATTTTGTTGCACATACTCTTTGACCTAGAAATTCATCATAGATGTAGACTCCCCAAAAAAGTATTACTGGAATCTACATTGTGTCAATGATTGAAACCATCAAAAACAGGATATATCCATCAGTAGGGAACTGGTTTAAAAAACTGCATTACAGACATACGTAGTCCATGTTGCTATTAAAAAAAGAAAGAGAAGATCTCTACTTATTGATACAAAGAGATGTTCAGGAAATATCGTCAAGTAAACCAAGAACAGCATGCATGCATGCAGGATGACTGCATGTGGGTTTGTTTTTAAGTGTTCATATGTGTATATCTTTGTTTCTACATAGGAAATTCTGGAAGGATACCCAAGAGCGCTACTGTTTTTGTTATTCACATTATTACTTGATAATTTCATAAGTAATCAGAAAGAGCAGGTGGAGGGGAAAGCCATTGTTTTTCTAAATCTGAGACCGTTGGCCAAAATCAATAGATTTGGCCTATTTGTAAAAAGAAGTTAGTCCTCCCCCAGCAGGGCTGCTGGAACTGCAACCAGGGAAATGTGATAGAGACAGAATGTGAAACACTTGACTTTTACCAACCGCTTTGGTTTTCCCCTTTGGCCAAACACGTTTAAGAGCCATTTAAAAGGGAAACACTGTACTTACATGCTGTGTGATAAATAAAAACAGCAGCAAAATGATAGGATTGGACTCTTCGCCCTTATTACCACCTCCCCGGAAGATGGGTGCGACAGCCGCTCACTCAGGAAACACCCGAGGCCACACCTTGTTTGTCATATTACATCTTGTTTGTTAAATACCTCATGCTTGGTGTTACAGCCGAAAGAAAAATAACCAAAGAAATTTCACCCAACAAGCTATCCAGGTTGGCTAAGCATTTGCACAGACCCACAAACTTGGCCAGTGTCTTTCTCCTTCCAAGTCTGGCAGCTTGCACATTGGTGACGAGTGATGGGTGACTGTTTGTAAATGTCACCAAACTAGCGTTTCCTATTTTGTCCAGAAATTTAGCTTTATGGCAGATGAAGCTTAAGGTGAAAACCTCACAAGGGTCCATTCCATTTGATGTATATTTTGAATCCTAAAATGAGGAGGGCTTTCATTCATTTAAGGAAGATGGGAATCTCATGGAAATACAATCTTTGAAAACCTTTCTCAAAAGCAGTTTCAGGTCTACAAAACAAGAACATGAAAAATGTCTTTGATTTTCCCTCTTGTGCAGTGTTGGTGGGAATGTAAATTTGTACAACTACTGTGGAAAACACTATGGAGGTTCCTCAAAAAATCAAAAATAGAAATACCATATGACCCAGTAATTCTGCTATGGTATTTACCCAAAGAAAATGAAGGCACTAATTTGAAAAATATATGCACCCATATGTTTATTTTAGCATTATTTACAATAGCCAAGATATGGAAGCAACCCAAGTGTCCATCAATAGGTGAATAAGGAAGATGTGATATATATATTTACACACACACACACACACACACACACACACACACACACAGGAATATTACTCAGCCATGAAAAGGATGAGATCATGCCATTTCCAACAACATGGATGGATGGAAAGGGTGTTATGCCAAGTGAGGTAAGTCAGACTGAGAAAGAAAAATACTGTAGGATTTCACTCATATGTGGAATCTGAAAAACAAAAAAATGAATAAAAAAACAAAGAATAGAATCAGACCTATAAATACAAAGAACAGACTGGTAGCAGCCAGTGGGGAGAGGGCTGGGGGATGGGCAAAATGGTTGAAGGGCAGTGGGGGGCACAGGCTTCCAGTTATGGAATGAATACGTCACAAGAATAAAAGGCACGGCACAGGGAATATAGTCAAGAATGTTATAATATATAGCATTTATGATAGCAAATGGGAGCTACGTTTGTAGTGAGCACAGCATAACAAATGAAGAAGTTAAATTACTATGTTGTATACCTGAAAGTAATGTAATATTGTGTGTCAACCAGACTCAAAAAGAACTTTTTAAATGTCTTTATTTTTTGATGTAACGATTTTACATCTACAATTCCATCCTAACTACATAATCAAAGAGGTAGACAAGATTTATTATTATAGTGGAGTCATGCTGGTATAGACCAGTTCAATCAGCTGTAGTAAAATCAGTAAAAGTCAAATGACAGACTAATAGAGCACCATTAAGAATATCAGTGACAAGATTCACGTAAACTATGCACATACAATACCGTTCCAATGTTGTTATTTTTAATGCTGTCACTCTCCTGAGATTTGGGATGCTTTTATGTTTTTCTGTACTTTCTAAGTTTCCTACGATGACTATTTCTTGTTACCAGAAAAACAAAACGTAAAAATGTCACCAATTTTCTTGAGAGTTTACTCAGGACCGCCCGCCCGCCCTTTGGCCTGCACTCACGACGGTGGCAGCATCAGCACCAGCATGGTAAGCATGCCACCCAAACTGAGATCGGACGGCAAGCAAAGCTGCGCAAGAAAGCCAGAACTTGAACTTTTCCGCAGTTCCACTTATGCCTCCTAGTGGTAGAGGCCACGGAGAGCCTCGCTGCCCAGCTCCCTTTCAGTGGCTGCCCATCGGTAGCCTGACACTGCCCAGGGTGTGAGTCTTTACACCACGGAAAGCAACAAATGCTATAAATCAGGGCCTTGCCCACGCCTACCCTCCCCAAGCCAGTTATCCGTATTTCCCAGCATACGACTGGGAGAGTCCCTGAAGGAGAACACATCTCGGGAGTGAGGTGTCTGCAGGGACAAACCACAGTCAGCAACACGGTGTGCGATGGTCTAAGCATTGTTTCTCTGCCTTAACCTGTGCTTGACCCTACAGAGCCCTGTATCACTCCTGCTTTTTCATCACACGGGCCTCCGCCTTGTTCAAATAAAGTGAATACGGGCTTTCCCCACATGATCAAGTCTCCAGGGCTATTTCTCAGCAGCTCCGAAGACTGTTGCACAAGAGGAGGGCAGCTCTGACCTACGACTCTGCCACCTACTGCAGTGAGAACCAACGAAGGTCCCCAGCACAGGAGCTGCCTTCTAGCACCTAGAGGAGTGCCAACCGAGAGGGACAGGAGCCATTTCCCTCCTCATTTCACAGACTGGACAGTAGCAAATGCAGGGTGATTAGCAGGCCTCAGCATTCCTCCCGGTTAACACTGTGAAGTGAAATAGGCAAGGACACAAATTACCCAAGTGGGAGGTAAACGGAAAATTACAAAGTATTATGGGAGCACGCTGGGAAATAGTGTTTCCTGCTGGGAGAAATCAGAAAACTTCCCAGGGGGACACTGATATTTGAATTGGGACTTAAAGGCTAAGTAGGCTCTCAGTAATAGATGTGGAGGAAGGGGAGTGCTTGGCAAAAAGTATTCTAGGTCATGAAGACCGCATAGGCAGAAGTACTGGATTGTTTATACTGTTTATTTTCTGTCTTTATGATGTTTTGACATCTTAAAAACCTTTCTGGCTTGGGAGAGACTGTCTGTGCTGGGACTAATCAATTCTTAGAGCTAGCGAGGGCCAACTGGGAGCATGACTTTGATACACAAACCAACCAGTCCAGAGCCCTTTCTCCTCTATCTGGCCAGTGCGCGCCAAGAGGCAATATTCCCCGGCCTTAATCTCCCCAGCGCCAGGTCCCAGGCAACTAGAGACCACCCCAAAGGCTTATAGCCTTTCAAAATTATTCACAGTAGCCAATCCTAAGCTGTTTATCCTGTCCTGCCTTGCTTCTCCTGCAGAAGCCCCCCAAAAGACTCCATTTAGGCTTTGCCCTGGCCCCTGTCTTGGACCACCTGACCAAAATTTGGCATTCCTCACATGGCCCTGCCTGGCACAGTATGTTATGATTATAACACGCTTTGTTTCCCTGAACTTCTCCTGTGTCCCCTCCTGGCCATACCTGACTGACCACCTCATGAAAGAACACACAACTATAAAGGAAGGAAGTTCTGGTATGTTGGGCTGTGCGTGTTTAGGAGGGGAAACTGAAGGGCGGTTGACCCGTTTGTGAGGGATCTGGACAGCTGTGATGAAAAACAGACAAGATTCTAAAGAGGGCAGCAGCAGGTACAGAGCTGTGTTTCTGGACAAGGCTGGACAAGGCTGGAGGCAGGGAAGCTAAGAAGCTGTGGGAGCCATCCAAACAAGCTGGCATCCAGACACAGAGAGGAAGAAAGAAGAATCAGGACTAGAAGAGAGTGACGTCATCAATAGAGAAAGGGAACTACATAATCAAGTTTGGGGACAAAGATGAAGAGTTTGGTTCTTGAGTTACAAGAATTAAACTTCTAGAATAGGCTTTAACTTAAAGGGAAGAATTCATAACGTTTTGACTGATTGTTGGCAAGTTACCGTCATAGAGTCAGAATGAAAACCTGTTATGGCACGATTGTTTTGACTTGCATTTCTTCAGTTATAACAAACTTGAGCATCTTTTTATTCAGTCACTCATTTATTCCACAAATACTTATTGAATTTCTACTATGTGTCAGTACCAGTCTGTGTGAGGGATATAGCAGTGAGCACAAGAAACAAAATTCCCTGACCTCATGGGCCTTGGCTTCTAGTGAAGAGCAATGAACAATAAGCAAAGAAATAAGAAAATAGATAGTGTGCCCAATGGTGATCAGTGTAATAAAGAAATACAAGTCAGGAAAGGAGAATAGAATATGCCGGCAATTGAGGGTGCAATTTTAAATAGGGGAGGTTTCATAAGAAAGTGACATTTCAGCAGAAGCTTCACAGGTAAGGGTGTGAGCCAAAAGGAAATTTGTCAGAAGAGCAATTTAGACAGAAGGAACAGTGAGCATAAAGGCCTTTGGTTGGACCATATCTGATTCCCTCTTTTCAAATATTTATTGAGAATTCATCGTTAGTACTCTGGGAACTACCTGTTCATATGCATTTTTCTTTTAGGTTGCCAGTCTTGTTGAAATATAAGAGTTCTTTGCATATTAAAGAAATTGGCCCGTTTTTATGGCTGAATAATATTCCTGTGTGTGTGTGTGTGTGTGTGTTTGTGTGTACTGCATCTTCTTTATCCATTCGTTCACTGATGGAATTAAAAGGAAAAAAAAAAGAAAAGAAAAAAAGAAATTGGCCCTTGCATAGCATATATATTACAAATATTTTTCTGATTTATGTTTATAAGTATATTGCCATATATTTACCATATATGAGTGTGTGTCATGTTTAGACATAATTGCTGTTCAGAAGTATTAAATTTTATGCAATAAAATGTATCAACCTTTTCTTTATTGCTTCTAGGTTTTGTGTTTTATTTAGAAAGTTCATCCCCACTCCAAGGACAAAGCAAAATTTATTCTTTTTTTTCGTCTTGCAATTTTATGGTTGAACGAAAAAGACATTTAGAACTCGGATCCTCTGGAACTTATAATGTAATAAATACAATAGGGCTTACTGTTTACAAAACAAAGCACTCTTGAAATTGAAAATCTTCCAAGATCCAGGGGCACCTGAGTGGCTCAGTCATTTAAGCGTCTGCCTTTGGCTCAGGTCATGATTCCGGGGTCCTGGGATCCGGCCGGCATGGGGCTCCCTGCTCAGTGGGGAGCCTGCTTCTCCCTTTCCCTCTGCTCCTCCCCTCAGCTCGTGCTCCATCTCTCTCTCTCCCTCTCAAATAAAGAAATGGAATCTTTTCTTTTTTAAGATTTTATTTATTTATTTGACAGAGAGAGAGAGAGCCAGTGAGAGAGGGAACACAAGCAGGGGGAGTGGGAGAGGAAGAAGCAGGCTCCCAGCGGAGGAGCCCGACATGGGGCTCGATCCCAGAACACCAGGATCACGCCCTGAGCCGAAGGCAGACGCTTAACGACTGCGCCACCCAGGCGCCCCAAGAAATGGAATCTTTAAGAAAATAAAAATAAATTAAAAAAGTAAAAAAACTTTGAATATCCAAAAAAAATGGATTGATTTCTGAATGTGATATAGTTAGACAGGGTTGTGTTGAAATTAACTGGGAAAGATCCTAGTAAATTTGTCACTCTCCAATGCCACCAGCCACCCCCTAGAGGCTCATTTCCCAGAGTGCTTCTGTGGCACACGAGTTCTACAAGATGACTACAGGTATTCAGCCAGAAAAAAAAAAAAATTCCATGTTAAAATAAGTTCGGAAATTTTGGAATATTATTTTTTAACTCTAGGACAATAGAGATCCTTTAATAGATTAATATCACTGAGAGTCTCCAACTGGAGAGCTTTTGTTTCATAATGCAGCTTGGGAACCAGCATTCTCAGAAATACCTAGAGAGACTTTTTATAACAAAGACTGTTCAACCTCATGCCTGTCCCACTGCCTCAGAATGAGCGAGGATAACATGCGGCGGTTTTTTAAGCTCTCACTGGTGTTTTGGAATCAGTATCCAGAGCGGACAGAGGTTCCACTAGAGAATTAGCCCTACAGAAAATTATTTGAATGACTATTTTCTCAATTATCCCAAGGATAGGACATAGCTAGCTCTGTTCTTAATGCATAAGAGGGAAATTAATTCATTGCGTCTAATAAATTCCTGAGGGCATTATGATTTAATTCTTTCCCAAAACCCAGGTTAAAAAGAGCTGGTCTCCAAAATCATGTAATAGCTACAATAAAGCTATATATAGGAGTCCTGCGGGGAGAGACAAATTGCCCCCCTTCTCTCTTACCACCTCATATCCCTTACAAACGACACTAAACCAAACTAAATGTTGAATCTGGGAGCAAAGATGGGCAAGAGGACCAAAATGACACTAAGGTCTGTCGGACCAGCACACTCACTTGTGGCTGCTAAAATTAATAGGGTCCTCAGAAATTTGGCCTGATCAATCACCTTTTGTTCTCTCTACACATAATAATGTTTGATATGGTCTGTTATAAAAGCTCATTAATAACACAGAGTCATTTGTAATAAGATCTAAATTTTTCTTTTATTCTAACCTCATGCCTTTGTCTTGTTTACAATGATTTCCTCCACCAGTGCCTCAAAAGGATGTATCATATACTTTAAGCTCCATGAACTTTAATGCATTGTGCAAAACTAGGTACATTCAATTTTGAAATTAAGAATTATTTTAATAATCTGAGTAACCTAATGTGTAAACATAGTGCCAAATATATCATGCTTATTATTATAATTATTTCTCTTTCTAAATCAATTGGTTGTGAGCGCAAAGAGTGCATTTCATTATATCCTAATTGGATTCACAGAGCTGTGATCTCCTTGTAACCCTAATCCCTATTACAAAATGGAAAAATCATCATTAAATTTGATTTATACACTCCTTTTGGATAGTGTCACCTACATTACCCTCATGGCAAGGATTTTCTATTAAAAATCTCTCTCTGAACTAAGAATTCTAGTCATTTAGAATAACCGAGTTGAGCACATCATATATCCTAGTCAGTATAAAAATTTAACACTTTCATTCCTGGCTATCAAAACTAATAGTCAAAGCCTGAATCACTGAAAACCACAATTACCAAAGCAGGTTCTGAAAAGCATTACTCCTATGAAGTCCCCTGTGAAGAAGGGGTCTTAGGGTCAAATAAGTTTAGGTAATGTTGAAATTCACAATATATCTTGGTATCGTATCTCCTTCAGAGTTCCTACAGGTTTTTCTTAAGTTTCTATTCAAATTTTTCCAAACTCATTAGATCAGAAATTCTTCTTAAGTGTCTTATTTAGTGACATCCTACAGAACAGTTCGGAAATTGCTGAGCTGGACTACCCTTCATGGGAACATCTATTATACACGCTAGTTCTCACCACAAATTCACTTAACGTTACAATGAACCCCTTCTTAGCTGGTGCCGACATACTGTGTGAAATCATCCACTACGCAGGGCCAGATACTTCCTTCTTCAGACAAGTCATAGGGAAATCTTCAAGAAACCAGACGGCCTGCTGGATCTCGATCTCACAGACAGTTCTTTCTCTTTCCCGTAATTATGGAATATCTGTGAACACTCAGTTCTATGTTTGGTGGATGTGTCCAACTCACGATGGACAACCTAGGTTGTGTGGTCACGTGGTGACCTGTTTCAGCATTCAGTCTTCACCAGGACCGAGCGGAACACTAAGAATTATTTGAGAAATAAAGAATAAATATTTTCAGAAGAGGGTATGACTTTGTTCTAAAATCCTCCGGATCTGCACTGTGATTATCTTATGGGGTTTCTCAAAGCTCCACACAGTATCTCTAGCTGCCGGTTTGTCTGGGCATAAGGCTCAAATAGCAGAGCAGTTGGCACTGTGGCCAGGACCAGCGAGACGCAGTCAAACCTGCAAACTGACAGGTCGTCACCTGGTAAATAGGTCAAAGCAGCACATTTAAATGTGGTGTATGCTGCCTTTAAAATCTAAAGAAACCCACCAAATGCTGTGCCTTCCTAGTGATAATGGTATAAAGTACAGCAATTTGTCTTCCATTTTTTAGGAACTATCACATTTCCCAGACCACTCAACCCCTAGAAATGTCACCAAGAAGACATGCCTTGAATTTTCGCGTGGTGATTCTCCCAGCTCCAGTACGGAAGTATTTTACCAAGGCATCTAAAGTGCTGGTTACTTCCTACTCACCTGGTCCGATCAGTGTGAGTCATCATATCACAGACTGACATGCAGTCCTGTAGAAAATGGTGACAGTCTTGGTGTCTGTGGGCCAGATTATTGCCCCAAACTGGAATGTTGACACAGCTCTGAATGAAAATGATGAAGGTATACTGCTGTCCCTGGCAGATCAAAGCAAACTGCTTTTGATGGTTTTTGTTGTTGTTACTCAGAAGCAGGGGGAGCATTAACCACATCAGTGACTTGAGTCCCAGCTATTATTCCAGCAAGGAGTCCACACCTGTAATAGCTGCAGTTGTAATTGCAATCATCTGCTGCTGTCATTATTCCAGACTCATCTGTATTCTGCATGGACCAAACAGATGAGTTAACGTTGATGTGAAATGAATCAAAAGCCCCGTAGCTTTCAAGAGTTTGACGGTGGTGCTGATCCTTGCAATTACTTCAGGGATGCGGTATTAATTGCTGTTTATTATTTGGGGGAAGCAAATAATGGACAAGGACTTCCTCTTGGTCTTTCCTATTATAAAAGTCTTTACTCCAGTGATTAGGATGCCATGTGGGGGTATTGTCCATAGCTAATTAAGTCTACTTCAACCGTGCTTTTAGAGATTAACATGGTAGGGTTTTGCAGACCTCTTCGGCCAACTGTGATATGAACTTAGGTTAAGTTTCCATTTTCTACTTAAACTTCAAAGTCCCCGCTCTAACTAATGGACCCTAGGAGCATTTAGGGTCCTTATGGATTTGCATTGGTTCACAGCCAGTAAAAAACAATGTCTGAAAATTTTGGGTATTTTACCTTATGTACTGTGACTCACGCTGGTAAATGGCCATAGATTCCTTTGGGAAAGGCTAGGTAACAGATTTACAGTACATAATTGTGCCAACGTTATAAGATCCTTCATCAAGTTGAAAGCCCTCCATTCACAGGACCCTGTGAATGGGCTCACATTGGAAAATGTGGTTGAGACTATGACTGTCAATGACTTAGGTCTCTTGTTATCAAACAAATGGCTACCTATCTATTTCAGTCCAAGGTACATCAGAATAAATCAGGTATTCCCCAAGATGCCTGTGGGTAAAACTAGTCTGAATATTGCTCTCGTCCTACCACTCCCCACGGTAACCACGTCTACTTTGTCTCTGGAAATTAAGTGCTGCCACTCCACCGCTCCTGCTTCAGGATCCCCTCATCCTCACTACAATTAAAGAGTAGAGCCGTTTTCAGTTATAGCATTTCCCACCATTATCTCTGAATTGCTGAGAGCAGCTTTGGCAAAGCTTTCCAAGGATCCTTACTCTTTTTCTCATTGCCTTGCTTACGAAGTGTTCAAAGGCCCTTCCGAGAGAATATAGTGAAAGAGTGGGGAGCAGGCACACGTGATATAGCCTCTCTCCAATATTCTATCCTCCTAAGCATTTAGATTCATACCTCTATGTTGTATCAAGAATGTCCTAGCAACTCAACTTCGTTTAATGTAGGTCACCATTGATTTTAGTTAAAATCAACTAACTAAACTAAATAAAGCCACTCTCAGTTGCTTAAGTTAAAACAATGAATCTAGAATTTCTGGTAAGTACCTCAAGGAAAATGTTGGCTTGTTCCTAACTGGTCTAGTATGCCTGTCAACCATTATCACACATATTCTCCAATTTCTGCCAGTATAAATCAGCCACATCAATCATCACACAATTCTTTTGGCATTTAAGCTCTCCCCTATGGGTTAGACTTTGCAGTTGTTCCCCTGTAGCATGTTGGTTGCCAATCTAGAGACAGTGTGGGGTAAGGATGGGTCTTAAGAAAGATCAGCAACCCTTCCAAAGTAATTGCCTAAGGTAAAGTTGTAATAGAATTGTCAAGCAAGGGGAAATCAGAAAAGCAGGAAGGCTTAGTGGGATTTGAGGGATTTACTTAAGCAAATTTCCCTATTCCAATTCTCAGGGTCTCCATCAATGCTAAAATTTTTGTAAAAGATATCTATACTTATACTATCACTCAGCAATATGCAAAATCAAACTTTAATTATAGTTTTAAGATAATACCACAATTTTAAGAAATAATATATTTTTAGGACAATCATAATTATGATTTTTCAACTACGTCTAAATGTAAGAATTTAAAACCCTGAGTTTGTAAGTTCAGTTAAAATTTGCACTAGCCCTTTTCATTATTCATACCTTAGCAATCAATTATAACAGCCACTTGGTTTCCCAAAGACTTCCTCTCAAATAAACATTTCATTCCAAGTAAAAATAAATGAAATAGATAAATACATATTTTGCCAGTGAATCTCATGAATTACCACTATCAGCTATCAATGTCCTTAACCCTAAGTAGGCTGCATTTCCATCTTTGAGAGTTTGTTTCCTGGAACAGCTTCTGGTACAAATGCTTTCTCAATAAGTTTTCAGTAAGAAAAACAGAAACCACTCTAGAAGGGATTAAGTGCTTATAAGACCTAATTAGGAAATTAGGCTTTTATAAAACCATTGGAAGGGACAAAAGACAGAAGGTCAAAGAAGGCCATCACTTGTTTTCAAGTTCACTGCCAATTTTCAGGGAATCAAGATATTACTTCTCCCGTCAAGGCCAAGAACTCAAAAAGCTGCCAGAGGCAGAAAAGATTGCCAAGTATTCTATTTGCTTTCCTTTATTTTTTGCTTCCTTGCAGTTATGTGGGCACCACTGAAATGTGAGAATTTAGGTGCATCATTTCTGGGTTAGGAAAGAGAAAATCCCACATGTAACTCTCTAGTCTCTTCACTTCTGTGACATGATTATCTAGGATACAAGTTTCAGTGTGTGCAGTTCCAAAGATGCTGAAAGCTCCATCAGCATGGATGCCTAAATGACTGTGGAGCAAAGTACCCTATCAACCCATGGTGAATGTCAGGTGTTCAAATGAAAAAAAAATCTTTTTTGTGTTAAGCAATTAGATTTCAGGGTTAATTTTTTAAATTGAAATTCAGTTAGCCAACATATAGTACATTAGTTTCAGATGTAGAGTTCAATAATTCATCAGTTGAGTATAACACCCAGTCTCATCACATCACATTCCCTCTTTACTGCCCATCCCCCCACCCACCTCCCCTCCAGCAGCTCTCAGTTTTGTTTCCTGTAGTTAAGAGTCTCTCATGGTTTGTCTCCCTCTCTGATTACTTCCCATTCAGTTTCCCCTCCGTTCCCCTATGATCCTCTGCACTGTTTCTTACATTCCACATATGAGTGAAACCATTATAATTGTCTTTCTGATTGACTTATTTCACTCAGCATAATCCCCCCCAGTTCCATCCACATTGATGTAAATTTTAAGTATTCACCCTTTCTGATGGCTGAGTAATATTCCATTGTATATATGAAACATATCTTCTTTATCCATTCATCTGTCAATGGACATCTCAGCTCTTTCCATAGTTTGGCTATTGTGGACATTGCTGTTGTAAACAGTGGGGTTCAGGTGCCCATTCAGGTAATTACATTTGTACCTTTGGGGTAAATACCTAGTAGTGAAATTGCTGGGTCATAGGATAGCTCCATTTTTAACTTTTTGAGGAACCTCCATATTGTTTTCCAGAGTGGCTGTACCAGCTTGCATTCCCACCAACAGTTTAAGAGGGTTCCCCTTTCTCTGCATCCAAGCCAACATTTATTGTTTTGATTTCAGGGTTAATATATTGCTGAAGAATAATGCTGGGTATGCTGACTAATACAGATGCTAGTGGTCACAGCTGCCTACAGCACTGAAGTAACAGGTGGCAGGTAATCTGGAGGTTGCTGCAAAATTTCATAGCTGCTAAAACTAATGTATGTGCCTGTTGTTGCAAAAAGAATAACAGCCTCTGCTTCCCTCTGCCTTCCAAACTGTGTATGAGTACCTCTCAGTGGCAGAAATAAATTGGGACTCAATTGGCAGGAAATACTGGGAAATAGTTTCAAGGCTTCTAGTCCCTACTATTTGGGGATACAAAAAAAAATAGTCAAGATGGTGCTGAGTACTAACAGGCAATCTGAAAGAATATATAGAGACAAAAACAGTAGCTTAAAGATATAACCGTAAAATAAGAAATGATAAACAATGACAAAGATTTTCAATAAAAGAAAAACAAAATATGGAGAAATTTAAAAACGTAAGAATTGAAATGGAAAACTCATGGCTAGATGAAATGACAGATTAGATATAGTTAAGGAATCATTATTGAATGGGAAGAGAGTGTAAAAACTATATCAAAATTCAAGTCATTGAATATGTGAAGGACTAATGAGAAGGACTAATACATGTTCTCTCAAGTTTCCAGAAGTAGATAAGTTAGAAAAGAAAATCAATCCTAAAAATAGTATTTGTTGAGACTTGCCTGATGTCTCAATTGTTGAAAGAACCCAGTCGAAAGAACCCAGTTCTCAAATTCCAGAAGCCCAATTAACCCCCAAACAATAAAATACAAGGAAATCCATAACTAGCGCACTGTGGTAAAATTTCAGAGCACTATACCAAAAACAAACAAAAAAGATCTTAAAAAGAGCCAGAGAGAAAAGAAAGATCACCTACCAATGAAGGAAAAATAGAGTGACAACTGACTTCTGAACAGTAACAATGTAAATAAGAAGAGAATGGAATAATATTTTCAATGTGCAGAGAGAAAAGAACTATCAACTTAGTATTCAGTATGCAATGAAACTCCCATGAATGAGAAAGAATAAAGTGATTTAGATAAACAAAAACTGAGTTAAATACAGAATGGGAATAGAGTGGACAACTTCCAAACAAATAGTAGAGGAAATAGAATAAGAAAAACTCAATCCAAAATGAAAGGCAAAAAAAGGGAAGAATTTTAAAGCAAGACAAATAGAAATTACATTAAAAGATGGGGGGTATTAATACAGATGTATAAGTCATCATATCATTATAAATAGTTTAAACTCTCAAATCAAAAAGTAAGTAATCAGACCAGAAAAAAATTCAGCTATATGTTATATGGGTAAAGACATACCCAAAACTTAGCGACAAGAAAGACAGAAAGTAATAGGATAGAAAGAGAGGGCGCCTGGGTGGCTCAGCCATTAAGCATCTGCTTTGGCTCAGATCATGATCCCAGGGTTCTGGGATTGAGCCCCGCATTGGGCTCCCTGCTTGGTGGGAATCCTGCTTCTCCCTCTCACACACCCCTTGCTTGTGTTCCCTCTCTCACTGTCTCTCTCTGTCAAATAAATAAGATCTTTTAAAAAAGAAAGAAAGAAAGAAAGAAAGAAAGAAAGAACGAACCAAGCAAATATCAACCAAAATCAGTTGCTGTTGCTCTATAAACATCAGATAAAATTGACTTTAAGGCAAAAAACTTTAACAGAGGGGCACCTGGGTGGCTCAGTCATTAAGTGTCTTCCTTCGGCTCAGGGCGTGATCCCAGCGTTCTAGGATCGAGCCCCACGTCAGGCTCTTCCGCTGGGAGCCTGCTTCCTCCTCTCCCACTCCCCCTGTTTGTGTTCCCTCTCTCGCTGGCTGTCTCTCTCTCTGTCAAATAAATAAAATCTTAAAAAAAAAAAAACTTTAACAGAGATGAGAAGGACCACTATGTAACAATAAAAGAATCAAGTCTTCAGGAAGGCACAAAATGCCCAATTTTTTGTACCTAATAGTACAGCCTAAAATAAATATAAAGTAGACATCGAAGGAACTAATAGGTGAAGCTGATACACACAACATTATAGTAAGTGATTTTAGTACAGTTTTTTTAATGGTTGCTAGATCACAGGTGAAGTAAATTCAGTAGGGATATAGATAATATAATGAATAGTCAAATTAACTTAATTTTATATGTATATGATATAATTGGTATATCATTACAGCCAACATTAGGAAAATATATATATATCTTATATCTATCTATCTATAATGTATATATAAATACTGATCATGTAATAGGCCATAAAGCTATAGCACCAAAAAATTCCAAAGGACTGGTGTCAAAGCACCACATATTCTAACTGGTATGTAACAAATTTACAACTGATTACAAAACATAAATGGGGGAAAAATCCTTTCAATTGGAAATTTTAAAAATACACTTTCAAGTACTTAGGGGTCAAAAAGAAAACATAATAAAATAAGAAAATACTTAGAATTGAAAATTATAAAAACATTTCACACTGAAATTTGTGGGATATCACTAAAGAGGTACTAAAAGGGAAAACTGTAGTCTTCAATGCTTATATTAGAAAAGAAGAAAACGTAAAACAATGAAGTAAATTTCTAATTTAAGAAATTAGAAAAGCAATAACAGAAGAAATTCAAATAGAAGATAAAACATAACAAAAGTAAAATTAATGAAATATAAAAAGGAAAAGAGCAGTAGGAAGAAACAACAAAGGCAAGACTGTATTCATTGAAAAAAATTAATAAAACAATAAACTTCTGGCAAGATTAACCAAGGACAAAAGAGAGAAGAGAAAGATAAACAAGTTATTTTGAGAAACTTGAAAACTTAATTAAATGGATAAATTAGTAGGGAAAAATGCAGTATAACAGAATTGACAAAAGTCAAGAAGTAATCCTATGAATAATCCTATGACTCATACAAAATTTTATCAGTTTAAAATCTTCTCATCAAAAAAAATTAAAAAACAAAGCCCCAGGTGGTTTTATAGGCACATTCTAACAAATATTTATTATGAATTAATCTCAAATTTGCATAAACTGTTCTGAAAAATAGTAAATCCAAATCTAGCTTTGATATCCAAATAAGACAATGTCAACATAAGAAAGGAAAATTATAGGCCAATCAATCTCCACTTAAATGCAATAAAGTGTATAAAAATAATATATACTGACCACATAGGATTTATTCCAGGAATTCAGGTTTAGTTAATATTATAACATAACATAATATAACCTACTATACTTCTCTACATTAAGAGGTTAAAGCAGAAAAACAGAATAAAATAAATCTCATTAGGTATAAAAGAAAACATCCCTCCAAATTTATATGCATTTGTGGTATACATAATTAAAAAGAAAATCTCTTAGCAACCAAAACTTGAAAAGAACTATAATAACCTGGAATGGGTATATACCTAAAACCTATAGCAATTATCATACTCAATAATAAAACATTAATATATGAGGATATCTCCATGACCTTGAGTAGGAAAAGAAACAAAAAATGTACCAAGCATAAGACTATCAAAAAAATGACTAAATTAACATCTTGACCTTCTGCTCAAACACACACACACACACACACACACACACACACACACCACAAACAAACAAACAAAGAAAAAATTGTGAGGAAATTAGAGAAGATAAAGATCTTCTACAGGTTAATTTTAAAAAGAGAGAAAGAGAAAGAAAGCTAATTCAATAGAAAGTAGGCAATTAACATCTAAAAAGTCTCAACCTAACTTGTAACCATGGAACACAAAAATGAAGTCCGAATACACATCCAACAAAATGCCCCAAATTAAAAAGACTGACAATGCACAGAACTGACAAGAAGGTGGGTAAGAGCAACACTCATACAGTTGGGGTGATGATAAATGAGGAAACTACTTCAGAAAACAATTTGTAATTACCCAGCAAAGTTAAATGTGCATTTCATAACACAGCGATTTCATGCACGCGAGTCTGTGCTAGAGAAATTCTTGTGTATTTGCACCTAGAAAATGTATACGAATGTTCATATCAACATTGTCAGTGGTAAAGTTAATACGTATATCCGAACCCACAAAATGGAGACCAGCCCAGTACCCAGCCCACCTCACAGATCTAAACCTAACTCAGCCTGCATTTACCAGAAACACCTCACTGTCAAGGATACCTAACATACAGGCACCACCATCCTCCAACTCAGCTCTAGCTAGCTTACCTTACTTTAGAAAAGGACGTGCTAGCCTTAGAAGGAAATCCCCAACTTCCTAACCTGCCATGACCTCTTTCTGCATCACCACTTCTAATGCTTTATAAAACTCACTTTTGCCCAAAATCCTTGAGGGATGAGTGCTCCGCTCCCTGTGAGGCACTGGACCTCCCACCCCCCAATCCATGGATTGTCTTCTCTTGAATAAAGGGCATAACTCNCTCCGCTCCCTGTGAGGCACTGGACCTCCCACCCCCCAATCCATGGATTGTCTTCTCTTGAATAAAGGGCATAACTCATTACTAAATTGTATTATTTTGTCATTTGACACTAGTTAGAGCAAAGACTAAAATCAATCCAAATACCCATCAACAGTAGAATGGATTTTTTAAAAATAATTGCAATGCATTCATATAATAGAACACCTCACAACAATGAAACTGAAAGCAATGCAGGTAATAAGTATGAATAACAAAGTAATATTAAGAAAGAAAATCACAAATGATACATACAGTAAAATAAAATTTTTAAAAATTTCTGAAATAAAACTAAAGAAAGTACTGTTTGCAGAGACTTAAAAATTCCTTATAAAAGTTCTATATCTTGGGGCGCCTGGGTGGCATAGCGGTTAAAGCGTCTGCCTTCGGCTCAGGGCGTGATCCCTGCGTTACGGGGTCGAGCCCCACATCAGGCTCCTCCACTATGAGCCTGCTTCTTCCTCTCCCACTCCCCCTGCTTGTGTTCCCTCTCTCGCTGGCTGTCTCTGTCTCTGTCGAATAATGAAATAAAATCTTAAAAAAAAAAATTCTATATCTTAAACTAGATAGGGATATGGGAGTGTTCATTTTATTATTTTTTTAAAAATATGCCCATATATTATATATACTCTTTCGTATATATAATGTAGTTCACATTTTTCATGTAAAAAGAGATTTGTTTTTGCTATTTCCAGTTGTTGAAGCAGTGTTGCTTTAAATAATTGCTAAAATTCATTGAGCTCTCACTATTTACCTGAAGTTGTACTAAGCTCTTTATGTGGATTATCTATATTAATCCTCACAGCAAGTCCTTGAGGTAAGAACTATTATGACATGCACTTTATATACATGCAAATGTAAGCTTAGAGAGGTGATTTGCCCAACATAACAAAAGTAGTAAACAGTAGATCTAACACTAATCTGACTATATAGCCTAAATCAGAACCAGTATACACCATCTTTAAAAATGACACAGTCATGAGATTGTTCATGAAACGTATGTTACGCAATCTTCGCGAATAGACTGTATCAAAGCAGAATGCGTATATTTGCTGTTGGCTTTCCTCCCATAAGAAACATTGACCAGAGTTGAGTCTTTCAGTGTTATATTCAAGTATCATCCCCAAAAGGTAGACCACTTAAAATTATTCTTGACTGTAATCATATTGGATTCTACTTTTTTATTCTTTTAGTTATTTGTGCATTTCTGTCATTGTTTTCAATTTTTATACATTTAAATCAATTTTCATTGTGTAAAACATTGATTTGATTCCAAAATCAAAATCATAAAACAAAGTAATTCAGAGAAGTCTTAGTTGTATCCCTGTCACCTCTTTTCTGTGGTCTCCTTCCCTTTAAAAGGAAAACTAATTTTTATTAGTTTTTGGTTTATCTTTCCATTGTTTCCTTTTACAGATATTTCCTGCGGCGCCTGGGTGGCTCAGTCAGTTAATATCCAACTCTTGATCTCAGCTAAGGTTTTGATCTCAGGGTTGTGAGTTCAAGCCACACTGGGCACAGAGCTTACTTAAACAATAAGGATGACAACAAAAATTCATATTTCCTATTCTTCCCTTTCCCTTTTTGTGTAAGGTTGGCAGACAATACACAATATACACACAGATTCTGATTTAGGTATTTTTTTTTATATACCGATGCGTGCTAAGAGGAAAGTAATGTTCTAAAGAAAAGTAAATTTGTTACTTGTTTTCAAGGAGTTCCAATTTTAAGAAAAATTAAGAAGCTCAGGCTGTAGTTCTTTCTCTGCTACTAACTCTTCACATGCTTCTTGGAAAATCACACTATCAATCCATGTCTCAGTTTCCCCAAGTATAAAAAAGAAAGGAGACTAAAGGTTCTAGAGTCCTATCCATCTCCAACAAAAAATGCCACAATGCCTGAGTTGGGGATGATGAAGCATATCAATCTTGAGTTAGACAGTGCAGGGGTTCAGAATGTCACCCCCAAAATATGCTCCTTTGTCATGTTGATTATTTTGGATTAAAGGTACCTGAGAAACAGCCAATGCAAAAAGGATACTCTGATTTTCCTCTAGCCTCCTGAAGGCAGGAGATTAATCTGCCATGTAAAGCTACCCTCTGTACCCAAGAAGGTAGAAGGCATCCTTATCACCAGACAGGGAATTTAGGGTTAATAGGCTATATGAGCAAATCTTGTTACTTCTTCACCATTTTATTACCTCCTAGCCCAAACTTCTTCATTTTGTCAATTCTTCACAAATTTATTGTTTTTGCCTAAAAGTTATCAAAGCTTCCTGCTTTTGGTCACTTCTTTGAGTCTTATATCTCTGTGAGACTCCCCTACATACATATGTAAATAAATTGTTTTTCTGTAGTTAATCTGTCTTTTGTTATGGGAAGAACCTAGAAAGGTAGAGGACAAAACATTTTTCATCCTCTACAATAGATAGGACAACTATTAGCAATGCCTCAATGTTTTTATTATGATGAGCTGATTTTCATTTTTTCTCACTTTCCACACCAATCCTTCAGAAGTAAAGTCTGTAGAAAAGAACTTTAGTTGACTCAAACATGGCATTCACAAAGAAATGAGAATGGACATTTTGTTCATGCTTAGGGCAGTTTCTATTTATGAAAGACTACTGAATGCTTTATCCACTGAAATCATTACTGGTATGTTTAAAAATGACTACTAGGGCACAAAGTACTAAAATAATCCATTCTAAGCACTTCAGACAGGATGCCCAGTAATAACCAGCATTAGGCTGATTATGAATAAACATTATAATGACGCAAAATAAGGAGAAAGATAGTGTGTTTAGCTTAAGTAGATTCAAGGAGTTGATGACCAATGCTGGAAATTTTTAGGAGCAATGTAAGTGGTCATTTGGTAAACAAAGTACATTTCTTGTGGTTGATTCTCTTTAATAGAAATACATACTTTAATATTGTTTCCAATAACTCTTCTGTGAACAAAATAGGTCTATTAGATCTCAAATCTGAAATTCTCTGGGTTACTGAACTACAGAAGGACCTTGCCTTCAAGGGTTTTTATAATTGGTTCGGAGAAACACATCAAATCACAGTAATAACCTCATGCTGTATGATTGCATATCTACTCAACTTCCTTTTCTCTCTCTCTTTCCCTCTGTCTCATAAGATTTCTATGTGAATAGAAAAAGTTTATATTGAGCTGTAAGTTGTCACCTAATATTTTAGGATCTATAGCTTTTCAAAAATCTTTAATCCATTTTATTCCTATTTTCTGTCAACAAGAAATTGGAAGTAATAGATTCTCTCCTCAAGATACCAGACATGTATTTTTTCGGTTCAGTATTAGGACAACATGGGAATATTTCAGATAAAAATAATTCTTCAGAGAATGAATACCTAGAGAAAATGCTTCCTTTTCTTTCATTAGGAGAGCATTACTGGATTAGAAATAATCATTCTTCCACCAAAAGTTATTTCTTGCTTCAGCTCACTCTGTGTTCAGCGTATGCTGATATAGGTTCGTAATAGTTTTCTTTTTTTTTCTGGTAATATTCCATTTGATCAGGTGGAAGCCTAAGACACTTGACCTGTGTTGGGAACCTGTGCTAGAGGGATGAAATATTTGCACTGCTCGGAGCTCAGAGTAATCCAAGAAAAAATCTGGAGTGAAACCAAAATGAAAAACCAGAGAAATCATGTGACCAAAATGTCAATTCAAAAGGCAAGAAAAGAACATCCTGTCCTGAGTAGAATGGAGTAGTATGAGGCTGACCAATGCTTCCTTCAAGAACAGCTACAAATACCGTATAACATATAGATTCACTCATTTGAAGAGATCAGACAGTTGCTGAATTGAAGAAGAAAAGAATGACTAAATTTCTCAAGAGGAGAGAACTTCAGATCTCTGGCAACCTGCAGCCACTTTTTCCTTTGGTACATATGCAGATTCCAAGTGATTGGCAATCTGAGGTTTTTCCCAGACAGCTGTGGGAAAGAAAAGCCAGCAGAGATTTTAAAGGTCTTGTGGGTCTGTAGAGATGCAATTAAAGGCTTGAGGGACCTCAAACACACAGTCTCTCAAGACATGTGCTATTTTCTGAGGCTATGAGGGCAGGTTATTAAAAAGCTAATCATAAAACCTCTGAAACACAAAGTAACATTTTTTTCCCATGGGCTTTTGGTGCTGGGGAAACAGAGTGGACTCTAGGACTTGGAAGCTAAGCCCAAACCTCTGAAAATCAGAGGGAAGTTCTCCACTGTTCCATAATGCTGAAGAGACAAAGATCAGATCCTGCTAGGAATAGGGAGGCCAATGAACACACCACCGTGCATTCAATTGAAAACCCTGAAGGACAACACCTCAGTAACAAATCAGAGCCATACTAAACCTTACCAAAACTAAAAGTCAATCTCGACTCAGTTCAATGTCTGATTGGCTTAAGATAATCAGTCCCAATTTCATCTGCCTAGCAGAGGAAAAGATGAACCCACAGTGAGGGAAGAAAAAGTCATTTGGAAGTACATAATTTTTTACACACAATGATCAGCATTCAGTAAAAAATTTCTAGACATGCTGTGAGTCAGGACCATATTATGAAAACCACAGGGAAAAGCATTCAATAGAAATAGAACCACAGGTGACATAGATATTGCAGTTAGTAGACAAAGACTTCAAAATAACTAGGATTTATACGTTGAAGAATATAGAGAAAATAAATTTTTTAGAGAAAATAAATTTTAAAATGGAGAATTTTTCAGAGAATTATGATCTGTAAAAAAGGATCAAAGGAAAATTTTAGAATTTTAAAATACATGTGATATTATGTGTTTAGTAGAGATTAGACACAGAAGACAGGATTAGTGAACTGGAAGAATAAACAATAGAAAATATCCAAACTGAAGCACAGAGAAAATAGGAATGGAAAGTAATAGAAAAAGCACAAGAGATATGTGGGATACAGTGAAAAGGTATTAATATATATAATATGGAACCCTAGAAGGACAGGAGAAAATAAGGCAGAAATAATATTTGAAGATATAATGACCAAAAAGCTTCCCAATTTGAAAAATGATATTGACACACGAATTCATGAAATTCTGGCACAGATTCAAGAATAAACCATAAGCAGGGGCGCCTGGGTGGCACAGCGGTTAAGCGTCTGCCTTCAGCTCAGGGCGTGATCCCGGCGTTATGGGATCGAGCCCCACATCAGGCTCCTCTGCTATGAGCCTGCTTCTTCCTCTCCCACTCCCCCTGCTTGTGTTCCCTCTCTCGCTGGCTGTCTCTATCTCTGTCAAATAAATAAATAAAATCTTTAAAAAAAAAAAAAAAGAATAAACCGTAAGCAACATAAATATAAAGAAAGCCATATTGAGGCACAGCATGACTAAACTCCTTTAAATCAAAAGTCAAGGCAAGGGAAAGAATCTAGCTACACAGGGAAGGGCCAGAGACTAGGGAAAGCTGAACAAAAAAATAAATAAAAAAGAGGATATTNACATAAATATAAGGAAAGCCATATTGAGGCACAGCATGACTAAACTCCTTTAAATCAAAAGTCAAGGCAAGGGAAATAATCTAGCTACACAGGGAAGGGCCAGAGACTAGGGAAAGCTGAACAAAAAAATAAATAAAAAAGAGGATATTACCTGGATGATCCACTGGGTGGTATACTTGGCAGACTATTTCAGAGATGGAGGTGAAAGCTCTTGAGAAAAGGACAGGATAACCTTGAGCTTCACTCTTAGTTTGCTTGTGTTAAGAAACCTAAAAGCAACGATAAAGTCCCAAGCAATTTTTGCACTAACTAATTTGAATCACAACCAATTTTCTCTCTCTCCCTCTCATATCCAATAAACTAATTTACATAATTTATTGCTTGAGAAACACTTTTTGTTTCAGTACGTGTTTGCTTTTTGCTGGGTATCCTTAAAGATAGAGGACTACTATCCCTGACTCTCTCAGCTAGCAGTCCCACCTTGGAAAATCTGAGCCAAAAAAGGGAAGATCTACAGTATATGAGTATTGCCTAGGGGCACTTTCACCCCTTCTCTCTCTTTACAAGAGTCAATCAGAAATTCGAATAAGGGATGGTGAGAAGTGGGCCAGTAATTGCATATTAAATTGCTCTCCACGTATTTCTGTACCCCTGATTAAGAACAATTTCTCTATATGGGTGCAAATGAATCGTCCAGAAATCCTATTAAAATGCAGATTCCAGTTCAATAGCTCTGGGGAAGGACCTGGGATGCTGCATTTCTAACAAACTCCTACGGGATGCTGGAAACTGCTGGTCCACAGATGATTTTAAGAAACAAGGCTTTAGGTAAATTCAAAAATAACCAAAAAATCGGCCTCTCCAGCTGTTAACTGTGAGCTACTTTAAGATAGAGTGTTTGATGTTCTCCTGAGGAGAGGGGTGCCCAGTGGTTGTACTTTTGAAGTGTTTACTTTAGTATATTCTGAACACTAACTACTTTTGTAGTCACAAAAGATGTTAATGCATGCTCCCTAGACCTAAACAGTTCCATGGTCAGATAAGTTTGGGAGGCATTTGTATACCTTTTTCCCCTCTAGGAGAGTTACAATGTCCATTTGCATTGTAATGATTCTAAACCATCTGCTGTAGGGAAACATGTTTAACCTGATCATTCATTTATTTAACTATTAACATTCTAAGAAACTGGCATTCCATGGAACTAACTTTGAGAAATACAGCCATACACAGCAGTTTTCCAACTCTGGTGTGTATCAGAATTAGCTGGAGAGCTGACAGAGAGCACAGATGCAAAGGCTTGCTGAAGTAAGATAGGTCCTAGGCCTTTGTATTTTTACCAAATTCCCCAGGCAATCATGATTCCCACCAATGTTTGTGAATCACTACTTTAGGGTAATCTCAGAAGAGTTTGTTACCATCTGGGGACGCAGGACTACCTATGAACCCAGTTTCCATCTTGCAGAACCCATGCTATCTGGGGGAGGACCAGCATCAGCTATGAAGAACCATCATCGAAAAAAGAACATTCAGACCACATGGGGCACCCCAAAGATTCCTTTCTCTATTCTACATACTGGAGGGATTTCTCCAAGTCTTATTTTCTTCAGTCAACGGAGAGGGAGCTATTCCTTAGCCCTGCTCTAAATCAGCTCTCCTGAGAAGGGTTCCCTCCAGAACCAATTCATTTGTTCATTGAACAAATCTTCATCAATCAGCATTTTGGCAGTATTCAGTGAAAAAGACAGGCAAGGCACTCCCATGAGGCAGGGGTAGGCGACAGACAATAAACAAGTAAACAATAAATAATTTCAGATAGAATCCATGTCATGAAGAAGATAAACAGTGTCACAGGACAGAGAATGACTGTGTCAGGATTCTGTTTACATACCGTGGTCCCAGAAGACTACAAAAGCCATAAGTCAGTCAGGGTACTGTGGATACCATTCCAGAGGCCAACAGTGACTGAGACTGGCCTTGATGGTTCAGAAAACTTCACCAGCCACCTCAAATATGTGTACTCAGGAGGCAGCCTATATCCCTTGGACCTACTACAGTGATCGGCTTATACAGAGTCCCCAGTGAACACTGGTGAATGGCTGGTGGGATGGATGGATTGTCGGATATGTCTTTAATTCTAGTGATTTCGACAGACAGACAAACATGGCTTATATTTCACATAGGTGAAATAACCTTATTTCCCAGGTCTCACTGGTCCATGTGCCTTCTCCCTCTATGGCTCTGCTCAGACTTCCTAAAATGCTCTCCTTTCTTCTGCCACCTCCAATCCTACTCAGCCTTCAAATGCCACTTCCTCTTTGATCCTCCCCAGCTGGAAGAAAATGTACTTTTTCACTGTTCTTTCCTTTTTTTTTTTTTTTTAAATATATCTAAGGGTACTTATGCTCACAGACTCTGCAAACACTCCCTTACTGAAGACCCAACCCTGTATACCAGGTACTGCACTTGGCACTGGGCACATACTGGGGATAAAAGATGTAGGCATGGCCTCTAGTTCATGGAATTACGGGCTAGTGGGGGAGGCAGGTGTGAGTCAAGGAATCACACCATTAGGTCTATAGGGGCACCTGTGATTCGTCTTACGGGGGAAAGGTACATGGTGTTCCAGGTGTTACAAGGCTGCCTTGGGGAAGGGACAATTGACCTGGAATCTGAAGGCTGAGTAGGAATTAACCAGGTGGAGAAGAAAAACAAGGGCATTCCAGGCAGAGGGCATAACCTGCCAAGTGCTGTGTAGGGGGAGAGCAGGGTATTGGAAAGGCTCTGGAGGGAAGCCAGTGGCTGGTGAGGGGCAAGTCAGCACTGAGACACTAGAGGAAATAGGAAAGGCAGGCCAGAGCCAGAGCACAAAGGCAAGTTCTGGGCTTTGTTCTGCGTCCCACTAACTGCATCCCCACTGATTTCCCTGACCCATCCCCCTACCTCAAACCTCTTTATGTTTCTGCTTGGGTGTCCCTCACCTCATAAGAATCTGGTTCCTTTCACCAGCCCCATGTTTTGGATTATATAAGAAATTTCAGCTATGCTGTCAAGTTAGAGGTAGACTTAAATAGGGATAAAATCAAAAGGGTGCATTCTTGAGAATGAGGGAAACGGACACCGTGCCTTGAACAAAGACAAGAGATTGAGACCAAGAAATCAGCTGTTTCTCTATGATATACCCCGTGAGGCAAATGCAGACTACCAATCTGAAGTGTCCAAAAATGTGTGCCCTAAACTCTGACAGATCGGAAACTCTGGAATTCCTTGCCAAGCTGGGTGGCTCTATTATAAGGAAGGTATCGAGTGGTTACAAAGTGGTGATATTTATATCCCCCCACAGCAGCTTGCATTAAAGGGGTGCAATCATTGATAATAAATATAAAACTGAATTTTAGGGCATTAGGAACCTCTGTGTGATCAGCAAATGTGCAGCCTTAGGGCCATTTTCTGGGATTCCTGTCATGACACAATGTGGTGAAAAAGAGCACAGGCTGAGATTCGGGAAGATGGGATTCTGGATCTCACTCCGGTCCTGAAGGAGCTCTTGGGCCCTGGACAACATTTCCCAACAATTATAAGCCCCACCTTCAGTAAAATATGGTGAAGTCAGGTTCTTAAGTATCGTCAGGAAACAAAAATCAAGTATCATCAAAACCACCTGAAAAATGCTTGAGGAGGGCACAATAATGGAGCCTGACTTCTCTTACTAAGTCCGGTGTTGCCAGTCCCACCCCTCCCCCGCCACTCTGCCCCAGCGTTGGACAGCATTGCTGTTGACTCAACTGAACACCGGATGAAGTGGCTGGCTTGCATTCAGGAGCCACATTGTAACCAAAACAGCGCACTTTCTCTTTAAACACCGAAACCACATTCAGTGAGGTTGCACATGGTCCCGACTGAGGCAACAGTGCCAGGGGTCTAGCTCCCATTTCCCCTGGTACTGTTTCTGCACATGCTACGAGAAGAAAATACCTCCTCATCTCTACCCACCTCAAAAGCGTTTTATGAGGTTAGCTGTGGAAACATCACAGGAAACTTCGCGAAGTCCAAGTCAGTGAAGTAAAATTTCCAAAACCAATTTGTCGCATCCACATAGTTTGACGCAGCCAACATTTACAATAATGTAGCAACAGTACTTATGAGAGAATCCCAGGACTCAACGCTCTTTGAAGAATCCAGTCCAATTCCCTACCCAAAGTAGAGTCCCATCAACCACAAAAGGGGGAATGGCACAGAGACAGGGAGCTCACTTTTCAACGAGGTGAACTCCTCTGTGTTGCTCTTAGACAGGTTTCATTCAATGACTTAATGTCTGCTTTTGTAGAACTTTCATTGACTTGGTTTTTTTTTTAGATTTTATTTATTTGTGTGTGAGAGAGAGAGCACACAAGCAGGGGGAATGCCAGAGGGAGAGAGAGAAGCAGACTGCCCGCTGAGCAAGGAGTCCGACGTGGGACTCGATCCCAGGACCCTGGGATCATGACCTGAGCCGAAGGCAGACCTTAGCCGACTGAGCCACCCAGGCGGTCCAACTGACTGATTTTCGTAGTGCCTCGCGTAGCTACACGAAATAAGTATTCTTGCATGAGACAGCACTTCAGATATTCGGGGACAGCAATCATATCTCCTCTTCCCACAGGACATGGGTACCAAAGCTCTCATTTACCATCCCACACACCTGCCTCCACATATGCAAAATTTACCAGTGTCCCCATTACAGCGTGGGCAGGAGAGCCAGGCCTGCCTTTATGTGAGGTTCCTCTAAGAGAAAAACTCATTTCTTGGAACAGCTTAGAATGTCTTATAATAATGGCTACAAATGCAGAGTAAACACATCATAGTGCTACAGATTAAAGATCCTTTTCTTTCTTTCTTTTTTTTTAAGATTTATTTATTTGAGAGAGAGAGTGTCCAGGGGAGGGGCAGCAAGAGGGGGAGAGAGAGAATCTCAGGCAGACCCCACTACTGACGGCAGAGCCTGACGCAGGGCTCGATCTCACAACCCTGAGATCACGACCTGAGCCAAAATCAAGAGTTGGACCCTCGACCAACTGCACCACCCAGGCATCCTGATCTTTTTCTTAAATGAAAATTTCGGATGTGTCTATTTTATTAATACAGAACATGGACAGAAAAGAATGAAAAAAAAAAAAGAAAAATTTACCACCTTAATTTCACGCGCACACACAAAATCCAGTTTCTAAAGCTCCCTGTTATTTAAATTTTCAAACGGTTCCAGGGTTTGTGTTTGGGCCTGCATGCATGCCATCTCCGGAACTCAGTTTTAAAGGATCCAGCCTAAACAGAATCAAGATACTGGGATTTATTTATGTTCTCTAATGCCCAGAGATAATTGAGACTGTCACAGTTATTTTTCAAGAACATTGTGACCTGGTGAATCCATCACCTTCAACACAAGTAAGTATAAGAACAGACTAAGGTTATCTCTCTAAAAGTCTAACAGCTCCTAAACAAATGGCATCCCCTAAATTTTCCTAATTCCATGGTTCTTAAAGGACCAATGGCTGAGTAATCTACCAGTGATATACAGTACTTCTGTCTATTGTAATCACTCTCTGTGTCTTGCAATGACTGAGATGTATGGCCTATATAAGCTGGGATATACACTGTGAAATCTGTCCATGGTTTTTGCTAAGAGTTGCCAAGTTAAAAATAGAGTGTAGGAAAATTACTCATCGTGTGGAGGAAGATGGGAGGAAAGCACCAAATGGGCTTTTAATGAGGACTTCTCGGTGTGAACATATGTAAAAAGAACTTTTAGATATAGGCATTGTGAGAAATAAAAACGATCCAGCTAAGTTCTCAAGAAAGCTTATAGGTACAAGATCATGGTGATTATATGTACAGTGAACAGCTTATTCATGAAAAACCATTTTGTTCACTGTTCAGTGGACGAGCACACTTGGCTCCCCAGAAACATTTCAACTAGACAAAACATACCAACACATTAGTCATAAATATAGCTTTATTATTATAATATTTATTTCATAATCTAAAAACTTTTTCTTTTCAATTCTGGGAAAAGAACATTCCAACTTCCATACAACTGATCTACCCTGCAGAATGCTGGAAAACAGTGTCTAAGCAACCTGAACTTTGCAGTTGAAAATCTATAACTTGGTTTGGGAATAAAAGAATGAAAGACCAGTTCAAAGAAAAATTTCTTCCTTACAAAACAAATAATAAAATTAGATCCATTCTTCAGTTCGGCCTTGAACATGTTTTCCCAGAAACTTTGGTAATTTCTCCAAAAATCAACTTGCAGGTTGACTGCCCGTGTGGACAAAAAATATATATATATATATATTTAAAAATAAGACCCAAGTGGGACATGGTACATGGCCCAGGCCATGGTATGTAAGTGAAATATCCCTTAGAGTGAGCCAGCTCCCATGTTTCAACAGCAAATTTATGTCTCTAAGGAAGTACAACATATATAATGCATTTCCTTGTATGAAGGTCAGAATTTAGTTGGAATTAAAAAGAATTTTTAATACAATAAATCTTAAAATCATTTGTCTTGTGTAATGTACATAGAGTAGATATGATATTATGGTGCTTTCTGAAGATCACAGAGTACCACTGTCAAAGAGGGCTGTCATGCCCTCTAGGCATATTAAATAAAAACTGAAAATGTAGGTTATGTTAAATAAAATGAAAAAAAATCTGGCTCTACCACCTTTAAAACAAGTTGCTGTCATTGCACACATGTGTTACGGGACAAAGGGCATGCAATAGAACTAACAAGTCAATTTTTTAGTATGTAAAAGGCTAGAGTGCAATCATGGTATAAACATCAATAATAAATAAGTTTGGAGGAGATTAACTCTCCAAATAAACCAATAATTATAACACTACAATTTTTATAATGTTAGCCTAAACAGTGATATTCACTTCACAGCAATGTTTTTTCCCACTTGATAGATGCCTATATACCAGATGAATGGCCCACCCCTGTGAGCCAGATGTCGAAGTGAAGGTTCAAAAATCAACATTTTCACTAATAGGTTCAAAATGTTCGTATAATGATAAGTTACACTTTTCAACTTACTGGCATTTTAAGTAACTGCATTATACTTATTTTTAATGCATTGCTAATCTGATGCTTATTGCAACAATCATTCTACTAGTGTTAATTAGGTTACAGTTTTAATTTTCAAAATAAGAGAATTCAACTTCATGAACTAACATATAGAGTTTAAAAACCA
Organism: Ailuropoda melanoleuca; assembly: GCF_002007445.2. NCBI lineage: Eukaryota > Metazoa > Chordata > Mammalia > Carnivora > Ursidae > Ailuropoda > Ailuropoda melanoleuca. The sequence continues at coordinate 67,371,420 of NC_048223.1, read as the reverse complement.
CCCACCACAAACACACACCTTTTGCATGAGTATTTAAAAATAAATTATTAATATACCTGACATATATATTTTGTTATATATATATATGTATACATTTGTGGACATAACTACTCTTTTTTCCAGAAGGATGTCAGCACTTGTAAACTCTGAAGACCTGATGATATTGTTAACATTAAAAAAAAAAAAAAAAAAACATGGAAATTCATTCTTGAAGAGAACCATAAAGCAGGACGTTCTTAACAGATGGTTCTTTGTGGAAACAAAGGCTATTTTAGGGAGGGAGAGGAGGACAGTCTCAGACTGTGGATCCCACATGCACTGTTTCAGAAACTACTTTAGAAAGCAGTGTCCAGTGAATGCTTCAAACACCTGGTTGAAAGGTAAGGACGTATATTTAGTCATCAAAGGGCACAGAAGCAGCGGGAGGTGGAAAAGTGAGGCCAGCAAGGGGACAGTCATGCCCACAGCCCACAGCGGCTGCTGCTACTACCAGGGAAGCAGGGAAGGGCTGAGTAATGTCTACAGTGTTGCCAGGCCCCGGCTCACGATGCACTAGACGTGCCATCCGCTGCCGTTCCAGCCCTTCAGACCCCAAACTGGTGATGGGCCCCGATCAAAGGGTTTTATGGTTGTAAGGTTTTGATGGGGTTTTCCACCCCAACCATAGGCAACACTAACGGCTTTAAAGACAGAGGCTACAGCTCGGTCTTTGGGTGCAGAACACTCAGCCCAAGGGGAGAGCAGAGGCGCCCCCAAATCAGAATAAACACGCATCCAGACAAACAAAGCTGAATCGAACAAACTAGAAATGAGAACTTAAGCCTAACGAGATAAGTCCCAGAAGCAACCCAAACACTGAAATCTCGATTAACCAGAATAGTTGGGGAAACAGGAATCCTTATTCTGAGCTTTCAAATTAATTGAGGGCAAAGTTAAAAACAAACAAAAATATTACTATTTCACTGCTATTTAGAGAACTTTGCATTCCCATTCTTTGCCCCACAATTTGGAGAGCAGTAGACACAGAAGACTTTTTTCCTACTGCCTGACATTTTGTGTGGCCTCAGCTGAATCACCCCCACACAGAGCCCCAGGTACAGAAACTACTGGAGAGTAGTTTTACAAGGTGGAAGTTTAACTAAAATTTTGGAATAAGACTGTTTTCATTTTTTTTTTCAATTCTTTCTGTAATCTGCCTCTTGCTTCTAAAAGGGGCCTGTCATAAATTTCTGGTTCCCCAAGATCCCCATTTGTTAAATTCTGGTTAATACAGGCGCCTGTATGGGCATGAAATAAATGGGTTATGCCCTTCTTTTTTCCAATGTGTCTTAATTGTGGGATGTATCCCAAAGGGAATTATTGTTGGCCCCAGAACAACATTCTGCAAAGCCGGCAATGGTAGTCCAGGGCCACCACCCTTTAGATGATGTTCACAATCGCTGTTGGCTTTTTTTTGGCCATTTTGGGCCTGATGTTGCCTTTCCGGCTAAACCCCAGAGGCTCCCCTTTCTTCGATGGTCTGCAGAGTTCTCTCGGGGACTCAGCCTGTTCGTGAATGGATTTAGCGGGCTGCATGCTGGCTCTGTCCTCCTTGGCTTTTCTCAGGTAGCTCCTTCCTTTTGGATGAAAATGGTTCTTGAGATCCGCGTGGTTACACACAGGATGTGGGTGCCCTCTACTTCTACAGATGGTCGAGCAGAGGGACATGAGCAGAAAGAAAGATTTTGTTTAGACTTAAAAGAAGGAAAAAAAACCAACCATCCACGGCACAATCACCCCTACACACTGGAGTGGCAGAAATTCTGCCAGTAAGTCAAATATAAATTAGTATCTTTCTCTCAAAAAGTCCTTTGGCCTTCATGAAATGATCTCGTGATGCCAAATTCCCAGGGAGATGTTACTCGTTCTATTACCAGTGACAAAACTGAGGCACGGAAAATGTAAGGGACTATCCAGGGTAATACATACAGTTGGTCTATGGAAAGTACGAGACGAGAATCCAAACCCCTGACTCTTTAAGTGACTACATATAGTAGTATTAGTAATGTAGCAATTGTAAAGTATGTGATTCCTAGCATAAATTCATACATATATTATGTATAAGATATATATTATATATCTACCATAGTATACATACTACGTTAATACTATTATAGAGCTATTATGATTACACTATACCTCAAAAAGGGAAAGTTTCACTATAGAATACTGTAAAAATACTACTGGACTACTAATATGGCCATATACTAATAGGCTATTAGCATATTTTAAAGTTGTAGCCACAATTTAGGTAACCAGGCAGGTACATTTTCATGGCAGACTCTCAAATCATTTAGAATACAGATATTATATATATAAAATGTAACAGGAAAATACATTATGCAAACATTATCAAATGGCCCAAGTATAAAAAGATATATACATACAGGCATTTGGGTTTCCTATTTGAGGAGATATCTGTAAGCTGAAGGAAAACAAATAAAAAACATTACTTCGCTTGAAGGTTGGAATTGGCTTTAAAGATCTTTCTTGCTTATATTTTTAAGAAATTGTTCCCATTAAGAGGGTCAGGCACTGTTATCAGTAGCACGGCCCATGGCACCTTCCACCACGGCAGGGAACGAGAACGTCTCGTGCTCGGCCTCTGCTTCCTCAGGGAGCCTCCTGTGGCTCCCTGCTCTGAGATTTCCAAGAAGCCATTATCAGTAGATCTAAAAAATTTCAAAATGTCAAAGAGCCCTCTAATGGAGCAACATTTGAAGAAACATGTTTTTTAAAACTAGAATGATGCGCCATTATTTCTTGATTAATTCAGGCTGCATGTGCAGCTAATTTACTACAGCTGTGCTTGGTCACAGTGTATCAACTAAAAGGAAAATTGGCATAAAATGTTTATTGCCTAAAATACATCATTTCTAAAATGAGAGCATATGAAGACCAACTCCACAACGGTCCCTGAGGCCATCTATCATTGAGACTATTTTCCACTCCCAATGAAGTATCTGCATGCCCTTTGTGGCTGGGCTCAAATATCATTCACAGAACAAATTGAGAACTATCATTTTGTGAGCCAGATGTCACCATTCACTTTAGAGGCAAACCCAGTGCATTCCCAACCTTCATTCCTGACCTCCCTCATGTAGCCTTCGCTAAAAGAAGTGCTGTCATAGCAGCAGGCAGGCCCACAGAAGAGGATGATAAAGAAAATGTGCAGAAAGGGCCACCTTGGTATTGAGGCCCAATGTGGCCAAGATGCGAGTCCTACCATATTCAAATAACCAGAGAAACCAAGTTCAGCATAACAGGGTCACTCCCCCGGGTCTCCAGTCTGCAGCTTGAGCTGTAGTCAGAAGCAATCAGAAAGAAGCATTCCTAAACAAACTTTTGAGGGTCATGCCCCCACGAAGGCAAGACGAGATTCCTGGCTTCTGCCTTCTGACTCACTCAAAAGGAACCTTACTGCTGACCCTGTTCACACTAGCTGGATTCAACAGGAGATTAATAAAGGTGGACAGGAAGAGGCACCGTCCTTGCAGGAGGGTCTTGAGATTATGCAATATACAAGGAAGGTCAGACAGATGGCTCAGGCAAGCATCAGGCTGGCAGCTTCTGGGAAACCCGAAGGTTTCAGCATTCCCATCTTTCTGCCAAGGCCCCACTACCATGGAAGGGTTTTCCAGCTGGGGGGCTCCTGGAATGGACTTTAGTATATGTATACAACGTTAAAAAAAAAAAAAGCTTACAGAGTTTTTCTTCCTGTCAATTGCTTCTTTCTCTTTATTCTTAAAGCATAACAAAATTTTTTCACTATATGTATGTGAGCAAATAGTTTGATGATTTGTTGCATATGTATATATAATACTCTTTGAAATTTTATGTAAAGTTAAGTGTGTGTGTGTGTTTAAGTGCATATATATACTTTCCTTCCTGAGGAAAAGGCCAACAATACTATCTCATGTTCAAAGAGGTCCCTGACTTCCAAAATGTTTTAAGAACCAAAACCTCTGGTGCCTATGAATCTCACTGATGGACCTGCCAGGGTAATACTGTAATACTGTGTACTACATAAAGGGAAATGCACAAATATGGGTAGAGATGAGTCCTAAACCTCACCTCTACACAGATATCTAAGTACCATAACTTGTGCAGGTCTATATGTCACACACTGGATAAAGTGCTGACTCTAGAACCACCACAATTAACCCTCAGAACAATTCTGTGAGGTAAGCATTGTCATCCCCATTCTACAGATGTGGAAAGTAAGGCCGAAAAGTTCGGTAGCTGGTTTGAAGCCTGAACTTCGCTTTACCAGTTTTGGAGCTGGGCTTCAAGAAACCCAAGTTAGCATGTTCCATGTCCGAGCAAGTCTTCACGCCGCCCTGCTCCCTTAGGGAGCATGTGTTTGTGGAAGAGCCAGCAAGTACACAAAAAGCTCAATGGAATCCGTGGCTGGATCCGAATCTCTCCAGTGATCCTACAGATCATGAGGCTTGGGTGGAGGCGGGGCCTGCTACCACCGTCCCCACCGAACCTCACATGCTCTCCTCCCTGTGAACACAAGAGGGCGCTGTTCCCTCTGGCCCCACAGCCTCAGGCAGATGGAAACCCTCTTCCCCCTTAGCTCCTCTCATTGTCTCTACTTTCTCCTAGTCCAACTACTTTGTAGGAGGATGGGGATCAACAGAGTTCTTAAGGAAGGTTCCAGGTCGGAAAAATATAAATAACTGCACGGAGAGCCTGAGAACAAACATGGTGTCTCAGGGTGTTCTGGGTTGGAGAAACTGGGCACACGGCCCTCCCCCCACCTCCCCTCTGTGTAAATAGCAGCGCTGCATACTCAACTATTCAGGCCAAAATCTTAGATTCAGTCTTGATTCCTCCCTTTCCTTCACCTGCTAAAACCTAATCCTTCAGCAAGTCCAACTGGTTCAGTCAACACTGTCCCCAGGATATATCGTATCCCCGCCATTTCTCTCCGCCTCCGCTCTCCCCAAGCTGCCATCCCCTTCCCCTGCCACACCACAATAGCCTTCTACCCTTTTTTCAGTCCTGCATCCCTCTAGTCTATTCCGCACCAAGCAGCCAGAGGGATTTTGCTAGAACATAAATCACCTCCTGCTTACAACATTCCAACGGCTTCCCTCAATGCTACGGAACCAATCCAAACTCCTTATGTGACCCACAAGCCCCGGAATGATCTGGATCCTTCTTGCATCTCTCACTTCAGCTCATCACTCGAATGTGCCAAGCTTGTTCCCTCCTAAGTCACTTCCCAATTCTCACAGAGCCGCCCTGGTCCTGCTATTCAGGTCACGGTCCAAATGCAGCCTGCTCTTCAAGGCCTCTCCCGACCACGGAGGGACAGTGGGCCACTCACGCATGTGCTCTTACTTTTTCCTTTACAAGGGTACTCACCCATCATTCTAGTTACGTGTGGACTTGTTTCTGGGGTCATCGCCCTCCTCACCGAGGGCAGGGGCCTCACTCACCTCATTCACCCTGTTCCTGCAGCGCCAAGTAAGGGCTGTGTTCCCAACAAATACATATTTGTGTATGGCTGCTAGCCCTGATTTAGCAACCTGCAGGAAATAAATGCAACACTTAAAATGAGATTATCCGAGCTGTTTCATGACCTTCCCTTCGAGCAGGTCTGTGCGTGATGCTGGCAGATGGGATATTAGGTCACTTTATGTCTAATTCGACAGCATTTTTCAGAGCACAAAGACAGAATACCTGAGTAAGCATGTTACGTTTTTAGAAATCAGCCAGGTGAAAAAGAACACAAATGCTCAAGGGAATTAAGGGGAAACTACAGATGCCAAAACATCATTTCAGAAAAGGCACTAAGTGTGGGGGGGAATTTTCTAGGGCATAAAAGAATCTTAGAACAGAACACACCTTGGAAAGAAGCACCTCATACATCAATCTAGAAATTTCACTGCTGTCTGGAGGTGGGAATGAGAAAATGAGGGAAGAGGACAGTGCTTCTGCAATTCAGCCTTTGTGGTAATGAAGAGCTGGGTCGGCTGGGGACAGCATTGCAGGCTGTCCCGAGCTACAGCGTGGCGGGCCTGGGTCAGAACGTTCTGCTCCACCTCAGGGCGCACAGGGGCAAGGAGCTCTCCTGGGAGGGGCTGAGGCTCCAGAAGCCAGGGCTCCTCACTGCTCTGTGTCTTCACTAAGCTGGGCCAAGTCAGTCAAGAAAGCGATGATTCGAAGCTTTTCCTGCTCAAAGCATCCAAGTTCTTCTGTGTGTGGACAGCCACAGGAACCTGGAGGCGGGGGCAGGCTGAGCCCTTGGATTACATCAAAGACACTGTGCCTAATTTCATAGGTGCGTGCTTACTGTAAAGATTAAACAGGTGAAGGAAAAGGGAGAAATGGTCTGACGGTCTGCAGACTGCATCGTAATGTGCTACGTTATGGTCCAAAGCGGAGTCTGGAGGACTTCCATGAACACAGGGAAAGTGCGTCTCTGCTCAATCCTTTCAGAAACAAAGCATCTCATTCTTGGTCTTCTCAGGGCAATGCGTCCTCCCTACAATAGTCACAGTCCGCCTCACTGTAGCCCGACTGTGTCCTACTCACAGACAGCTCTCACTTCTACCTTCCCCACTACCATCTTAACTGCCTCTTACTTTATTTCAATCTGTCAATTCTTCCTCAGGTAGATCAAGTCTGACGAAGGCAGGTCATGTCATGTTTGAGACACAGGAGGCATAAATATGGATTAATTCCCTGCTATATGTGTATGTATAGATGTATGTATACACGTGTGCCCATAAATCTATGTATTTAAGTGTATACACATGCATAGGCTGTGTGGGCGCAGACACCCACACACACACTTAACTTCGTATATACACAGCTGACTAGGAGAGGTGAGGCCTGCCCAACTTCTGATGGCATGTACCATCGTGGTGAAAATAATCACTGGCAATGTCTCTTAAAGGATGTTTGATTTTCAAGCTGGAAAAATAAACTGAGCAGAGGAAAGTGAGCACAGAAATATAAATAAGAGAGAGAACGAATAGGCTTCCTCTCTTCCTCCTTGCCTTCCAATGCTTTCTCTCTTTAAGATGCTCTTGGCTTTAGTACTGTAGAATTTTACCCATTTCTTAGTTCTGGGTCACTTGTAAGCCTAAATACTAAAACTATTCATGCTACATTTTTATTTTAGAATTCTTAACCACTGAAGTCAGGTGATGAACAGAGAATTTAAGAGGCCAGAGACCTAGTCCAACTGCTTCATTTTACAAAATAATTATAGGCCCAGGGAGACAAGGAGCAGGGTGGGAATGATCTGGAAGCCAGGCCTTTTCACCTCACATCTGGGCCCCATGACCCCGGGCCATACTCTTTCCTCTTGGAGAGCAGAATGGGAAGAAGGCAGGGAAGGGTTCAGAGTGTCTCTCCAGCCACACCGAGTTATGACTGCACTGTTTCCCAAGGAGGTGAGAGAAGAACTGAGGAAGGAAGTGCAAGCTCCCTCTCAGGAGACCACAGACACCAACAGGAAAATAATAAACATGTCAGGTGGCTGAAACTGCTTTGATTACAGTTACTGGAACCTCACAGAAGTAACAAACTCACTTCTTTCCAGTCCACTTTTGCTCCTGACCGGAAAGTTCTAGAGCTCCGGCTGCTGCCCTGCTCCGAGTGTAAATTACAGTTAAGATTGCATAACATTTCTGGGGCACCTGGGTGGCACAGCAGTTAAGCATCTGCCTTCGGCTCAGGGCGTGATCCCGGTGTTATGGGATCGAGCCCCACATCAGGCTCTTCCTCTATGAGCCTGCTTCTTCCTCTCCCACTCCCCCCGCTTGTGTTCCCTCTCTCGCTGGCTGTCTCTATCTCTGTCGAATAAAGAAATTACAAAATCTTTAAAAAAAAAAAAAAAAGATTGCATAACATTTCTTCACTTCTTCCTTCCTCCCTCCCGCTCTCCTTTTTTCCCCTGTCTATCCCTCCCCATGTTCCTTCTTTTACCCACCCACTTGTCATCTCATTCCTTCTTTTGTTATTTAATCATGTTTCCCTTTAATCTTGGCTTCCAGAATGCTCAAACTAAACTTTTTAATCAACCAGTAAAAACTTTACCAACATTTTGGTTAGCATAAATGTTCCCTATTTTTCCTTCCCTTATGCGTACAGTCCACTTGGAGGTGGGGGAGGGGAGTAAAATAATCATTTTAAAATACTTTGGGAAGGGGCTAAGCATAAATAAAGTTGAATACATCATGAAAATGTTATAAATAAACCACTCTGGGGTTTCAAAAATTCTTTCATTGGCTTTGTTGTTGATATCAAAAAACCTGTTCGGAGGGCAAATAGGACCATCTCCCTCATCTAGAGTGTGGTTATTTGTATCTCTCCCCACCCCAAAGAGACCAGGGAATCTCGATTAAGCCACTTAGCAGAATCTGGACCTTCAGCCATATTCACGGTTCTTGTCTGAGCTCTGGGGGTTTCTTAAGTCCCTGAAAAAATATATACTTGTATGCAAATATTTATTATCGAACCACCACCTGTGAAATTTCCTAAGACTTTCTGAAAATCTACTTAAAGAATATTTCACCTACAGAGATTATCGGATGGTGTTGTCCTTCCTCTTAAGGAAAAAAAAAAAAAAGAGGTATGTGGTTACAAAGAAAGGCCAAAGCTTACTTAACATTCTCTTGAAGAGCTCCAAAACAGGATAATACCTTCCAATCTCCTTGAGCACCAAGGCTGAGACTGATGATTTCTTTTGCCTCTTCCAACTCTGTTATTCTCTAATATAAAAATATCTCTACCTATTTATTTTGGTGCGGAGTGGCAGGGCGAAGACAACCGTGCATCCGGAGTTTCGCTCACTTCCAGGTGTCTTAGATTCACCTGTATCACTTCATATCACAGGCATAGCTGGTGTTGATGTCTAGACGATTCCTGTAAGTCATTCCCCAGCTTCCCTTTCCTCTGTCCTTGACCCAATCTCACCATACCCAAGGAATGCACGCATAGTGGCTGGACCTGTATGACTTACCACGTGCTCGCTGATGTCTCGGCAGAGGCCAGCAGCCTGCTGGCTTTGATAGTACTCTAACTGCTTTTCCGCCAGTTCTACCCGTTGCAACAGATTCTCAATAAAGTCCTGGAGCCGCGCTTTCCCTTGGACCTCCTTCTCAGCAGCTGCTTCCAGGAAATGGTTGAATGTAACAACTTCTCTGCAGGCAAAAATGTCAGAACACAAAGTGGAGAAATGAGACAGGAATGCATTCATTCAACACGTATTTATTGAGTGCTTACTATGTGTCGGGCACTGCCCTGGGCAGTGTGCTCGCAGCAATGACGAGATAAAATGAAATTTTAGTGGTTACACTTAGAGATTACATTGCAGTAGAAAGAGAGTGTCATTATCCAATATCCAAATAAATACCTAGGTCAGGGGTGGTAAGGGCGAAGGAGAAAACTGAAATTGGGTGCAAGGGCACAGAAAGTAACAGAAGGAGGGGAGTGTGAGTGGTATTTTAGAAAGGTGCCAGGGACAACCTTCAGGATGGGGAAACGGGAGCAGATACCTGAACGAAGCAAGGCATAAGCCAGGCAGGTTCGCAGGGAGGGCGAGCCTGGCCTTCGGCGGGAACACGCAGGTGGGTCTGATATACAGCAAGGAGGGCGGCCTGACTGCACCACGGTGGGGACCGGGGAGCACAGAAGGAGTGGGGGCCACTGTGACGACTCCAGATTTTCTCATAAATGAGATGGAAAACCAATGGATGCTTGTGAGAAAAGTTCTGACTTATATTTTAAAAGTCTAGCTGCTGGGGGAGAAGAGAGCGCAGCGAGGGAAGGTATGGAAATGAAAGGTCATGCTGAGCACTGAAGGGTGTGCAATGAATCACCTTGTCCAATTGTGCATTTTTGAGCTAAAAGTGAAGCAGTCCAAGAAATGCCATCCTGAGGTAGACCCAAGGTCCGCTGGGAAAGCTGTGTTAGCTGACAGAGGAGAATCCACGTTCCCCTAAAACGCTGAGCAAAATATTTCAAATAATATTCCTTTATCCATATAATTCATTGTCATTTACAGATCCAGAAAAATTTTAATAACTTTATTACTATTTGATACCTTTTTATTTCGAATGCATGGATGAAAACACTTTCCTGATTTATAATGAAATTAGTTCTTTATAAAGATTCAAATACATGAGGAACATAAAGATGAAAATACCATCTGAAACCCCATTATCCTGAGACCACCTGTAACAATTTGGTAGCCATTCTCATGAGCAACTCTACAAATACACACATATACACACACACGTGCACACACACACACACACACACACACACACACAAGTGCTTGGGCTTTTTCTCAGGCCAAGCACCAGGTAATCATTATGACCAACACAACTCTTTTCATCCAGCTCTCAATAAGAAATTATGAAGATCCTTTCAACCTTCCAACCAGGAGCAATGAATTCCATCATTTTACTACCTGTTGGATATAGTACTTCTTGTATATGTCTTCAGAATCTCTCTGGACTCTCAAGGAGTACCTCCTCCTTTTCCTGGCCACGTTCATCTTCCGCAGAACCAAGATTCTAAAGACTCCTCATTCTCCTCCTAGCCTCTTCCATTTCGGATCAAGAAATCCCATTTAAAAAAATCTAACCTTGTGCAGTTGTTCTAGACGGTGGATGAAATCCACTGCCTTCTCTGCACCTTCCACTTAAGTCCATAATTTCTTGAGAGCAGAACTTCAGGTAAGTCTGACACAGGAAGTTTTGCAGAAGGTTTTTGCAAAATAGCTGGTAGTGGTTTCTTGCTCCTTTATTCTGTATAACTAGTAAGTGACTCATTTTTCAATTAGTTGTGATTTTTTCTCTCTCACAAATATGTCACTTGGCTATATTGAAACTTTTCTGACACTTCCTTCAGAGTCAAATATCTCTGCAAAACCTTGGAAATTATATATTTATAAAAATAGAAAAGAGTCTGGTTCTGACATGATTCATCACAGAACTGCTTATTATACTAGTCCCCCCCCTTTTTTTAGTTTCCTATCCAGGATCAAACATATACCCCAATTCCATAATAATTCTATTATCTTTCAGTAACTAAGAAATATTCACATAAAAGAAATGAATCCCTTTGGAAAGGAGTTTTCTCCCATCATCAAGTCTCAAGTTTATTTCCAGATGTTTTCGCATGAGCCCTGAATGGAAGACGTGCACTTTCCAAGCTGTGCAGGCCACAGACGCCAGCCAATTTTCAAGCTCTGCCATCATTCAGCTTTGATCTGCCTACTAAGTGACCTTAACTAGCAGCAAAATAATGGAGGGTCCTTCCGGATGCTAACATCCAGCATGCCACATCCGTTCATGGCTCCAAGGAATAGTTGAGATCCTTTAGATGGAGCTCCAAAGTACCAGTAGAACACAGAGCCTGGGAAATGGCTATTCCTTCCTCTTTCCGATATTAAGGCTTCCATTCGTTCAGAGTCAAGTCCATTGTAGAGACTTTGTAGGTAATATTTAGGATACCTGAATCATGACACGAGTCTCCAAACTGTACTTAGAGGGAAAACAACCAAAACCCACAACCCTCTCCCCTACTCAAAAGAAAAACATAGAAAAAGAGCCAGTGTATTTTTTTTAATTCATTTTGGTTTGTAATAGCTACCTCATTATGGAAATATTTTACATTTATTTTGGGAAACATAAAATTTGACCTATTAAAAGATCTAAAACTGAGCAAGGGACAAGCCAGCTTTTTTGCTCTCTGCTCTAAGCCCATCATTCGATCTAATACACGGTACATAATATTCAATATATATTCGTTGTAATGAATATTTTAAAAGGACAAGGAAGAAACAAAAAATGATCCATAATCCCAACACCCAGAGGTAACTACTCTCAACATCCTAGTATATTTTCCAGTCTTTTTTTTTCTATGCATATTTACTATTTGGGGGCTCTCAGGCTGTAAAGCTTAGAATATAAAACAGCAATATCTGACAGCTTAATCTCACAGGATGAACATCTCAAAAGCAAGAAAACAAATCCGTGTGCAATACAGTTTATGACTGTGGCTATATTTTTAAATCACGGAATGTTTTGCTACTGGTTCTACATAAAACTTTTGCAAATTAACGTGAATGCCCCCAGCTGATCCTGGAGTGCTATGTCATGTTGTAGAAGAGGGGCGTCTTTTCCTAACCTCTTCCTCATCCAATTACCTTGTGCCTTGAAGCTGAGAAGTTAACACCCTTTGCATTTCTCAACCAACCTGGCGTCAATACTAACTTAATTTCCGTTTATGAGTGGTTCACAGCAACAAAAAAAAAAAAAAGAAAGAAAGAAAGAAAAAGAAAAGACAGTTAAAACAAGTCTGATGATTTAATTTTAAAAAGGATGTTATATAAGACGCTGGCTGGAGAAGTGCCTCATGCTGAGAATATGTTTGGGTGTCTGTATTAGATAAAGACGGTAACCAAACCCAGTGACTAATTATGGACCAGCCTGTGTGTACAACTTCAGAATCCCCTTTCACATCCTGTTCAATCTGGATTAACAATATCCAGAAACACCTCATATTTCCCCAAGAAATCTCGGGAATTTCCTGAATGAAAAAGAATGAGGTTTAACCACATTGCATTTATAACTGCTTTAATAATTAGACCAAACAGTCAAATATCCACTCACAGTGGAAGACACTAAGGAAGAACAAGATATTCCCTGATATGATTTCAGAACCCATATCTCGATGAATCTTAAAGAAGCAACAAATTGTCAACTTTTGGCATAGCAGCAAATCAGAATATCCTCTGTTCCCTGAAAAAGCTATTAAAGTACCCCTCCCTTTTCTTACTACATATATGTGTGAGGTTGGACTTCCTTCATGCACTTCAATCAAAACAACAGATTTGTAACAGACTAAATGCAAAAGTAACAAGGTCCAGCTGCCTTCTATTTAAGTCGGATATTAAAAGTACTTGCAAAACTTATAAAACCATGTGACTCTTTTTGCTAAGCTGTTTTTGGGAAAATAGTTATTTTTCATAGAAACATGTAATTTATGCTAACAAGCCATAGATTTCTTACTGTTATTTTTAAATAAATAAATATTTGTTTTTTAAATTTCTAAGATTTAATTTCTTTCAAAATTTTATTTATTAATTTGAGAGAGAGAGAGAGAGAGAACATGAGTGGAGGGGAGGGGCGGAGGGAGAGGCAGAAACAGACTCCCCGCAGAGCAGGGAGCCCGATGTGGGGCTCGATCCCAGGACCCCAAGATCATGACCGGAACTGAAGGCAGATGCTTAACCGACCGAGCCACCCAGGTGCCCCTAAGTTTTCATTTCTAATACAGTAAATATTGATAGATAAAACTCATGCAAACAAAACTTCTGGGGGTCCTCAGATATTTTTTAGCAATATAAGGAGAAGTGGGGCCAACAAGTTTGAGAAGTGCTACCGGGCTGCGTACAAGTGATTTTGAAGCTCAGAACACGGGTGAGGGGTGGGCAATGAGGGCTGGAACCCCAGGAAGATGTGGTCACATCCATACATTTATTTGTTCTCCTATCTGGTAGCTCAACAAATATTTATTGAATGTTAGCAAGTACTGGGCTTAGTGTGGGGGCATTCATGAACCCATGGCTATCCTCACGAAGCTTACTACCCAACCCAAGGTCAGCCCACCTTTTCTGTGAAGGAGTGGGGAGAAGTATTTTAGGTTCTGCAGGCCATATGGTCTCTGCCACACTTCCTCAACTCTGCCTAGCACAAAAGAACCATAGAGGCTGTGTTACAATAAAACTTTATTTATGGACACTGAAAATTGAATTTCATATAATATCCATATGTCGTGAATTCTTATTTTTCTTTCTTTTTTTTCAAATTAAAAATTCTTAGCTCACAAGCTCCTCAAAAACAGGTAGCAGGCTGGATCAGGCTGGCGGTGTGCTAACGTTGGATACAGTGGGAGAAGCAAACATTAAAAGAAACAATACTGAAATAAATATGTAATTACAAAGCTGAGCTGAATGACTATCACAACCCCGTGGCCTAGAATACAGCGGGTTAGACTGGAGGGCCAGATGGGAGAGAAGACAGAGGGGGCCTGAGTGAAATCCCATCAGGCTGTGGAGCAAACCAGCTTTGGGAAAGCTAACTAACTCTACGCCACTTCCAGCCCCATCTTTGACTTCTCATATACATATTTTTTAAAAAGGTTAAATATGATAGAATGCAAGCTTGGTGGAAGACATGCTTATTTAAATCAATTTTTGATACTAAAGAAAAAAGTACCAGTATAGGATAAGAAACTGGCCTGAAGATCACTGTTAAGCAGAATGATTTGCACAACTAGAAATCTGTCCGTATCCTGAGATTCAGAAACAAAGGGGCACCGAGTGAAAAAGCCCTTTCAGTGCGATCAAAGCTTTAGTATTTGTTCCTTCATGCACTCTTCTGATTTACAGGATGGCCGTAAGGTCTGCAACATTGATAGTATTTGATTTTTGACAGACTGAACCCCTCTATTACTTCTTCTGAGGTGGGTTAAAGACAAGGTAATTCAGAAAAATTAAAGATACACTATCACGTGACGAACCCACTCTAGAAGCAGGTGTGGAGATTGTAGTTCATTAATGCACATTTCCCTCTGTGTTCACTACCATTTTGCATTGAACCACGCACTGTTAATAGGAGACAACACACTGATCATAACATGTACTGTAATTTACAGTTATTTCTCTACGTGTCCAGCTTTCATGGCCAGCCTGTAGCCTGATGTTCCCCTTGGGCCTCATAAATGCACATCACCTCCCTCTCTGCTCCAGCACCAAGGATCTCCCTTCATTCAGCCTGTGAGCCAGATTCTTACTTCTGCACACGCTGTTTTTCCACTGGGGTCCCTCCCCCTGCCTTTCCCTAGCCCCCATTCTTAATGAGTCTCCTAACCTCAGGGCTCTCCTATTAGGAAGCTTTCCCACGCATGCCCATGTGTGGGTTAGGTGACCTGCTGTGTTCTCCCACAAAACTTTGCACCCTATCAAGGCACACTGCAGAGAGGACTAGTCAAGCCATGTACCCCATTCCATTATGAAATCTGTGTGGTCAGGGACTTTGCCTGCTTTTTCACTGCGGTTAGCCCCAGCACCAAACACAAGCCCAGCACACAATAGGGGCACAACAAATTTCTGCTGAATTCATGAAATGTATGACCCATCTCTAGTTGAAAATCTTTAAGTGACAAAAAGAGCCTGAGGTCTCTTTTTATCTTTTTCCAGACAAGTACTGGGGCACAAAACCAAAAAGTATCCATAACACAGGTACCTCCTACAGGACTGAGGGTGGGAACTAAAATTGATGCTTCTCTTCTATTCTTAAACAACACTTTAAAATCAGCTTCTCCTCCCAAAGGCAAAGCTCTATCAAGTTATTTAAATTTCATTTTACATTACTGATTTATGAATCTCTTCGGAGGTATGTGAAATGGTAAAAATACCTCTGGCTAAAAATAGGCTAGCTATTGATCACAGAGCACCTCAGACAGACCGTAATGTCAGCCACGAGGCAAATCCTGAAGCTCAGGTCAACAGCCTGCCAGTGCTGGGAGCTGGGCTGCAAACCTGGAGCTCAGGGTTGGCTCCTGTGTACCCCATGGGGCCCCACAGGGTAGAATGGGCACCTGTGGCTCATCCGAAGCCATGCCTTCTCTACTTCTGTAGGCCCTTTGCCTCATCTTTCTCTTTTGGCTTCTCTGACAAAACCAAAAGATACATAGTTCTCATTAAGAGCTTAAAAAATAACTCAAATGAGAAAGTCAGATGACTCTTACTGGTAATAAGTAGATCAACAGTACATCTAAGCCCCTCAGTCCACAGAGAGAAAGAAGGTGCACTGACATTAGACAGAGAAAAGCAGAATATTTTCCTTGGTCTCCAATTTTTAACCATCCGTAAGAGGGCATGTTTGACGTCCAGTTTTTCCTACACTACTTTGTAAGTCTGCAGGGAAAGCAGCCTGGAAAGAGAGGACCTCATTTACATAAACACACTAAAATGTGGAGCAAACAGACCCCTCCCTGTCCCACTGAACCCTACATGTAACATGATTTTTCCTGGCCTGTTTCCTAGCTATGGATCCATCTGGAGACCAAGTTGTCTACTCACTACTTTAGCTGATCAAAAATAGGAATGCTGTAATTAAGTGGCAAGAGGGTTTAGCTATGCGAAGCCAGTTACCAAGTCAAACTTACCTTTAAAAGGTCAGCATCCCACAGCCAGCTTAGGATAGAAACCTAAATGCACGTTACCTGGCTCAGGCCATCCCTTTATGCCTCTTTCATCATACACCTAATGATCTGTTTAATGTTGAATTTTACCTTCTGGCCTTTTCCTTCCTGCCATGAAAGCAGAAACAGGACTCATCTGGTCTACCACTGTATGACCTAGAACAGTAGCCGGCAGTCAGCAGGCACTCGGTGCAAAATTTGTCTCCTGGGCTGACTCCCAGCTGAGAACAGGGCAAATAATGAAGGAAGAAGGGAAGGATTATATCTATGGTAGCTTGCAAGGGAGTAGGATGGAATTAGACAGAATTACAAGGGGGCCCCTCACCACAACAAGGGCTGGTTGTGGCACATGCTCCATTTTGACTGGCTACAGACATCCACAGAAGCAAGTTAAAAGCCCTGGGCTGGTATTCCAGAAGCTGACTATCATAACCACACTTATGACGCCAGCATTTCCCTATTTCCGAACACCTTTGATGCCAGCTGACATTTCCTTTAATCTCATCAGAAAAATAAATGATGTCACCGTTACAGCTCTCTCAAAACAGCAAAGAAGCCAGCCCATTCCAAAATGGGCCAGATTCAGTATTACATAAGTCTTGACGCTTTGGGCAAATACCACATTTTCAAAAGTCTGGCTGAGACACAGTGAATTAATGAAAAAAGTACTCAGCAGAGAGACAGGGAAAATGGGTTTCAATTTCAGCTCTGCTACCAAGTTTTTGTCCTTGGGCGAGTCATTCCACTGCTCTGGGCCTTATTTTCCACCTCTATAAAATGAGAGTGCTATCCTGAAGGAGACGAGGAGAACCTTCTAGTTCCAAAATCACATGATCTCCTCAGGGGCCACCTCTAAGTCTTTCTTCTCCCTGCTGTCCCTTCAGTGTTGCTCTCCTCTGGCCACCGATGCAAATATTGCCCTTCCTCCTCACTTCCTCAGTGTGGCCTCTCAACATAAAAACAAAAAAATCTGTTCTCTAATGGTTTCTCAACTTGAAACCATGCCTTGTATTTAAGCACTTCTTCCAACTTTGGGTCTGAACATGCACAGGATCAAGGGATGTTTTATTCATCCTATGTAGGTTGTTAGCTCCTTAGAGGAAAACAGCATGAATTTTATGTTCCCCATATACACCTAGCACAGTGCCGGGCACATCACAGGTGCTCAGTTAGGGCTTTCCAGTCTTACCAGAAGGAGGTACAGAAAAACTCGGGATTACCGATATTACACGGATATGCTCCAAACCTTGGATGACCGACTCAGCCTCAGATCAGCTACCATCTGAGTCCGTCCTTTCTTGTGAAGGGATACCTTACTGCAAGGTTGGCTGGGATTGATTTACCTGATTACGGGCAGTGCTACCCTATAGCTCTGAATACTCTTGAATAAGTAAATGCCTGCTTCAATAGGACTTTCAAAGTTGCAGAGACTTCATAAAGATGATGGACAACATCACCCTTGGATTTGCACCCCAGAAACATATAGACACCTCTCTCCAGAGGTACCATGAGACTCACCAGCACAAAAGTACAAGATATTGCCTATTCGAACTCCTGTTATAGAGCTTACACGGGCCTTCTATAATGCAAGGTGATTCAGCCTATAGACAGACGGCTTCGGGACGGAAGCGGCCCTGGAGTCTTTCATTTCAGTTTGAAAGGAAGGATTTTAAAGTTGAGAGAACAAATCAGTAAGCAGAAGAGCCTCCTAAGCCTCACCTGAAAGGATTTTAAAGTTGAAGGGAAAAAAAATCCAGACTCCAGAGAGCCTCATGTAGGTGTTTGGGGTTTTTTTAAAGGGAATCTCCCATCTGTGTCTCAAAGGGTCCCCACAGTTGAAGTCCATTTCGAATAGGATTGTAACTGCCCACTTTCTCTCACAAATGAGTCTTGAGAGCTCATTTGGACAGGTTTAGCAGGGCAGCACAACCTCTGGTTTGTTCTCTGGCCAAGTAGGGTCTTCCCTTATCTGAGTATCTGAGAGGTCACCTCTTGGGTTGAAGACAGCTCTGTGAGGCTGGTGAGGAGGGAAGGGGCTCATCCCGGGAAGACAAATCTAGTTGAATGAATGCGGTTTCAAAGGCGAGGCAGCTGGGCAGCTGGTTTGCTCTCCCCATTTTGGGGGCAGGGGCGGGTGTCAGGGAGGCTGAACACCACAGACCCTGAGGGAGCTGGCCACAGTCACCAAGAGCTCCAGTGTCCTTCCTGGGAACAAAACTCTTTCAGTGCTATTTTATGTACAGAAAGACTGATTATTTGAGACTTGAATACAGAAACTGACAGGCCAGGCCAAATGAAGGCTTAAAAAAAAATGAAGACTTTGTTAATCTCATGTTTAAAAGTTTAAGGCACTTTCACTGTATTTTTACTGAAAGTGGTTTTTTTCCAATATTATTGCCTCCCCCCCAGCTGTCCAAAATGACATACTAAAAACCAATTCATAATTTATCTTCAGATATACTCACAAAAACGTGAACAAAGATGTATGTACAAGGATGTTAACTGAGGCACTATTTTTAATACTAGGAAAATGAAACAAAACCCTGTATTCATTAATAGCAAACTGATGAAATCAGCCATGAATGCATCCACAACACAGAATACCATGCAATAGCCAAAAGGAATGACATAATCCTATATTTAGTGCATGAACGATGCCTACAACATACTACATTAAAACAAAAACAAATTCCACACAAATTCCACATGTGTCACGATTCCATTTTGGAGAATACAGTATCTCTCTCTGTGTATAAAGTACGTATGATTGTATGTACATAGGAGAGGTCTGGAAGGATATTTGCTGAGCTAAACTTTGGCTGCCTCTGGAGGATGGAGCAGGGTATCCTTGGAGGAAGGGACACTTAACACATACAGTTCTACTGTGTTAAATTTTTTTTTTATAAGTATGTATTACTTTCTCAATTGGTCCTCAGGTGACAGCACTGGGTTAACATGGCCCACTTCTCCTAAGTTAACCAGATATTCTTCATAATAAAGCACTCTTGAACCCACAACCCCAAGTACAAGTTAGATCCTTGACATAACCTAGATCTAATTATATGATCCTCCCTGCTATCATACTGGCTTTCCTCCAGGCAACCACCAGCCCAAATCCCACATTCATTATTACTTGTGTAATTAATATGACAAATCAAAATGTGCAATCAGTTTGTTTTTCTTTTAAATTCACTGTACTTCAATCAAACAGAAATACCACAGATTTAATTCTAAGCTTTTCTTTGCACAGAGGGGAACCCCATCTGCCATTTTTCCAGTGATGCAATGTTAATCACCTTGGTGGCCACAGTGGGTCATCATGGCACTAACTTCCCAAGGGGAAACTCCAGATGCCAAGAGAGAAACATTTTTCATTACAGATCATTTCCCTAAAAGCAAAGTAAATCCGTGGCTGATTCGAATCTGTCATCACTAGGTAATTAAAAAAAATTCTAGTTGATCAGAGCAGGCTTTCCCTCTAGGTAGAATGTAGGTATTTAGTGATTCTAGGTAATGATCTCTTTAACATATAGGGTTTCTCAGCCTCTTCCCAAATGGAGAAGCTTTAATTACTACATTTTAAGAGACAATATATGATAGAAGAGTGCCAGTGGACACGGAAAGTATGAAATTAAGTCAACCTCTATAATATAATCCAAATTATTTGAAACCTTCCTTCTAGGTTATCCTAGGGTATCCATTTTCATGCCCTTTGATTCTACGAATGCTGAGCCTCCATTTAAAATTAAATCCAACATTCTGCATTTGGGAAGTACACTGCATTATTAGGTATGCTTTTCTAGTTTGAGTTGAAGCCATACTCACTGATACAGAAATGCTTTTCCAAGTATGATGTCTTTCACCTCAATCTTGTGAAAACCACTTGTCAACTCTGTGCGAGCAGGCCTGACTTACTCTAGTATCACATACCGTTCTACAAAAAGAAAATTCTCAAACTTAAATCACAGAAGCCAGCAGGATCAGAAAGTCTCCTCCGGGTTTACTAATGTCTGCTTCTTCCAAATAAAAACTATAATTAAATGGGTTCTCAGCTACCAACGTTTAATTAACATGAGCAGATAATCCGAAATGGCAAAGAAGCCAGCATTACTGGTATTTAGAGCATATTTTTATACTTGAACAAGACAGCATCTCATGTTCTTGACTCTGCTACACGGAGGCTATCATGGTGGAATGGGTGGACTAGAGCCCCCTCTCTGCCTTCCCTTTCACCTCCCCTGGTCACCAGCTGGCGCTGGGAACGGATCCCACCATGGACAGGCTGGGCTACTCCTCTCTCTCAAAACGTTCTGTAGTTTCCAAGGCGAGAAGGGACTGACTACTTTGACTTCAGTGCTGCCGGGCTGCAGACTATACGCAAAGAGGGTGAATAATACCAAAAGCCTCATGCATCCCACGTTCAACCATATCAACGGGAAAGGCAGCCAAAGGACCTGCAAANGAGGGGGGGCACAGCACCACTTACTCTTCCTTCCGGAGCAGCTCCTCCTCGGACTCGGTCAGCCGCTGCCGGAGCGCCGCGATCATCTCCACGGCCACGTCCACCTGGCGGTTCAGGGCCCGCTCTCGCCTCTGCACCTCCTGCTTCTTTTGCGTCAGCTGCACGAAGGCTGCCCGAACTTCCAACAGTTCGGCGGTTTTCTGGGCCAACTCTTTGGTGAGTTTATCGATTCTCTTCTCGATGGTCCTGTCCACGGCCTCGACCATCCGGTTGAACTTCTCCCGGACATGGGCCTCGAAAGCAGCTTTGGTGTCCGAGGTGGGCAGTCCGGGGCTGGCGCGCGGCCCCTCCGGCGAGTCTGAGCGCAGGTCCACCGCCGCGTAGGTCTGCACGTAGGACACGGGCCGCTCGGCCACCACCTCGAACGGCTTCCTGTCCTTGCAGTGTTCGTGCGAAATGCTGTATAAGTTCACGTAGCTGGGTTTCCGCTTCACCACGTGGCCGGCGCCCGTCAGCTTTCCCTGCTTCAGGACTTCCGAGGAACTGACGAGGTCTGTGTCTTTGAGGGACGGAAAAAGGCTGCATTTGGTCAAAAGGGTTCTTTCCTGGTAGCTGTGACTGAATTCCAGATGGGCCCTCAGCGAGGACAGACTTCTGAATCTGGTATGGTCTCCACACCTCGGGCAGCGGAATGGCAGGCACACAGCAACATTCTCGAAGGACTCCTGCCAGGGGTATCTGCTTTCCTCAAAAGCCTTCTGTTGCATTACTCTTCACGTCCTGGGCAGGGCAACATAAAACATGTAGTTTACATGACTGTTTAAAAAATGCTCCTGAAGCGCTTGGGGCCGCTCAGCCCCACCAGGGCAGAGGCTTTTGGCTTCAAATGCCTTTGGCATATAGTATCTTACATTAAAATTAAAACCTGCAACCCGCGGGCCAAAGCCAGCCACATTCAGTCCTTTCTGTGTTGCCTACTGCTGCTTTTGCAGTAAAGGCAAAGGTGAGTGGTCGAGACAGAGCCTCTAGGGCCTGCAAAGCCAAAATGACTTCCTCCTTGGCCTCTAGGAAAAAGCTTGCCAACGCCCCTCCCCCCAGGATAAAGAAGGTGGGTAGCATTCTCTTTTTGCAGATGAGAAAACTGGAGCTAGGAGGTAAAGCAATGAATTCAAAGCTGGGCGGAAAGTGGCAGACCCAGAAATGGAATTCAAGTTTCCTGCCCCCCTAAATTGAGTACACTAGCTGCAAACTTGTGTGCTATTTTACTGATACAATCCTGATAAGCATGAATTCCAAAAATGAGGAAAACGCACATGAATTGTCAAAATTTGTCCCGAGAGAGCGAGTTCAGCGATCTTTCTTCAAACATGGGAATGATATTACTCAAGCTAGGCGCAGTGGCATTAAACACAAAACCAGCTAGAAATTTTTCAACCTGAGATTTTCCCTTTAGTTATTGTTGTGATGGCATAAATCAAAACGTTATCGTAACAGTGATAGCCTCCCATATTCCAGATTTACTGACATTTGGGAACTCGAGATATCAAATATGTTTTGACCCAAGAGAGGGCACGGCCATGGCCAAAACTTTTTAAAAATACAGTGTTCTGAATGGATTTATCTCATCTCTGCTGCTGTTTTAATATGATAACCTTTAGAGATGGCCATTATTTGAACCTGGCAGGTATCAGCATAACTCTTTTAATAACAGGAAGTTCTTACTTCCTTGTAGGAATTTATTATCTTAGCCCTAGCAAAAGATGACTGCTAGCACCCCTATTCTGCAAGCAGGGCATACCTATTCCCTCCAGGAATGGTTTCTACTTAAATGTAAGAAGCCCTGGGCCCCCAAAACAGGAAGCACAACTAAAGGTCTGGACTGGAAAGTGTTGCTTATAGGGCCCTCAACCTCTGCAAAAGCAGAGGCGCAAACGGTCCCCAGTCAGCTAAGCAAAGCCTCCAGGTTAATAAGCCTCTGGGCCCCTAGAGAGGGGAACCTCTTCCTGTGCTACGCCGGGCTGTTTTACGACCGGTTTTGTGGAGATAGGATGCAAACCCTGGCCGAAAAGGCAGCGGAGAGGTAAGGCAGGGGAAGTCAGGGTTCCAGGGGGCAATGGGAAAGGGTTGGCATCCTGAATGGGAAAATGGGTAGTCACACACTCTGGGAGTACTCATGCTTTCAAGGGCCCAGCGGAAACCCCAGTCCACAGGGTTCGCGGAAAAGCCCTAATTTCCTTTGCCCGCGCAGGGCAGGCCCGCAAAGACGCTGCCCGGAGGGTCCCGGCTCTCCCCGCCCCCGCTCCGCTGCGGGCCAGCCCTCGGGTGCCAGAGTGAATTCGTGCGCACACGAGTTCCCCCAAGTGGGGTCCGACAGCCCAACTCCCCGCCGCGCGGAGAGGACGGGACCCCTCCCCGTTCCGGGACCGCTCCTCCGGCCCCCTCTGCCGCGCCCCCGGGGTCGGGCCGCGGGCGCAGAAGCCCAGCTGCCGCCACTTACCCGACTTGTTGCTGCAGCTGCAGCCGCTGCTGCTGCCGCCGCGGCCGGTGCTAGTGTTGCGGGAGCAAAGCGGTTTTCAGCAGAGCCGTAAATCAGGCTGAGCCGGGCCCGCTCGCAACCCGCCCCCCCCCCCCNNNNTGGGGCGGTGTGCGCGCGGCTGCCGGGGACCCCGGGGCCCGAGAGCGAACGCCCCGGGGCGGGGGAGGCCTGGGGCGCCGCGGCCCCGCGAGGGTCGGCCCGCTCTGCCCAGCGTGGGGGAGCACCCGTCTGCCCGCCCCCAGCCGTGAAACGGGATGAGGCTCAGGAGCCCACTGACATCACGCGGGGAGACGCTGGGATCGTTCCCCGGGGGAGGGAAGGGGAGAAGCGTGCCAGGCTCGGAGGCGCTGCGCTTTCTGCAGGCCCTGGCCAGCTATTTTGCACTTTACAGTTACTGGGGAGCGGGAGAGTGTGGACAAGGATGAGGTGCAACTGGGTATCTTCGCTCATCTGCCGGCAGGAAGGTCCGGTGTTCATTTTAGAACCTCTTCATCTTAAGCAACGGGGCCGAGAATGTCCCAAAATAACCTAGAGTCTACTCTAGCCTTACCAGCCGAGCATCTTGGTGCTGTTAACCGGCGGAACTAAATCTAGTAAAGTCTGTGGGTTGTGAATAAATAAAGCGAGAAGACCCCCCACGCCCTCACCCGGATCTGTAAGGGACACGCCTCCGCCCTCCCCTAGTCCTCAGGCATCCAGTCCCCGCCCCTCCCTGCAGGAGGGAAGGTATCTCACCCTACAGTTTCTTTCCTTCTGAAAGACCCTGATGACTCAGCTTTTTATTTTAACCTGTTTGGGGGTATTCCTGGTCTAACTCTTGAAATATGAACAGGATAAAAGTTACTGTTGCATTTTCTTGTTAGAGATTCTGTTCATCTGTATAGTTATTTCAATGCATCTTCCTGACTCCTACGGGTGTCCCTGTTCTGCGTTTACTATATTATTCCTTTCAACACTGATTTTATTTCAATTATGAATATCTCAATACTTATCTTAGATTTTGTTTATTTATTTATTTATTTTGGGCAAACGAGTCATCACATCCATGTAATTAAGAGTCCAAGCTCTGGAGTCAGACACGATTCAAATCCCAATTCTGGGATTCAAATCCTGACTTCTAGGACCTGCTTCAAGTTAGACTTTTCTGTGCCGTGGATTTCTCATCTCGGAGATATGGGGACCTACCTCTTAATGTGGTGATGAGGATTAAATGAGGTTGTGAGGGTAAAGCGCATTCTCTGACCCAGAACTACAGTGATAAAATCAGCTCTGGTTATTTCGGTTACAAGAGAGGAGCCTACACTCTATAAAAAACCTAAGAGAAGGGGAACTAGTATGTACTCACTTCCACAAAAAGGGTGATATAGGCTGTTGGCGCTGGGGTGCATTCTCTTTGAAAAGATTATGCTTCATTGAATTTATCTGATGACTCAAAAATATGTTTATTCCAAAAATCAATTCACTTAGTAAAATATTTTTAAGTGTGAAATGTCCATGTAATGAAGGGCAACGTCATCTTGGTCATCTAGCAGATGGGGGGAACATCCAGGGTAAGCCTGTCTCAGGGGCTGCCTGGCACCTGCCTTAGAACAAAATGCACCAAAAGTAGCTCTGGAGAAAAAGCTCTTGGGTTCAGGCCCCTCCCATTTCTTAGGCAGCTTCCTGCCTCTGGTCCTTGAGTTCCTCCCCAGCAAAAATAAAAGGATGGGGATTTTCAAGGTCCTTTTTTCACCTTAAAAGTATCAAGGGTAGTATCAATTACGGAAAGTTTGTGCTATGCAGGGTCTAGGGTTGAGCACTGTGGGAGATTCCACTTTGATAGAAGGCATTCAGGACCTTTCAGTTTACACCAGTTGCTCTCAAGGGGTATCCTCCCACTTCCAACCAGTCGCATAAGCATTAGCTAGTTACTAGTTAGAAATGCAACTTATGTGCCTCACACCAAACCTACCGAATCAGAAGCTCTGAAGTGGGAGTAGGTTGTGGTTTAACAAGTTCTACAGGTAATTCTGCTGAATACTAGTTTTGAGAACCTCTCATTTACACAGTACTTCTTCATTTACTGTCTACAACAAACCAAAAGGTGTGTTATCTCCATGATCATTGTGTTTATGCTGGGCACTATGCTAAGCATTTTATTATCTCATTTAATCTTTCCAGCACCTGTGAGGGAGAGGGGACCTTGTGCACTCAGTTTCAGCCACGCTCTTATTGCTTTCCTTCTCCAAGAGTCCAGTTTTTCCATTTCACGTCCTTTTCTGGATAATGCCTACTTACCCTTCAGGGCTCAGCTTCTGTGTCCCTTTCCCAGGAGGTCCGCCCTGATCCTGCCCAGCTAGGTCAGCTCCTGCTAGTAAAATTTGTCACAACAGAGTTTATCACAATGGAATTATTTGTATACTTAACTATTTAATAGTCATGTCCACTATTAAAGTATAAGCTACATGTGTCAGGGACCCTGTCTGTCTTATTCCCCAGTGTATTCTGCTTACCTATCATGGTGTTGGTCACATACAAAGTGCTCAGTAACTATGTTTTGAAGGATTATAAATGTTGAAAATGAATTCCCTTTCTACTTAAGGAGAAGCTGAGGCTCAAAAAAGTTAAATAGCTTTCCTGAGGTAACACACGTAGAAAGTATTAGAGCCAGGACTCCAAACTCCAGATTTTTTTTTTTTTTAAGATTTTATTTATTTAACAGAGAGAGAGCACAAGCAGGGGGAGCAAGAGAGGGAGACACAGACTCCCTGCTGAGCAGGGAGCCCAATGCTCCATGCAGGGCTCGATCCCAGGACCCTGGGATCATGACCTGAGCCGAAAGCAGATGCTTAACCAACTGAGCCACCCAGGTGCCCAAACGCCAGATTTTAACCACTATTCTCATAGCCTTTCCAATTTCTGACAAAGAAAATCAAGTTCTGAGAGAGAAAATGAATTGCCTGAATTTATATAGCTAGTAAATAATAGAATCAGGATTAGAATTCATGTCTTCTAGTATGTATGTTCTTTTATACTACAATACGCTGCTTTATCCTGCCCTTCAGGAATTTACAACTAGTGGGAAGGACAAAACATACATATGGGACAAATTAAATTCATAGTAAAAGAAATTAAGTGGGACATATCTACAGGGCCTGGTATTGTGCTTGATACATAGTAGATGTTCAATAAGTGTCTACTGAATGAATAATGATCATAGCTTCTACGTTTGGAATATTTACAACCTGTCTCCTGCTACTAAGTGTCTATGAGCATATCTAATGTTTCTCAAAGTAGGGCCCTTAAAGTCTGGGAAGCTTATTAAAATGCAGATTGGGATGTCTGGGATTTAGACCTAATTGCTTGGAATCTATGGGTGTGGGTCTTGAGAATCTGCATTTTCCCCTATCTCCAGGTGACTGTCACATTTCCACTGAAGTCTGAGAAACAGTTCGTTGGTAAAATCACCATTCAAGGCAGGCATCAGGAGCACAAGGGGAAACGCTGCTTGAGATGTCCTGAAAGTTGCTGAAGAGATAGTAAGGATTTGAATCATTTTGACTCCAAAAGCCTGTGCTGTTTCCACTGTCACTGCGAAGAGATAGGGAGGGATGGGGAGAGGAAAAGACAATGGACAGGACGGAAGAATCGGCAAGGAGGATGGAGGGAAGGAAGGCCAAATGATTACTAGGGAAAACAAATTTCACTGAAGGGGGAGAGAGACTATGGGGCGTGATTGTCAGACTATCCTTACTGAAAGCCCTGGGAACTGAAGATGGAGATTTGGCGGCTGCCTTGCCTCTCTCCTTATCTAATAACATCTGCTCATTGTGACCAGAAGCCTTTCAAACCAGAAGCCACAGAGGCTTTTTAAGTGACAAATGCATTTTATTAAACACGGTGATTACATTTGCCAAAAAGTGACTTTAGAAGGACCAAACACAGGCCCTCTCCAATGTGAATAAGCTACCCCCCCACCCCAGAACAAAGAGGACCCAGATCAGCATCTGTGTGCTGGTGGGCCCCCTGAGCTTCAGAGCTAGTAAGTGACTTGAAGATCAGAGGCTGTCCTCCACGGTCAGTCAGTCGTTCCACACAGAATGTCAGGTGATGGTGAAAATCCAGGGAAGATATGAGTAAACTTGCTCCACACTGACTCTAAGTATTGACTTTAAGTAGCAGATGAGTTCTCTGCTGCTACCCCTTCACTCTCCCTAATGCACCTAATTGCGTTTATGCATTCTGTTTTTCCAGCAAGTAATAACGGCATGCCTACTATGTTCCATTACTAATTGCTTGCATCATTTCAGCTTCAGAGTCAGAGCTCTAATCTGGCTTTAAAGCCTCCACCAGAATAATCTACTAGAAAACTCTATTTCTGTGAAATTTTGTTGGCATGGCAACCACCAAGCAACACCATGGAGAGTGCCTTAAATCCCACAGCAGTCTGTTAGCCTGAGTGAGTCTGCAGGGAGAAGGCCATATAGAGAGGCTAAAAATAGACAACTTATGGCAAGGTGCCCTGCACCCCTACCACCCAGAAGGATTATCACTTACTTGCTCCCCTTGCTGGGGTCAAACGTGAGCCACAGGAGAGAATGGGCCAGGCTTTCTGTTAGCAGGTTTTTCCAGCCCAGTGCCTGGACTGGGAATGTGGAGACCCAAGGTCTAACGCCAGCTTCACCCCCTAATGAGCTTTGTGAGGTTCTGTTCAGGCGGAGCAACATCTCTGGGGTTTAGTGTCCTCATTTGTAAAGGGCAGGAGCTGGTATGGATTAAGGACTTCCCAGTGCCACAGGCCTAGTTACTAGTCCGACGTGTTTGTCATTGCCTTGCTAACACGGACTGGGGGGCTAGGGGAGAAGACATGGCAGGTGGTCATGATGGTGGTGAAGTTTGTCAACAGGCAATTTGGCAAAAATCTTTAGTTGTCCTCTCTTCTGGTAATAACAGCTAATGAGTATCAAGTGCTTACCTTGTGCTGAGGGATGGTTCTAGGTGATTTTCACAGCGTATGCCATTTTACCTTCCCAACAAGGCTAGGGGAAGGGCATTATTGGTATCCCTATGTTATAAATGAGTAGACTGAGTCACAGAGAGGTAAATAGATCATTTTCACAGAAGTAGCCAATTATATAGCTAGGATTTGAACTTGGAACCACCTAAATCAGAACCAATATGCTTGACCTTGATTCCATTGTATCTCTAGTGCCTCGATCATTGCCTGGCACCCTAAGGGCTCTCAAAAACTAATTGTCGAATGCGCAGTAAATGACTGTTATGCTAGAAGGTTCTCAGTGCCTATTATTCAAAAATCTTCAAGCCTTTTTTCTTTCTTGGTAGTTAATTATGTGAAGAGAAACCTCTGAGCCATCTCTCCTAAGCGAAATGGTTGTGGGAGAGCTAGAAAGCATGTTGCTATGGAATAAAATATACAGAAAAAGATACAGTTAAAATAGGGGGATTGTTAGATAATGAGTCTGAATTATGTAATTATGTGAGGAATGAATTATGAAACTGATGTTCTGTCAAAATAAGGCCTGTTTTCTAGGACCTAGAATACATCGGCAATTTTATTCCACTATTTTAGGTGAAATTTTGTTTTTAGAATCAGAGAGGGAAAAGAGAGCACTTATAACTATAGGCAAGAGAGAACTGAACTTGAAAATAAAACACAGGCTATATAAATAATTCTTATTAGGAAGAAGGATTGCCCCTCGACCCCCAGCAGTGCAAGACTGATTTTCTAGGTTATGTTAAGAGATGTTTTTTTTTGTTGTTGTTGTTGTTTTTGTTTTTTTTTGTTTTTTTTTTTTTTTTTAAAGATTTTATTTATTTATTCGACAGAGACAGAGACAGCCAGCGAGAGAGGGAACACAAGCAGGGGGAGTGGGAGAGGAAGAAGCAGGCTCATAGCAGAAGAGCCTGATGTGGGGCTCGATCCCATAACGCCAGGATCACGCCCTGAGCCGAAGGCAGACGCTTAACCGCTGTGCCACTCAGGCACCCCAAGAGATGTTTTGTACTAGGTGGCTCACGGCTAAGATCAGAAGGTAATTTAAAAAGACAACTTCTTCGGAACATGACTGTTACAAGGTGAAAATAAGTAGTGTTTTTCAGTTTCTACCATCTAGTCTAATTCCTCTTTAAAAATGAGTTGTTAGATTAGTTTAAACTTTTTACTGGAGACAAATATACAGATAATAATTTTTCATCTCTTAAGTGTAAATGATAATGCATTTCACAACTAGATACGCTCGTGACCAGAATCCAGCTCAAGAAACCGAGCTTCTGCTTCCCAGAACACTCCTTTGTATTCCTGTCAGGTACTCACCCTTTCCTCCCCTGCGGTAACCATCATCCCGACTGCTGACAACATGGGTTAGGCCAGCCTCTGTGTGCTTCGTGTAAAGGAAACTGTATTGCATGTACCCTTTTTGGTTTGGGTAGATACTGCCTAAAAGTGTTCAAGAGTGTTATCCCAATTAATAAACCTACCAACAATGTGGAAGGGTCCCAAACACTACACTTCCTCTCCAACTCTGATGTTAATTGAGCCATTCTGGTAGATGTGTGCTGATAATCTCATCACGGTTTAATTCACAAGTCCCTGATGGCTAACGAGGTTGAAGGGCTATTTCACACATTTTTTTTTTTTTTATATTTGATATTGTCTTGTGAAGTATCTGTTCAAATCTTTTCTTCATTTTTCTCTTGGATTGTCTGCCTTATTCTTATTGATTGGTGGAAGTTTGTGTGTATTCTAGATATGAGTCCCTTGTTCTATATACATATGGGGATTTTTTCTTTATGGTTAGCACATTTTATGTGTTTTTAAAGAAATCTCCACTTCCTTCAACGACATGAAGATGTGTTCCTATGCTGTCCTCTAAAAGCTTTATCGTTTAATTTTCACATTTAAATGCAATCCATCTGAAATTATTATTTGAGTAATAGGAGAGAAAGGGGTCAATATATATATATATATATATATATTTCACATATCCAATTCACCCAGGGACATTTATTGAAAATATTATTCTTCACCCATTGCATTATTGCTTTTGTCATGAGCCAGGTGACCATTTACGTGTGGGCTCTCTAATCTAGTTAACTGGTTAGTTTGTGTAACTTTGGGTCAATTCCATGAGATCTTCATTACTAGAGCTTTATGATGGGGTTTGTTCTCAGGTACAGTGAATCTTCCAGCTTTGCTCTTCCTCTTCAGTTGCCTTAGATATCCTTGGCCCTTTGCATTTCCGTACGAAGTTTAGAATCAGCTTGTCAACTCCTCTAAAAAGAAAAAAAAAGTCCTGCTGGGATTTTGATTGGGATAGTGTTAATTTATAGATTAATTTGGGAAGAATGGACATGTTGAGCTTTCTAAATATTAAAAGTGTATTTTTAAATGTATTTAGATATTTAGTCTCTCTCAAGAATGTTTGTTGGGCATTGCAAGTCTTTTGCTGAAATTATTACTATATAGTTTATATTTCTGTAAATATCGTAAATATTTTTGTAAATGTTGTAAATAGTACATTTTAAAATATGATTTTGTATTTCTGAATGACATATAGAAATACAAATGATTTTTAAATAATCTTGTATCCAACAACATGGCAGATTTCAATTATTAGTTCAAATGGTTTATGGACTCTTTTGAATTTTTGTGGAATATAATTATGCAGTCTACAAATACTGACAGCTCTTTTTCTTTTCTTTCAAATCTGAATATCTTTTAAAAAATATTGTGATGGTTAGGACCTCCAGTAAAATATTGAACATAAGTACTAATAGCTGGCATCCTTATCTCACTCCCGATCACAGAAGGAAAGTTTTCAATATTTCACCATTGGGTATGATGTTTGCTGTTGATTTTTTGTAATATTCTTTTATTCTCAGTTTGTGAAGAGTATTTTTTAATATATAATAAATGAGGGAGAGCTAAGTTTTGCCAAATTATTTCTCTGTATCTATCGAGATGTTCATTTAAACTTTTTCTTTTTTTTTTAGTTAATATGTTTGGATTAGTTTTTAAACGTTAAGCCAATCTTATATTCCCAGAATAGGTTCAATTTATATCACTAGATTCAATTGTCTAAAATTTTGTTAAAGATTTTTACATCTGTGTTCATGAGAGATTGGTCTGTACTTCTTTCTCTCTTACAATGTCCTTGTCAGGTTTTGAATTGTGGTATATTGGTCTCATAAAAGTTGCAGTTGAGAAAAAGTCTGTTTTCTGGAAGAGTTTGGCAAGATTTGTGTTATTTTTCTTTTCCTTAAATTTTGCAAGAATTTACCAGTGAAACCAAGTGAGCCCAGAATTTTCTTTGGGGGAGATTTTAAAATAATGAATGAACTATCTTCAATAGATATTGAACTTAGTAGATTTTTCCACTTTTGACAGTTTGGGTAAGTTGTATTTTTCTAGGGTTTTATCCATTTCACCTAAATTGTCAAATTTATTTTTGTTAAAGTGTTTAATTACCAGGTAGCTACATTATTCTAGTTATAGTTTTGTTATTGATTTGTACTTTGGTTTTATTGTGGAAAAACAGCGCACTATGAATGACTAATTTTTTTCAAATTTGTTGAGAATTTCTTTATGATTTCAGTAAAAGATCCATTTGCACTTGAAAAGAAGGTGAATTCTTTGGTGCAGTATTCTATATAAATCAGATCAAGTTGGTCAATTGTGTTGTTTTTACAGATTTTTTGTTAGACTATTTTGTAAGCTATTAAATGAAATATTAAATTTTGCATTAAGAGTATGGAATTTTAGGGGCGCCTGGGTGGCACAGCGGTTAAGCGTCTGCCTTCAGCTCAGGGCGTGGTCCTGGCGTTATGGGATTGAGCCCCATGTCAGGCTCTTCCGCTGTGAGCCTGCTTCTTCCTCTCCCACTCCCCCTGCTTGTGTTCCCTCTCTCGCTGGCTGTCTCTATCTCTATCGAATAAATAAATACAATCTTTAAAAAAAAAAAAGAGTATGGAATTTTAAAAAGATATTATTTATTTATTTTCAAGAGTGAGAGAGAGGGAGGGAGAGGAAGAGAGAGAGGAGAGAGAAAGAGAACGCATGGGGGTAGGAGGGGAGAGGGGGTGGGAGAGGGAGAAGCAGATTCCCAGCTGAGCAGGGAGCCAGATTCGGATTGGATCCCAGGATCCTGGGATCCTGACCTGAGCCAAACCAGACGCTTTACCAGCTGAACCCAGGGGCCCAAGCGTATGGATTTGTTCATTGCTTCTTTTAATCCTACGCATTTCTGCTTCAATATTTGAAGCTCTATTACAGAGTACTTACAAATTTAGGATTGTATAATCGCATCCTGCTGGATTCCCCCTTTTATAATTATGAAACCTCTGTCTTTGTCTGTGATAATTCTTTTTTGCATTAAATCTACTGTGTCTGATTTTAGTATAGATATACCACTGTTGTTTAGTGTTTTTGTGGCTTCGTTGTTTTTCTTTTACTGTACGCTTTTCTGTTTTTATCTTTCTAGTGTGTCTTTAGGCACAATGTAGTTGTTTAATCCAATCTGACAGCCATAAATTTTGATGTATTTAGTTCATTTATGTTTAATGTAATTACTTGCATTGTTAAGTTTATATGTACAATGTTGCCATTCATTTTCATTTTTTTTTTTTTAGATTTTATTTATTTATTTATTTGAAAGAGAGCGCGGCGGGGGGGCGGGTAGGAGCAGAGGGAGAGGGACAAGTGGACTGAGCACAGAGCCCGACACAGGGATCAATCCCATGACCCTGAGATCATGATCTGAGCCAAAACCAAGACTCTGACGCTTAACTGACTGAGCCACCCAGGTGCTCCACCATTCGTTTTCTATTCAAGCTATCTGTTTTACCTTGCTTTTTTCCATTTTTCTTTCCTTCTTTAGGACTAATCACACTTTCAAAAAATTATTATTCTATTTATCCCTTCTATTATCTTGTAATTTTTGTCATTAACTATTCATATAGTGGTTCCCCTAGATATACAACGCGTTCTTGTCTTAGACTAAGACAAATTGCAACTTTTACTATTACCTATCTCTCACTTTTTGTTATTGTTCTACATATAATGTTAAACCTCATGTGACATTATGATTAGTGTTTTGTATAATTCATATTCTGTTTACCAATTTAGTTTCCCTTTCTGGTGTTCTTCATTTCCTTCTGCATTTTCATATTTTTATTTGGGATCATTTCCCCTCTGCCTGAAGATATTTCTTAAGTTACTTTAGAGAAGACCTTCTATCAACAAATTCCTTTAATTTTGTTTGCCTGAAAAATGTACTTATTTCACCATCATTGTTAAAAGATATTTTCACCGAATATAGAATTATAGGTTAGGAATCATTTTATTTTAGCTTTCTAAAGATTTCATCACGAATCGTCTTTCCCTCTATGGGGGAAGATGCTGTATACTACCAACATTATTCTTCTAAGGTGGAAGTACTGATTCCCCTCTAGCAAGGAATATTGCATGCTGACAGAACCCAGTTTGTTCCCTCCCTGAGAATCACCCTTGGATGAAGACAGTTCCTTGTTCAAGGTTACAGCAAATACCTATGATGTGGGAACCAGCTATGTGCTTGAGACAGGACCCCTTCCCCAGGGTGTGGAACTGCAGGAGATTTCACCTGGCTTTGTAGAAGCCTAACTCCCCCAAAGTCGACAGAGCTCCAGAATCCCCTGTGTTTTGAGGCTCCAATTTGTTGCTCAAGCCCCCACGATCCTGAAGGCTTACTGGTTTCCTTTACCTGAGCAGAGGCTCTCCTTTTGGCTAAGCTAGACCTTTATCCTGAACCCAGGATCAGCAATGCCTCCAGGGAAGGAAGAGCTGGTGGCTGACAACTCCTCTGGGAAAGTTCTTTATTCCCCATGAATGCATGATATTCACCTCGGCCTTGTTAGCAACCAAATGTTTGCATCCCGACAAAATCCGTATGTTGAAGCCTGAAGCCCCAATGTGGTAGTATCTGGATATGGGGCTTTGGGAGATAATTAATGTTAGATGATGTCATGAGGGTGGACCCTCATTGTGAGATTCGTTTGCGCTTAGAAGAGATCCCAGGGAGCTTGTTCTCTCTGTCTCCATGAGCATGCACCAAGGAAAAGCCATGTGAGCACACAACAAGAAGGCGTCTGTCTGCAAGACGGAGAGGTCTCACCAGAACCTTGGCCATACTGGCACCTTGATCTTGGACTTCCAGCTTCTAGACCTGAGAGACAATTTCTGTTGTTTAAGCGCCCGGTCTAAGGAAAATACCTTATGGCAGCCTGAGCAGACTAATATAGCCTTCATTGCTTCCATAGTTCACTGAGGTTTTTAAAGTATGATTTTTAGAATTTATTTGGCCTTTTCTAGTTTTTGCAATAGAGCATTACCCTGACATGACCTGTTATGTCCTACTGGGAAATGGTTGAAGTTTTTAAACCAGATTTTTCTATTGCCTTCAGTGTGTAAATTATTTCATTGGTTTTACTGCATACTTACTGTTGTGCCCCAATATCCATTCTCCCCTTTTTACATCGTGAACAAACCCTCAACCAATATCTGGGTACATGGCTGCCCAGAGGAAAGACTACATTCTCCACCTTCCATTGCAGTTAGGTGTGAATCTTTTTTTCCCTTAGAACGTGGGCAGAAATTATGTGGACAACTTCCTGGTGATACCTGCAAAGGAAAGGAATCTGCTCTCACTTCCTTTTTCTCTTTTCCCACAGGTGGGAATACACATGTGGTAATGCGCCATTTTATACTGTGTCTTGTACTTGGGACAAAGGCAACTCCTTCAGAAAAGAAGAGAAAAAGGGGAGCTGGTCCCCACGTTTTCAGT
The DNA here is from genome assembly GCF_002007445.2 of Ailuropoda melanoleuca. Classification (NCBI taxonomy): domain Eukaryota; kingdom Metazoa; phylum Chordata; class Mammalia; order Carnivora; family Ursidae; genus Ailuropoda; species Ailuropoda melanoleuca. The sequence continues at coordinate 67,336,319 of NC_048223.1, read as the reverse complement.
GAGCAGAGCCACCGTACCAGCTCGGAATTTTACTTGAGAGAGTAATCTCATTTTTATGGTTTGTACCATTAATGCTTCCCCCCCCCATTTATACTCTTGCCCTTAGTTTATCTCCTCTTAAAAATAGTTCTCTTGAGGTGTAATTGATATACAATAAACTGTACATATTCTGCGTGTACGATTTTATATCCCAACTAATCTACTTACAGTATCCTCATTATTTGGAGTTAGAATGTGGGTATTTGTGAATACCGGAATTCATTCAACAAAGTATTTACTGTATGTTGTGCCAGGCCGTGGTTATGCAGACTTGAAAGACTGTGGCTCAGAGACCAAATTTGAAGCGCAGATAGGATTTATCTGGCCCAATTTTGGGAGCCCGCGTGGCAATAACTGCCAGGTCTGAGTAGACGTTGCCCTTGTTAGATGACACTTCGACTTTTTCACCCAGGCTACTTCACTCCTTTAATTTGCCTTCCTGGTCACTATTAGAATTAAAGTTTGAGACTCTTCAGTTAGACAGTCTAAGATAAAAGACATGCTCCCTGTCTTCAATATGCTTCTATTCTAGAGGAGTGACCATCTCCGTATTATAATGTGGGTTGTCAAGCTACAGCCCATGGGTCAAATCTGTCCTACCATCCCTCTTTGTAAAAGTCTTTGTTAGAACACAGTCCTGCCCGTGCATGACACACCGTCCACGGCTGCCCTCACAGGACATGGCAGAAGTGCAGAGCTGTGCCTTAGACTGGGTAGCTCCTGAAATAGGTCTCTGTGGCAGCTCTAACAAGCTGGGTGGCTAAAAGAGCAAACATTAAACCTTCCACAGTTGTGAAGGTCAGAAGGGCAAAGTCTCAAGGCGTTGGCAGGGTCACACCCCGTAGGGGGGCCCTAGAGAACAATCCATCTTTGGCCTTATCCAGCTTCTGTTGGCATTGCTTCATTCATGGCTTCATCACTCCCATCCCTGTCTCTGTGGTCACACTTCCTCCTCTTCTACCCATCTTCTCTTTTGTGTGTCTTTTATCAGTCATTTATCCTTGAATTTAGGCCCCACCTGGGTAGTTCCAGATGCTTTCCTCATCTCAAGATCCATTACATCTGCAAGCATCGTTTTTTCAAATCTGGTGACATTCTTAGATTCCGGGCCTTAAGACACGGATCTTTTTAGGGTCCACCATTCAGCCTACTACACTCTCAAAACGGAAAATACTAATTGCTTAGCCCTTCACAGAAAACAATCCCCAATCTTCACTATAGGGTAGTGCAAAGAAGAGGGCCACTTAACTCAGACCGCTGGAGGTGGGAGATCAAGAACACTTTATTCCTAGAGGAAGTGATGTTTGAGCTGAATTTTGATGGTCGGATACAATTTCACCAGGTTTGAGAAGTGTTGAAGAGACATGAGAAGAATAAGAGAAAGAGGGAAGGTGCTTCAAGCTGGGGAAACAGCGCATATAAAAAGCCAGGAGGAATAAAACAGTGTGGTATGTAGGTCAATACAAGTAGCTCAGCATGGCTATTGTCTCAGGTACGTATGGGAGGGAGGCAATGGTCAGTTCATTAGAAACCAAACTAAAAATTTAATATATAATCTAAAATACCATAGAGAATATGATGAATTTAACATCAGGGAGAAAGGCAATGAGATTTCCTTTTTATAAGGATCAGTTGCGACTGATACATACCAATAAATTGGAGAAGAGTAAGAGTTAAGTCTGGAGACAATTACGAGGCTATTACAGGAATCTGAAAGTTGTTATGAGCACCTGAACTGAACTGAAGTGGTGGCAGTAGAGATGGAGAAAATAGGGGACTTAAATGGAATTTAGGAGGTAGAATCAACAGGACAGAGAGATTTTTTTTTTTTTTTTTAATGGATGTGGCGAGAGTTGAAGATATAAGATGATTCCGAGATTTCTGGATTGGGAACGTGGGCAGATGTTTCTGCTGAATATGGAGATAGAAAATACGGAAGAGTAGATTTAGAGGGAAAGATGGAGAGTCCGGGTGACCTGTTGAGCTGGGGGAAGACGATGTCTCACATTGTGAACATGTTTGAGTTGTGTACACCTAGCTGAATCCACTGAGGAAGTCCTTCTATATGTGTGTCTGACAATTAGGAAGATACTAGGAGTGGAAGGATAGGTTCCATTATTATTTTTATCCCTTTTGAAGACCACATTTTAATTATCCTTATCTGTTCCAAATCTTCCCATGCTGAATGAGGTAAAGACATTTTCTTTAAATTAGTAAGATTAAAGGATGGTAGGATGTTACTCTTTACAATAATATTGTGATATGTTCATTACTATCAGGTAATGAAAATCAACCACCACTTCACTTATATTTCTCTTCCTACTTTACAAACACTAATTAGTATTCAAATCACTAATGCATGGTGAGTAAGAGCTTCACAGAGATTATTCATATACTTCCTGGTTGCTGGGGATCCATCTTATCCACACAGTGGATTGGACACACAGGAAGTGACTAACACGGGGTTAAGTTGCATGATGAAATAAGCGAAGCAAGTAGAATTTCCCTGATTTGGAAACTTACAAGGAAGAAAGAAAACAATTTCCTGTTTGGGATCAGTTTTCAGATAGTTTCCAGGGCTTGATTATTCAGTTTGTATCTACATATAATATTTTAATCAAAAATATCTTAATGATAAAATGTATTTCTTATTTTTCCTTCTTGTTGCCAACTGGTGGCTACCTGCAAACAAAGGTTCTGTGACATCATTCATTTGCTCAGGCATTGTACTGGTTTACGAGTCCTAGACACGGAAACTGAGTTCAGCACACCACGCTCTTTCCGACCTCACCAGGAGTCTAGAAATCTTTCCATCGCCACCCTCTAATGTCCAAGACCTAGACTGAATCCCTCTCATCCTTAGATTAGGAAAATTTTCCCCCGCCGTGCTGTCGTCATTAGTTTACCTGAGTTATTTGTTTCCTTGTTAGAACTGAGCACAATCTTTATTATCTGCACTATTTTTTCTCAATCAGACTCAAGAAGAATTTAATTTTATTGATCTTTTCTATTTTGAAAGCCTTATTTGTCTTTTGAAAAAATTTTAGCTTTATATTTGTTTCTTTTCTACTTTAAAACATCATCTTTCTAGTGATTTTTATTTTGTTGACCTTTTCAGTGTTCTTAAGATGTACACTAAGAATCCACTCCTTTTTTATTTCTTCTTCTTCTTCTTTTTTTTTAAGATTTTATTTATTTATTTAAGAGAGTGAGAGAGCATGAGCAGGGGTGGGGGGCAGAGGGAGAGGGTGAAGCGGATTCTCCGCTGAGCAGGGATGGGGTGGGACTCTGTCCCAGGGCCCCAGCTGGGGTCATGACCTGGGCCGAAGGCAGACACTTAACGAACTGAGCCACCTGGGCACCCTGTTAATTCTTCTTTAATAATGAAAGTATTTAAGGCTGATACTTTCACTCCTTACTATGGCTTTTGCAGCAGTGTCTCATAGATTTTGATGTGAAGTGATCTCCTTGTATTGCTTTCTAAACAGTTCATAACTTGTTTTGAAATCATCCTTAATCCAATGGTTATTTAGAAGTGTATTTCTCAGTGTCTGAGTAGTTAGAATGTAAACACATTTCATTATGTAATATCTGATACATTCATAAGACTGTATGTAAGAGTGGGTACCCATCAACAAAACTAAAAAACAGAATATTAACAGTGTCACTGAAGCCCACCTTTCTGCTTTCTTTTCTTTTCTCCTGATCAATTTGACTAACCCTAAAAAAAAACCACATTATCTCATTACTCTGGTTTTATAATTACTTTTTATAACTTATGGGAAGCCCCCATGTTATTTTATTTCTTAAAGAGTGTTTGAGGAATATCAGGAATAATGGCACAGTCAGGAACTCCAAGGTCCTGTCCCTCAACAGAACACTGAAAACTGACAAAAACTGTCAGAATCAACTCTTTCAGAACTCTGTAAAATAGTCAGTGGCTTCCTGCAACCAAGCAAACTGTAATCAAGAAGAAGCAACCAAAACCTGGTAGGAAATCCTTGTGGCAATTCTAACCTACCCTTGCCCCGGGGTGAAAATACCCCACATGTGCTGCTTGGTGCTCTGGAAGACCACAGCCCATGGAGGGAGCAGAGCTGACCTTGTTCTCAAAAAGCTGTGGTTGTGCTTTGACCTGACCCTGAAGGATGAGACAAGAGCTTGCCTTTACTTTGCCCAGCCTGGAACTCTCTCAGGACAAAGAAGCGGCAGCATGTTTCAAAATCATTTGAAGGAGGGATGTTTCAAAATCATTTATAAGCAAAAATATTACTTTCTGGGACTAAGGCTATCAGTTGAGGCAAACAGCTGACACTCCAAAAAGTCTGGGAGAAAGGCTGCAAAGTGAGATCCTTTGAGGAAGAAGAGTTTTGAAAATCATCTATATCAACCTGGGAATCGAGAAGGCCACATGGGTGCCCAGGGCGGAGTTCTCACACACTGCCAGTGAGAATGGAGAATGGGATAGCCACTGTGGAAAACAGTTTGGGAATTCTTTAATAAGTTAGACCTGAAGACTGTACTTTCAGGGATCATTTCTATAGTTTGTTAATAAGTTAGACCTGAAATCACTGTATGACAGCCTGTACCATCTGACTCCACTCCTAGGTACATACACACCCATTACCAATAAGAACTGAAAACAGGCGTTCAAACAAATTTGTGCAAAGGTGTTCATAGTAGTACCATCGAGATAGCCAAAAGGTAGAAGCAACCCAGAAACTAACAGACAGTGTCCAACTGAACATAATAAAAATAAATTAAAATAAAATAAAATAGAAACTAACAAAGAAAGGTAGCAGTTTATAGAGTGGAGTATTAGGTAGTCACAGGAGTCATAAAGTCCTGAAACATGCTACAACATGGATGAAACATGAAAAAGCCACATACCCTATATTTCTGTTTCTGTTAAATACCCAGTGTAGGCCAATTCATAGAAACAGAAAGCATAGCATTTGCTGGAAGTTGTGGGGAAAGGTGAATGGAGACTAACTACCTAATAGGTTTGGGATTTCCTTTTGGGCTGAGGAAAATGTTCTGGAATAGATGATGATGGCTGCTCAGCCATGCGAATGCACTAAATGTCTTTAACTGTATACTTCAAAATGCTTACGGTGGTAAATTTTATGTCATGTGTATTTATCCGTAATTAAAGAAATAAGTGAAGGGGTGCCTGGGTGGCTCAGTAGTTTCCATGTCCAACTCTTGATCTCAGCTCAGGTCTCAATCTCAGGGTCGTGAGTTCAAGCCCTGCTGGGCATGGACCCTACTTAAAAAAAAAATAAAAATTAAAATAAAAAATTAAAATTAAAATATTTTTAAAAAGTGAAAAAATAGTGTCTGGGTTCACTTTAGGTCATTGTTTCTCCATATACAATTTTTAAATAGGCCTGTCATTATCCTGACCTCTTCATATTAGTGAGTCTTTCAATTTATTAACATAGTATTGGTCTCTAAATTGTCTTTACACCTTTTATTTAATTTTAGTTTTAATTTTTTTCTCTTTAAAGAAGTTGCTTTCTCTGTTAGATTTAGTCCTAGGCACCTTACATTTTACAATAAAGTTTTTGTAAAATTTCGTACACATGACTGTATGAGTATAATTCATAATGTATGGCTTGATGAATTAACACAAAGTATATTCATGTGAATACTAACCAACTCAAGAAATAGAACATTACCAGCACACCTCCGACGGGAGTTTCCTTTGTATTTCTTCCCAGTCCCTAGCTCTGCTCTCTTCCCAAAAGGAGCTACACTTTTCACTTCTAATTTAATGTAGCTTAATTTCTCAATGCTTGCATTGTAATGAGGGCTTTTTGTTTCCTGTTTAAGAAATCCACCCCCCAAGTTTATTAAAATATTCTCTTATGTTATTACATTTCGGATACTTCCATTGTGACTTCTTTTTTGACTCATAATTTATGTGAATGTATTTGCTTGATCTTCAAAAATTGGGGGTATGTTCTAGTTTTCTTTTCTTTATTATTGATTTCTGGCTTAATCTCAGCAGGATCAAAGAGCATATTCTCTGTTTTCAGTCCTGTCACATTTGTAGAGACCTGCTTTATGGCCCAGCATGTGGTCAACAAAGGTTTTATTCCACATACACCCCGAAAAATGTGAATTATATCACTGTTGGGTTGAGTGTTCTATATATATCATTTAGTTCAAATCTGTTAACCTTATTTTTTAAATCTTCTTTATATTTAATGAGGTGGTTGTTTTGTTTGTTTGTTTTTTTACCTTTCTTTCTTTCCTTCTTAGTTTCTTTCTGTCTTCTTTGGTAAGAATACTTGAGATCTACTCACTCATCAAATTTCAAGTATACAATAAAATATTCCTAACAATAGTCACTATGCTGTATATTAGATCCTCAGAACTTATTCATCTTATAACTGAAAGTTTGTACCCTTTGACCTAACATCTCCCCATTTTCCCCACTGTGAGCCCCTGGCAAGCACCATTCTACTCTGTCTCTCTGAGTTTGATTTTTTTTAGATTCCACATATAAGTGATACCATATAGTATTTGGCTTTCTCTGGCTCATTTCCCTTAGCAAAATGCCCTCCAGTTTCATCCATGTTGTTCCAAATGGTAGAATATCTTTCTTTTTCATGGCTGAATAAGATTCCGTTGTATATACATGCCACATCTTTATCCATTCATCTATCCATGAGCCTTTGGTTGTTTTCATATCTTGGCTATTGCGAGTTATCCTGCAGTAAACATGGGAGTAACAGATATCTCTTGAGATACTGATTTCATTTCCTTTGAATATATACGCAGGAGAAGGATTGTCAGATCATATGGTAGCTCTATTTTTAATTTGGGGGGGAACTGTTTTCCATAATGGCTGTACAATTTACATTTCCACCAACATTGTACAGGAATGAATTTTTGACTGCTTGTTTTATCGCTTACTGAAAGAAGTATGTAAATTTTCTCATCATTCTTGTGGACTTGGATATTCCTTTTTTTAGGTCTGTAAGTATTGTTCTATATACTTAAAAGATACATCCAAATGCAGTATACAGATCTTATATCTACTCTGATTGAAAAATATATGTTAAGGCACCAGGGACATTGGAATACAGGCTATACATTGGATAATATTAAGGAATCATTGTTAAATTTATTGGATGTGATGGTATCTACTAGAGACACAGACTAAAGGGTTTATGGGTTGAATTTTAGAGCATTTTACAGAATTTGCTCATGGAGCAAATTGAGAAGACTGAGAAATATATTTAAGATTTTTATACCAAAGAATTCTTCTTACTCACAAAGATATGATAAAGACATGATCAACTTATCACATGATAAATAAATCAAGCTGCTTGAAATGGAAAGCTAGCCTGATATTTTGTCGTAGGTCTTAGACAAACATAGACCAAAAAAATGCATTTTTAAAACCACTAATATATGATTTTTCTTTCTATTTCTATATGAGCTAACAAACATTTTTGGAAAAAAATAATCCAGTATATACAGTTATGTATGGATGGGAACATTTTCAGAATAAAACTAAAAATTCATGTGATGGTAAATTTTATGTGTCAACTTAACTGGCCTCAGGGGTACCCAGATAGCTGGTCAAAAGTTATTTCCGAGTGTATCTGTGAGGGGGTTTCTGGAAGAGAATTTGATCTGTAGCATTTGCTTCAGTAGACTGACTAAAGATCCACCCTCGCCAATGTGGGCAGGCATCATCCAACCCACTGAAGGCCCAAATGCAACAAAAAGGAGCAAAGATGAATTCCCTCTTTCCCTTCTCGAGCTTGGACATCGATATTTCCTGCCTTCACACATCAGAGCTCCTGGTCCTTGGGCCTTCTGATTCTAGAGCTCACACCAGTGGCCCTCTGGTTTTTAGGCCTTTGGCTTTGGACTGGGACTTAACACTAGTGGTTCCCCTCATTCTCAGGCCTTCTGACTCAGACTGAATTACACCGCTGGCTTTCCTGGTCTCCAGCTTGCGGACAGTGGACTGTGGGACTTCTTGGCCTCCGTAATTGTATGAGCCAATTCTACAATAAATCTCTTGTTTATATCCATATATATCCTAGTGGTCCTGTTTCTCTAGAGAACACTGACTAATAAAATCCATAAGAAAAATTTTGTTTATTTATTTAAAAAAAACAAAAACAAAAACATGCTCTAAGGTGAGATTTCTGACTAAAAGAAGTTTGCTAAGATGTAAGACTGTGCCAGCAGTCTTCAATAAGAATCAACTAGCGAGGCTGTGAGCCACACACTATAAGAAGAGAATACCATTGCGAGGACATTCAACTCAATGTGGCTTTTGTAGGCTGACCATGTGGTGGGTGAAATGGAAACTAATATTTTCCCTCTATTCCATGAGTTTGAAACCACCCCCAAGCAGCATTTAAGGCATTTGTGCAGAAGTACTAAAAATACTATTTGCCAATTGCCTGAGCTCACCACTTTATAGCCCATATAATAAGTACTAACTTTTCCTGTTTTCAGATGTGGAAACTAAAGTTGAGACTTTCTTAAGACATTACAGCTTATATGTAGTATAATGACAGCATCAACCCTTTACTGAGGGAATACTGTGGGACAAGCAGGATGCCAAGTGTTTTATCAACATAATCTTAAGGAATGAGCTCACAAGGAAGGTATGATTATATCCATTTGACAGATGGGAAAACTGAGATTCTGAAAGCTTAAGTGACCTGCCCAAAGCTCTACTCTAAGTGCTGGGTAGCTGGGATTTAACCCTGGATCAATTTGGCTCCAAACCCTACATTATTTCTTGTGTATAATAAAGCCATCAATTGCATGTGCTTCAAATTAACATGATCACTTAACTGCATACGTATGGGATTGCTTTAGAACACATTATCTTTAAAATGTTCTTTTTCATTTTCCTTGCTGGTTTGCTTTCTTTGCCATTTAATTAGTTTTGAGAAATTAAAAAAGTAATGCTTGCTTGTGTTGTTTTTAAAAAAAGATCAAATACTATGAAAGATATAGGTAAAAGTCCCTCATACTCTTTCTAGAGATGACCGCTGTTAAATTTCTTACATAGTGCTTTTCAGAAATTTTCTGCCTATATTCAAACACACAGATTTTTTTTTACTTAGATGAACACATATTTTGCATACTGTTCTGTACCTTTCTTTCTTCACTTAATATATCTTGCACATCTTTCAATACAAGAATATTTAGTCTACATTTTCATTTTAATGGCTACCTACATTGGTGTTCCATTTATGAATGTACATCATCCAAGTGACCAATCCCTGTTAGAGTTGTTTCCCCCTTTTAATTGCCAACAGTACTGCAATGATCAGTCCTGAACTGATATCTTTGAATACTTATGTGAGTTGATCTGTCAAATTGACGGGGATGCTTGAAAATCAAGGATTACCCTATAAGCAAGTCCTAATTTGGGTTATAATAAGTAATGGGGCATAAATTTCAGGGACTTAAGAGACTCAGCAGTCGATTAAAAAGAGTTACTATACAGCATCTTTATTTTCTACTCAAAGCAACATTATTCAGTATTTAGGTATTTCCACATTGGCTTCAGTCTGCTGCTGCTGAGCAGAATTCTTTCACATACCTGGGCTGTCTGGACTCACCATGTTTTACTGAGATGGTTATGAAAGTTTGGTCTACAGGTGAATGATACCTTCAAAGGGAAAGTAGGTTTTCATTCTTTTAATTACTTTCCTTAAGGTAGAAATCATTGGGGTGCCCCAAGTCCCTCATGCTAATTTGTTAAAGTAATATTAAACAGCATACTAGATCAATTGTTGTTGTTGTTGTTGTTGTTAAGATTTATTTATTTATTCGAGAGAGAGAGAGTAAAGGGAGGGGCAGAGGGAGAGAATCTCAAACTAACTCCCCACTGAGCGTGGAGCCAGACGTGGAGATCAATGTCATGACCCATGAGATCATAACCTGAGCAGAAGCTCAACCCACTGAGCCACTCAGGTGCTGCTGGATCAATTTTTTGAAGAGATTTCTCATAAACTCTACAATCATTAGATGTTCAATTTGTGATGTGAAGTTCTAAGAAAGGTATACCTATCCTGATGTGACTTACTCGCAAACAGTTGTTACCTCACAACTTGATATTTCTCTTTTTCCTCAAGAGACAAAAAGATCATTAAATATAGGGAGTGTGTTCAAATGGGAATTTACTAACGTGGGTGGACCTAGAGGGTATAATGCTAAGCAAAATAAGTCAGAGAAAGAGAAATACCATATGATTTCACTCACATGTGAAGTTTAAGAAACAAAACAAACAAACAAAGAGACAAAAACACAGACTCTTACAGAGAACAAACTGGTGGTTGCCAGAGGGGAAGGTGGGTGGGGGGATGGGTAAAGGGGATTAAGAGTATGTTCATTTGATGAGCACTGACAAATGTATACAATTGCTGAATCATTACATTGTAGACCTGAAACTAGTATAACACTGTGTGCTAATTATACTTAAATAAAAACAATTAAAACTAAATATATAATGTGCTGAAAGGGGGATTTGACTAAGGACTTATTGGAATGGGGGTAAAATTCCTCTAAGTGAAAGTGCTGACCTAAATAATATGCCTTTTAAATTTTGATAAATATGGTCAAAATGCTCTTTAAAAAGTTCTTTAAATGTATATCCCTCTCCACACACAAATTCGCATCCTGAAATTTACGAATGTTCAACTATGGAAAATGTAATTTGTAAAATAAGATATCTTGTTTTTCAATTACATCCTGAAATTATGAATGGACTTTAGCATTGCAAATTTCTTTTACTTATGAATTGCCCATCTAAGAATTTCTTTTAAGCACCTCAAAGCAAAGTGGGGCACTCATCTCATGGTGTGTAAACTTGAAGGGAGTAAATATGAAGGGAGATAAGTCCAAATTGTCTTTGAAAAACAGCTTCTTTTCTGCAGGACTGCTCAGATTTTTTAGCACACTCTTGCACACTGTGACTCTCTCAGAGGCAGGGTGGAAGATGGGTTTGAAGGAAAATCTTCATTTCATACCCCTACCTTTCATACCCACCTTTCCTACCACAACAGTTTATAATGATTCCACCTCTGGGTCCTGGATGCTGTGGGAATATTATTTGTGAACTGTAAAGTAAAAGTTTATTTGCTGTTATTCACTGTACAGTTGTGTTATATATTGGTCCTCAGGAACTGTCTTATGTGATGAGCAGAAAGGGGGTTAGATAGTGGAATAGATTGTCTGCAAAGGTAACTGCCCCTCCCATCAAGCAGTGAAGACTATTTTACTTCCCCTTGTCTCCAGCTCATCTTGGGACTTGCTATAAACTACAGAATGCAATTGAATCATTTGGCAGGAATCTAGGCATGAGCGGCAGGAGGATGGATCTTAGAGGTCCTGTTGGAGAGCCCCAACCGAGGACCCCAGGGAGACCACCCCATTCCACCCATCAGGCAGTTGATCTTTCCCAGCAGAAGAGTTAAGTTTGTTGTGCTTGTTGCACTTATACAGAAGGCAGCCTCCCGTCCTTATTTGACCTGTGTCTCTAGAATAGACATAATGTCGCCTTTTCCTACCCCTGCAGGCATTTCGAATGCATCTTGGGAAAGGACATGCGTCGTTGGCTAATTGTTATATAATCCAGTCCTGTCACTCAAATGTGGCAACCCTAGGACCCATCCAAAAGAAAAAAATTGGTAAAAAGCCCACACCCTGAGTTTCTGAGGCTTTTGTCTCTCTTGACTGGCCCGCTCCTCTCTTCGACTGTACTTTAATAAAACTCTGCTCTGCTTTACTTTCATTTCGCTGTCCTGTGATTCTTTACTCCGGCAGTGAAAAGAACTGAGGCTTCTTTCCTTTCCCAGCTCACCCTCGGTAACAGAAGCGATGTCGGGCAGGTTCTAGCCCCAGCCCTTAAGAAGTCTGGCGGCTTCTGCTTGCACTTGTTTGTGGCGTGTAATAAGAGTCGAACTATAATGTGAGAGAGAGAGAGAAAGAGACAGACCCAGTTAGCTCCCAGCCATGCCAGTCGCCCACCTGACGTGCCCGGCAGGTGGCTGACGCCATCTTGGATGCTCCTGGTCACGTACAGCTTCCAGCCGATGGCTGGCACACGAGAGATACTAGTCAATCCTATGACAAGAGAAGAACCACCAATGGCGTTCAGCTAACTCTCAGAATCATTAAAATAAAAAAGAACTGAAATTACAGTAGAGACCAAGAGAGCACCTGGAGAGAGAAAACCATGTGAAATATAAAATGAAAACCAATTGCCAAGACAAGGGTGCTCAGAACAGGTAGATGGGGAAGGTCCCAGACCAAGAACAGAGTACAAAGGTCTGAGCCTGAGTTAGGGTTCAATTGCTAGGACACAAAGAAATTTTGTGTGATGATGGGAGCGTTTATCTGTGGGTGTTGGGCACTTGAAATGTGCCTAGTGCATCTGTGGAGCTGAATTTTAAATTTTATGTGATTTTAATGAATTACATTCAAATTTAAATAGCCCCATGTGGGTAGCGACTACCATACTGGGCAGTGAAGCTGCTACATCACATGGCTGACTTCACCGTGGTGAACAGATAAAAATCAACAGCTCATCCCCAAATTGTGTCCTTTCATCTGCTTCCTTCTCTGAATTCTGACAGGAACCTGATTACTTAGACCTTGATCTGCTTACATCCCAGACAACTGCTTAGAATGACCATATAATCTGTCAACATTTCCATTTGGAGAACCAATAATCAGAAGAAGGTTCCCCCTTTGTTAGGGTTTCTGGGTAAGCAGAGGTGAGGCTGGGAATAACAACTTTTACAAATCTGTCTTTGCCTTTTAGTCTATGTCTATAAATAATCTTGAGGTGAAAGCACCTATTATTAATGACATTTCTAAGAACTTTAATTAAGGTGTCGAAATTCAAACCCAAACTTCTATAGATGACTGCTGTGTTTCCCAAACTTCTTTCTATATAGAAATATTTCGTGTGTGTGACTTCTATTAACCTCTTGCAGCAGCAAGAGGACACATTTTGGGAATGCTTTTTTAGAAAACTGCAGAACTTTTATTAAACTGGGCTAAATGTCATTATGAAATATTGAACACTTCAACCATGAATACTACATGATAACTTTCCAAAATCAATTCCATTTCCTTAATTAGAAAATTAATCATTTGAGATTATTAAACAAATATGAAGCAAGATTAAAATGATGATTTTCATTTCCTTATGGGTTAATTTTTAAATGTTTAACAAAAATTGGATAATAATCCTTTCAGATAAGGCAAGATTTTAGCTGAGACTTAATTTAATTATATGGTAACTAGGCTCCAAAATTTTAAAACACTGTTTTTAACATTCCTACCTCCTGAAGGCAATATTGACATTCACATGAACAAAATCATCCTTCTTTTATACCCACCACCTGGCAATCAGCCATGATTTTCCAAAGAGCCAAGGACAAACAATTATTTCAAGGACATTTTTTTTCTAGAGAGAAATTCTTGCTTTCTTAAAGAAAGAATAGATTTTGTTCTGCTTCACTGTCTAAGACCACTGAAACCGAAAATCGTTATTTCTACTTCTGTGAGTCCTCAAAAGACCCTCCTACCCTCCAGAGTTTGTTCCAACTGGATCGTCAAATTAAGGTACTCCTCCCCAAATTCCTATTCATGTGAACTTTATTGTTGGTAGCAATCCTCAAAGATTATCTTCCTCAATGGTTCTCATGTTGGCTGTATATTAGAATGGGGTGGGGGTGGGGCTTTTAAAAATACAGATTTCTGGGCCCCACTTCAGATTCATCGCAGCGGGGGGGAGGGGAGGAGCAAGTATAGATATCCTTAAAGCCACTTGGGAGATTCAATAACGATTACACTATTGAGCTAATTCCTGCTCACTTAAAAGACGTGGGGACCAGCCAGCTAAGTGGGATGTCACCATTTCGCTTCTTACTTATGAGGCCATTAGGACCGAAGCAGCCTGAACAAGTGATGGCTTTCCAGCTTGTGCATGAGTCACTAGGGTTATAAAGTGGTGTCTCCAGTGCCAGCTCAGGGGTGAAAAGGGACAGTGAGGGAAGGGGAGACTCTCCACTGCTAAAGTATGCCAAGTCTGAAAAATTGCCCCTCAAAAAATGTGAACATCATGTGTCCATTTCTGAGATGTTTATCAAAATATCTTAGACGCCAGACACCAGTTCAACTATTAATGAAATGTAAAAACACTTAAAAGAACAGAGGACTGTTTATTCTTAACTAAAATTTCCCCCCAAGTGTTTGATGAGCTCTAAGGGGCTATCTAAGCTCAAATATTTGCATCCATGAAAAATCTGTATACCAGGTAACAGTGTCAGGACACAAGTGCACATTTTTAAAATGCATTTCATTTTTCTGCAACTAACTTAGTTTCTATTTTTATGTCCCATTACCCTGTCTAACGCACCCTGCCTCTGCCCATGGTTGTGTCTAAGCCAAGGGATGTAGGGGTACCTTTCTACACACGCATAAAGGGGAAATGTGGATCCGATTTTGATAGATTTCTTGACCTCCCTTCAACGCTCATCACTGTTTCATCCTTTTCCCCTGGCTACGTATATTCTCTAGTGTCTAGCAATAGGTATTCATAATATAAATTACAGAAATGCCATATGATAGACAACTATGCAGTCATTTATAATCATATTAAATTGATATTAAAGGACATGAATACAACGCTTTGATTCCAGACATTGGAAATGTTAACGTGCCCTCATGACACACTGGGGTGTAAGAGAAACAGCCCCACCAGTTCCTCTCGCCGCAGGGGGCGGGGGCTGAGGCTTGTTTGACCACTTGGTCCTCCCTCCACGGTCGCTAATTGGCTCAGGAATGAGTAACAGATCGAAGAGTAACCAAACAGTAGACTTACCAACAACCATTATCTGTATGGGCTTGATGGAAAAATGAGCAGAGCAAAATTTGAAATTTGTATGAAAAATCCATAAATCATGAGACGAGTAAGGTCACAGCTCAGTTAAAAGGTCACAAGGTAAAATTGACACGGGAGGAGTCCCTGTGAGAAGTAGGAAGCTGATAGTATGGGGCCACAGAAGTTAAGAACAAGTAGAGAGAGCAGTCGAAGGCAGAGCGAAAAGACAGATGGAGAGCAGCCAGTGGAGGGTTGGCAGTTGCCCGGGGCGGGGCGGGGGGGCAGACCCACACTCCAGCCCGGTGCACAAGGGGCTTGTCCTAACTCGACCCCGGCTCTTAGATTTCCAAGCCAATTTCCTTGCCATTCTTTGTAAATCCCGTCGGTAAGCTTTGCAGGGTCTAGCCTCAGTGGCTCCCTATCTTGCAACTGTTACGAGAGTATACAGACTTGAGCCCAATTTTATATTTTTAACGTGTGCTTACATGTATGCACGCCTATGAAGTAGAGTTTGTGACTCTACTAACAATATTCTTAGATGTACCAAGATTATGTGGCTTCTTTATTTCTTTGTTAACTGATCTGATCACCTAAAAGTTACTAATCACTGGGTGCCTGGGACCATTAAACTTGGCAATGTTCCAGTATGCTGTGGCATAATCCAGTTTACATATTCATTTAAAGTTCAACCCTTTAGGTTTTTGTTAAAGATTATATTTCATGTAGATAAAAATAACACATTTATAAAGTCATTCATTGTACTACTGTTTGTAATAGCAAAATGTTATCTATGTCTATCAATAAGGAAAGAGTTGAATAAATCATGATGCATCCTGACAATGAAATACTCTCCCCAAAAACTGTGATTACCTTATAAACTATACAGATATGGAAATCCCAATAATGTATTTTAAATGAGAAAAAAATAGGGATGCCACCTTTGGTTTAAGAAAATGAAAAAAAAAAGATTAAGATTATATATTCACATTTGCTAGTAATAGCATACACCCTGGAAAGATACATCAGAAGCCAACTAAAATAATGTCCTTTTTGGGAAGTGCTCTTGGGGGAGTAGGAATGGGATGGAAGGGAGCAGGACTTTTTCCTGTAAATTTCTGAACATTGTTTCAGTTTATAGATCATGTGAATATATTGTTATAAAAATGAAGCATATTTTAGGGGCGCCTGGGTGGCACAGCGGTTAAGGGTCTGCCTTCGGCTCAGGGTGTGATCCCGGCGTTCTGGGATCAGGCCCCATATCAGGCTCCTCTGCTATGAGCCTGCTTCTTCCTCTCCCACTCCCCCTGCTTGTGTTCCCTCTCTCTCTGGCTGTCTCTCTCTCTGTCAAATAAATAAATAAAATCTTTAAAAAAAATAAAATAAAAATGAAGCATATTTTAAAAAGCAATTAGCATTCAACCTATGAAAATGATTTAAATAGTATCTTTTGTGTGACTCTGAGTGAAAAGACTGGTCTCTTGGACTTACCCTAATTCTCTGGCTAGGGATAGATGGAGTCATCCCATGGTGGTGGAGTGAGGGGACCTAGGATCCCTGCTGGGGATCTCTCTTTTCTTCAGGGTCATACTTTCCCTGCTGGCATCTGCAGCTGAAGTTGACAACTGTCTGTATTTCTCAGTGGTTCAGGCTGAGTGGTGCTACCAGACTGACTTGGTCTCATCTTAGTGCTTGCTGTTGTTCAAGGCCTCCTGGGTCTCTCCCATATTTTTTATCTGGCTCTACGCTGAGTCTGACCCCACAGCTTCTGCTATAAGACCATCCTGCTCAGGCCTGCTGATTTCTACTGAGCAATCTTCATATTGGACCCTTATCCTCTACCTCATCTCCCCCCTGCACTTTCAAGAAACCCTGTGACCAATCGGTGACACAGAGGAATTAGAAGAGTTCTGGAAAGCTATACATCTGTTCTCCCTATATCTACCATGGAGAGAACTTCACAATTCACACTGATGTGGCCAATTCCTGGGTTAGTATGTGGAAAACTTGCAAAGCTATCTCCCCCAGAGACCCAAATGTGAATCTGAGCAAAAACTCCTGCCTTTAGCATTCTTTTCCACCTTCTTAAGCATTTGGCTTTGGCCCGGAGAGGGAAATTTTGTTTTATAATTTTTATTTTTAAAAGAAGCAAATGTGTTTTGTTTTTAGGATTTTATTTATTTATTTGATAGAAAGAGAGAGAGTACAAGCAGGGGGAGCAACAGAGGCAGAGGGAGATGAGCCCTGGGGTCATGACCTGAGCAGAAGGCAGATGCTTAACCTACTGAGCCACCCAGGCACTCTGAGCAAATGTTTTTTAAATGTTAATTTTGTTATGACTGGAGAGAACATGGGAGTTTTATGTATTATCCTTTGTACTCTCCTGATTTTGTTTCTTCTTGGTCTTTTTTTTTTTTTAATTTGAAGAAAAAAATTCATGTTTTCCCTAGATTTAATGATGTTTTGGGTCCATTTTTAAAGCTGTTTTTTGGAGGACAAACTTGGATTTGATTCAGCATCATCATTGGTTTGTGAACTGCACGGGTGAGATGAGGAGGGATTTATAAAATTAGAAATGGAAGATAACCCCCAACACACACACACACACACACACACACACACACACACACACACCCATCAGTCATTTATTGTTGTTGTTGGTCTTTTCTTCCACTATCCAGATAATTGTTTCAAATCCCTAGTCTATTTGGCTAGTTCAAATCCAGCGTAGGAGACAGATAAGACAAAATAGTTTACATGGTTCTTCCATAACTATCTTTTCTCAAGTGTCAAAATTTGGATTTTGAAGTCCATCCATTTGATCAAGAGAATGCTGACCTTCTTCCTTAGTAATGGATTTTATTTAAGGTAAAAATGTACTCAGAAAAATACTACCTCTTTGGAAATCTTGGCAAGTCTGCCTTCAGATTTCTTTTATGTAGAAAAGAACTCTTGTGTTTTTTCAAACCACTGTAGTTGGGTTTCTTCTAATACCACCTGACTTAATTCCTACCTGAAACAATCATGAGTGGGAATTTGTTCATTCATTTATTCATTTAATTAACAAATTATTACTGGGCTTCCAGGTTCCAGGTGCTGCACTAAATACTAAGTATTCTGGGACCAGATATTGGAATAATGAAAATTTTAGAATAATAATAACAGTTAACAATATTATGCTGAGTCCCTTTCCTGCTTGCACCTCTAAATCCACTCTTCATGCATCTTGCTTTGTGCCCCCGGGGGGACTGACCCACGTGGATGTTATCAGTGAACTCCCCAACTCTTTGGCTCTAGTTGGATTATTTTTCCCCTAGCTCCCTCCCTGTGGGATTTTCATAAACTGACTTCATCTCTCTACTGAAAGTCACAAATCCTGTCAGGCAGCGTTCTCCAACTATTCTGTCTTCAGGCTCTGACAACTGTCCCCTTTTCTTATTAGTTCAGTCCTCCCGTGGTCACATTGCCCAGTTGTACCAAGCTTGAGGTTTCACTACATTCTTCCCAGACCTTTACAAAGAGTTCCTTTCTAAAACTCTTCTCAAATTAATTCAACTGGAATGTGCCACCTCTTTCTTTTTGGGAACCTAATGACACCGCTCTCATTTATCAAGAACTTCTTTTGCGCTATACACTGCTAGGTATGCCATTTTATTGATTCTTGTCCACACTTTACCAAGTTAGGCTGATGAATAGAAGTTAATTATAACCAAGTTGTTCATTAGATTCTTTCATTTTCCTAACCAGGAATCTTCCAAAGAGAGGCTCACTCTTATACAAAACAGTATAATCAGCATTTAGCAGGGGTGTACCCCTCCGTCTTGCTCCCCATCCCAGCTTTTCTTTCTGTGTGTCTTACTCACAGTACCATGTGCTTCCTCTTGGGGTTCCAGGCTCCCTTCTGTGGTGTCTCTCTCTGGACTGCCATATCAGCAGTGCTCCTTGCCCCAGCCACAGTTACCTTCCCTGTTCAAGGAAAGGCAAGGTATCAAGGTAATCATACCACAGCGCTTGCTTCTAAGATTAATTATTACCCCTCTGGGGGGAGCAAGAACTCTAGTTGACCCGTTACCTTAATTCAAACAAAGGGCTTAACCGGTACTGGTAGTTTTAGATACTGCTGTGATGATTTAAAGACACATTTTGGTGATTATGTTCTTATTGACTGCAGACCCAGTGTTACAAAATGGTCTTATGCAAGGCACTCGAAAAACTCTCACATTTGGTGTTATGAAAAAATTCTGTGGCAGTTCTCCACCAAAGTAATTTTACTCCTGAAATCATTTTCCCTTATGTGTCTTTACAAATTCTGAGTTATATATTCCACACGAGGAGAGGAATTCTCCAGGCAACATGCGGAATTAACAGAGGTAAAAAAGAAAATCACTTCTGCTGGTGGAACAATGCTCCCTGTTACCTTTCATTTGAGTAGAAAAAGCCGAGCCAAGTCCATTTATCATTATCAAGGACAATAAGTAATTTCGCTTCCTAAACACTTTCACATTCCCTACCCACATTATAATAACAATTTTTAAAAAGACCTGTGTCCAAAAGTGCATTCGGTATGTATCCTCAGACAACATACATTCTATAGTTTCAACTTATTTGTTTCTGGTATTACTGGGAAGCAGGGGGAAAAAATCGAAGTGGTTTGAATTGTATAGCAAAACCTACATGCCGGGATCTTTTTGAGTCACAATTCCAAAAGCGGCCTTCCAAATATGCATGTCCTGTTTCCATTATCCAAACAATTTTGGAGTGGCTTAGTGTATCCTAACTACCGAAGGCTTGTTTATACAGAATGATAGTGATGGCAAAGAATTCTGCCAAATACATTCTGTAGCACAGGTATGAGGCTTGCCTGACGCATAGACCTCAAGAAACCCGGTCACTGGTTTAGCTTGGTACATTTAATCCCAATATAAACTTTTCAAGAAAAAGTGGGAGGCCTTACAATATTCTATTCCTATGATGTTGGAGAGAAGTATATAAATTTTCCTTGACTATTGCAGTAATAAGACAGATACTGAAGACTAGAGTAACTGGCAGTTTTAAAACATGGCTGCAAATTCTTTGACACTCCTCCCATTAAGAGATAGGCGCTCAGCCCTTCTCTTCGAATTTGAAAAGCTAGTGAAAATTTTGACAAAGAGAGTATGGCAGAAGGAATGCTGTGTGATTTAGAAGTCTGGGTCATAAAAGGTCATGCAGGTAAGCCTGTTTGCTGGAACATTCTTCTTAGAGTCTTGAGCCACCATGTAAGACCCTGACTGCCTTGCATATGCCATGCTGGGAAGGCCTGGAGTAGGCATCCCAGTTGACAGTCCCAGCCGAGTCCGGGCTCCCAGGCATCTATCCCTACTAAGGACACATGAATGAAGATGACTTGGACCCTCCAGACCAGTCCAGATTTTCCAGTTGAATACCATTAAGCAAACAGAAAATCCTCTAGGCAACCTCTGCCTGAAATACAAACCACAAAATTGTGAGATGTTATTTTAACCACCAAAATTTGGAGAAGTTTGTTTCATAGCAACAGATAGCCAGAACCATTACCTCCTAAGTTATCTAGTCACTGATGGGCATGCTACTGTTCAGCAACATAGTTCTATCTGATAGACAAGAATCTGAAACACGAAGTCACACAGTAATGCAGGGCTGGAGCTTCATTTCAGTGATTACTGAGAACTGTGTGTTCTTTCTTCACTGTGACATCTTTTCACATTGTTGATAAAATTTTCAAACTAGAATATTAAAAACAACTAAGTCCATTGGCTCTCAAATTGTGTTCTCTGGAGCCTTAGGCTTCCAAAAAAAAAAAAAAAAAAAAAGGTGACTCAAGGATAGAATCGCCAAGGAAGGGAGGTTCTGGCTCTGTTTCAAACCACATTTATTCTGCTTTTAGTAGCTGCATTAAACATATTAATATTCCACTTAAGAGATCTTTTAAAAATGTTTCATTACTAAAACAAAACTGTCAAACATGAAAGTTTTCAAAGGAGTGATCTCATCTGAAATTCTCATTTTATAATTAAAAAGCCAAGTCTTGTGACTACACTTATCATGGTGAGCACTGAGTAATGTATGAAATTGTTGAATCTATATGTCGTACGCCTGAAACTAATATAACATTGTATGTTAATTATACTTGAATTAAAAAAAAGGCCACATCCTGAGAAACAAAGCAACTTGTTCAGTATTATATCTAGTTATGGGCCAGTCAAATTCTGATTCCCATCACAGTGATTTTACCATGATTATATAATTAGCTTGTGTCATGAATATTAGCAAGTCCAAAGACCAAGATGAGTTAATTTATCCAATCAGTATTTACTGAACACTTGTCAGGTACCAGTTCCCATACCAGGTGGAGATGTGGTGTTGACCATGAGATGCGTGGTGATTGTTCCCATTGGTGTTACCACTCGACGGGAAATACTTATCAACCACTGATCCACGAGCTTCCTTCCTGAAAATGGCTTCCTGAAGATGGTATCTGTCACTATCTTATTCACAACAAGTGCTATCCAAAGGGAAATGTTTAAAGTCATATCGTTTAGTCTCTTGCTGAGGACAAATGTCGTGTTGTAAGAGACAGAAAAGGAAGGATGTGGGAACTATAATAATCCATAAACAGTAATGATTAGGTCCCCATTAAGCAGAGAGGGCCATGGGCATAAGAGTACAAGGCAATCTGGAATTTTTAAGTTGTTATAAAATTAGCAAAATGAACTTTCGAGAAGTTTTACCCACTTTGAGTTGTTTATTCAGTTTTGTTTGAGAACATCTCCTTAATTGTTCCAAGAATTTTTTTAAGTACTCCATGATTCAGGTAACATTTATATAACATGCTTTGTAAAGATTAAACTAAACTCAAGTAGGAATGTGAGACAGTTTTGAAAAAGAAATAGGCCACTTGAGAGGGTATAGGGACGTGAGTAATTTCCAAGCATCAACAGGCATAGAGATAACATATCAAAATATCTCATCAATTGAGTCATAAAAATTCAATCTCTTCAGGCAAACCAGTTATAGAACTTATGAACCAAGTAACTCTTTATGACCAAGTTAACACCATGGACTCTTCACTTTTAAAGGTGCAAAGACATATTTTAAACTTTTTATTTTAATTTAAATTTAAATAGGCAAAGGCTCTGCTTGAATTCTTGACATAGTCTAGCTGTAAGAACAATCTTTCCAACACATTCTGTTCTTTAAAAGACTCCAGTTTTGGCAAAATCGTCTTCGGTTCATCAACAAGTCCTTTGCTTTGCATAGTCCACAATTTAAACTGAAGGTATTTTACTTTTTTAATAGAAAAAGCTCATTTATCTGGCATTGTCATCATGGGATATCATGCTACTGCGAACTAAAATTCCAGAAAGTGATTATATTTAGTTTGTATAAATTATTGTTTTTCATATCTATGAAATATCTATGAAATAGAAACAAAACTATCTTACACAAATTTATTTTTTTAATTGCTCTTTTATTTATTTTTATTGAGGTATAATTGACATATAACATTACATTAGTTTCAGGTATGCAACATAATGATTTGAAATTTATATACATTATGAAATGATCACCACAAGAACTTTAGTTAACATCTGTCTGTCACCATACCTTGTTACAAAAATTTTGTCTTTTTTTTCTTATGACAGGACTTTTAAGATCTACTCTCTTGGCAGCTTTCATATATGCAATATAGTATTATTAACTATAGTCACTCTATAGTACATTACATCGCCACAAACTCATTTATTTTATAGCTAGAAGTTTGTGTCTCTTTTTTTTTTTTTTTTAAAGATTTTATTTTTTATTATTTATTTGACAGAGATAGAGACAGCCAGCGAGAGAGGGAACACAAGCAGGGGGAGTGGGAGAGGAAGAAACAGGCTCCTAGCAGAGGAGCGATGTGGGGCTCGATCCCACAACGCCGGGATCACGCCCTGAGCTGAAGGCAGACGCTTAACCACTGTGCCACCCAGGCGCCCCAGAAGTTTGTGTCTCTTGACCACCTTCACCCATTTTGCCTCTCCCCTCCCTCAGCCTGGCAACCACCAATCTGTTCTCTGTATCTATGAGCTTGGTTTTTTTTTATTTGTTTGTTTTGTTTTTTAGATTCCACATATAGGTGAGATAAGACCGTAACTGTTTTTCTTTGTCTGTCTTATTTTACTTAGCACAATGCCCTCAAGTTCTATCGTTGTTAAAAATGGCAACATTTCGTTCTTTTTTTATGGCTGAATAGTATTGTGTTATATATATGTAAAATAGTATTCCTATATATATAAATACCACAACGTCTTTTTCCATTTATCCATTTATGGACACTTAGGTTGTTTTCGTATCTTAGCTATTGTAGATAACGCCTCAACGCACACAGGTGTCCATATATCTTTTTGAGTTACTACTTTCTTTTTCTTTCTTTTTTTTTTTTTAAAGATCTTATTTATTTATTTGACAGAGACAGCCAGCGCGAGAGGGAACACAAGCAGGGGGAGTGGGAGAGGAAGAAGCAGGCTCATAGCAGAGGAGCCTGCTGTGGGGCTCGATCCCATAACGCCGGGATCACGCCCTGAGCCGAAGGCAGACGCTTAACCGCTGTGCTACCCAGGTGCCCCACTACTTTCTTTTTCTTTGAATAAATATCCAAAAGTGAGATTGCTGGATATGGTAGTTCTATTTTTAATTTTTTAAGGAACTTCCATAGTGTTTTGCATAGTGGCTACACCAATTTACAAACCCAACCAACAGTACACAAGGGTTCACTTTCCTCCATATCCTTGTCAACACTTGCTATTTCTTATCTTTTTTAATAACAGTCATTGTAACATGTGTAAGGTGATAACTTACCATGGTTTCAATTTGCATTTCCCTGATTAGGGATGTTGAGCATCTCTTCATCTGTCTGTCTGTTGGCCACCTGTATGTTCTCTTTGGAAAAATGTCTATTCAGATACTCTGCCCATTTTTAAATTGAATTGTTTGGGTTTTTTTGTTATTGAGTTGTGTAAGTTCTTTATGTGTTTTGAATATTAACCTTTTATTAGATATATGATTTGCAAATATTTTCTTCTGTTCAGTAGATTGTCTTTTTATTTTGTTGGTGGTTTCCTTTGCTGTGAAGAAGCCTTTTAGTTTGATATAGTCCCACTTGTTTATTTTTGCTTTTTGAGTCAGATCCAAAAAATCATCAGCAAGGCTAATGTCAAGGACCTTACGCCTATGTTTTCTTCTAGGGGTTTTATGGCTTCAGGTCTTACGTCCAAGCCTTTAATCCAGTTTGAGTTAATTTTTGTGTACAGTAAAATAATAGTCTAGTTAGATTCTTTGCATGTGCTGTTCAGCTTTCCCAGCACCATTTATTGAAGAAGCTGTCCTTTCCCCATTGCACGTTCTTGACTTCTTCATTGTAAATAAATTGACCATATATGCATGGGTTTCTCACACAAATTTATGCTGATGATTATTTTATCTTTGGTGATTCAAATGGCTCAACAAAGATGGAGTCTCAGCCTCACATTGTAAACATTTATTCTCATTGTTTAGGGTAGTGTAAATGATGACAAATACCGGGTTGGGTCTCTAGTAATGCAGGAGCAAAACTTTGAAAATGCTTTTAAAATCAATCTTTTATGTGAGAGTTTTATTTCCATTTGTTTAAAAAGCATCCTTAAAAATAAAAAAAAAAACTTCATGCACATACACAAACACACACACATAGTTACATATATGTATCTATCTCCTAAGACAGAGATTTTCGTGACCACAACCTTTTTTCTTGAAGCTTTATATACCATGCTGTTAGTACGGAAGCCCATCCCAAAGACAGCACTCAATAAATGTTTGTTGGCAGAGCAGATAATAAAATAGTACGTCATAGCATCTCACCTACATTGATTAATTTCATCTTGTTTTTCACAGCAACCTTATGACAAAAGGTCAACTAAAAAAAATAAGGCTTAGAATACTTATGACTTTTACAGGCATGGTATTATTCTGTGGTGGAACCAGAACTGGACTTTTTTGACAGAATTCTATCTCCTTTCCATCCCTGGACCTGGTTCCCCTCGTAGAAGGAGGAAATAAAAGCTTTCAGGTTTTTTTTATTGTTATCATTGTTATTCCAGCAGAGTAAATCTGTGTTCTATTTATTCTCTAGCACTTTCTCATTTGTTTCACAATATTTACACAATCTGTAATCCCCTATATATGTGTGTATTTGCTTGTTTATTGTCTGTCTCTCCTACTAAACTCTAAGTTCTATAAGAGTAGGGAGCCGGTGGCTTTCATGACTCAGACCCCAGCCCAGTGCCTTTGGCTTAGTAGGCATTCAAAAAACACGTGTTGACTGTTGAAAGCTACAGAAATTGTTTCCATTCCGTCTTCAATCCCCAACTACAATAAATAGTGTTAGGAAGCATGTGGACCGTGGGTGGCAGGGAACACGAGGAAATGAGGTGGCACAGGCAACACCAGCACCAGGCGCCTCAGATCCTATCTTTGTGAACTGACCACACTCTCAGAGCTGGGTAACTGACATTCATCCTCAAATATTAGCTTTCCGTCTCATTCAGATGTTGTTTCCAATAGAATCTGACATTTTTGTGTGTGATTGATTTCCTACATAGGAAAAACAAAACTTGAGAATCCTTATAACTTGGCAAGTATTTTCTTTCGTTGTTGTAAGCTTTTTTTTTCTTTTCGATTTTTGAAAATAAAACATGCACCTGATACAAAACTCAAACAAATAATGTATTAAAAATAATTCTTCCACAAATCTGCTCCCATTTCCAGAGAAAATCTCTTGTTTAGTTCCTTGTCAATCCTTTCCCAAAGGTTTGATTGATTTACTCCTCTATGTGGATACATGCACGTATGTATGTGTGTGACCTTATAATTTATTATCCTCATCCAGACACTTCTGAGGGTGAAAGAAGGTGCAATTAATAGTTATGTAGGGACAGCAAGCATAAGCCAAGATTGTCCTTAGCAAACCTTGACATACGGTCACTCAACCTTGAAGTGTTAACCAAACTCTTGTAGTGTGCATCAAGACCATGACCTTTAAGGGCCTGGTTTGCTGAACTGTCCAGCTGTTCTGTCCTTTTGCTTTAGAGCTTAGTTTGTGATGAAGATTTCACTGGTCCGTAGGGAAAAAAGAATTAAAATTCAATCACGAGATTGTTATAAAGCTAAACTGACTGAATTCAAAAATTTATATCATATTCTGAGATTATGCTCTTCCAACTCTTTTTGGTACTTAAATGTCATTTCGAGTGTGTAATGGTTGTCATTTTCTTTCTTTTCTTTCTTTGTTTTTTTTTGTTGCAATGTCAGCTCCAGTTTGGATTTCAATTACAAGGAACAATAACCCATTAAAATAGGCCTAACAAAAGTTTGGAAGTAGGTAGACATGAGCCGCTGTGAAGGTTCAGTGGTGTCAAAGACTCAGGCTCCTTCTGTATCTCTGCTCCACCATCCTTAGCATGAAACCTCCTCAATTCATGGTAGTAAGACCGTCACTGCGATTCTAGGCATCACATTCAAGTTCCAGGCAGAAAAAGTGAGGGGAAGGGCCTTCTATTCATAATGCTTAGTGTATTAAAAATTTGGCCGTAGAAGCCCTCCCTAGTAGATGTCCTTTTATATTTCATTAGACAGAAGTGGGCCATGTCACAACCTTCAGACCACTCACCGCCCAGGGGACATCAGGACAGCTCGAGAGCTGTTTAAAAAAACAAATCCCAGATCATGTGATGCCTCTGCTCAAACCTCCAATGGATTCCCCATTGTGCTCAGGGTAAAAGCCAAGGTCTACCTGATTCTATACCATCTGACCTTCACCGCTGTCATCCCTGTCTGATCTTTCCCTTACTCATTTTCTCCCTCACTCATTCTGGTCCAAATGCCCTGGCCTCTGCTGTTCTTTGAACACACTCAGTATGCCTCCTCTTAAAGGCCCCCATGCTTGCCGTATCCTCTGCCTCCAGATGTCAGTATGACTCACTGCCCTTTCTCTGAGGCTGTCTCTAACCACCCTATGTAAAGTAACCACCATCCTCCACCTCAGCCTATCACTTCCTACCTCATCTTGCTCAGTTTTTCTCCCTAGCTCACCACCTGGCACACTGTCTTTGCTTATGTAGATAGTAAGTGTTTGTCTCCTCCCACTAGAATATAAGCTTCTTGAAGGCAGGGGCTTTGTCTGTTTTGTTCACTGCTCTATCCCTAACGCTTAGGATGGTGCTGGCTCATAGTAGGTGTTTGATGACACATTGAATCAATGGAAGAATGACCACAGTGATCTCAAGTCTCATGACTCACCCCTAGGCCTGAAGTAAAGGCCTACCTTTCCCAAGACCAAGAGATCTCCCCTCTCTAACTGAACAGGCCTGACTTGGCAAGGAGGAAAAGGCTGACAAGTAGGTAAGAGGCAGCATCATCTACAAGGCTCTTACTCAGGAAACTGAAATACTGAAAACCAAATTTGGTTCCACCCAATTTAAAAACAAACACACACTAAAACTAAAACTATAGTATCTAGAAACCTCCCTGGGCCCTGAGACGACTGCCTCCCTACCTCCCCTTTGCCCTGCCCCATCTACGGTGCTGATGACCTTGGTCCTCTGACCTGCTGAGCTGGATGTCGCTTCTGGGACCCTTCTTAGCTGTTTGCCTTCAACCCTGACAGTCTCCACTTCCCGGGGCTGCCCTGCGTGTAGCTCCTTCTCTGCCCTCTAATCCCCCCAGCTGTTGAAAATGGGACCCAAACAAATAAACCACTCTTCTTGTTTCTCTTAACCATTAATTCCTAAGAAGCAAACCAACAATAAACGCTAATAACTAAATCAGTCAAAATTGAAGAAAATCTATCAGCTACCTCAAAACAAAATGTATTAGAAGGCACATGCAGTAAAACATTAAGTAGTGAAACAATTTCAAAATTATTTAAGTTGCATTTCTGAAAGATAAATTCTCACCCTGTTACTAATTTGAATCAAGATTTTAGTCTTTGGTCATTGATCGCCATTGGAAATGTAATTAGATTCAGAATAACATGTTCCAAATTGTTGTTTTAACTCTTACAAAGTGTTTTCTGCCTCTAAAGTTTACCCCTCCACCTCCACTCCTCCCCCTGTCGGGGCTGTCACAAACTTGTGTGAGGAGTTCACCTCTATTATTAGTCTAAAATTGTTTTTTAGCAAAATATGATCAAATGTCAGGAAATTGGTAGCATTCTGCCTAATTCTGTGTTGCACAATTCGGAGAATGGATGTATCTACCATGTGGAGAACAGCCAGTGGGGTTGTGGGTGGGAGACAAGGGAAAGGAGGACAGATTTCCCCCCATTCCTGGCATGTAGAGAACATCTGTTCCTTTATATTAAATGGAAAATCAGGCTCACCACAGCACGATAAACCAACTTCTGAGGTATAATTGGGTATTTAATATTCAAAAGAAATAGAATGCTCTGTAAAAACAATTTTCTCTTGGCAAGTGGGACTTTCCTTTTGAAATTTAGTGTAAGATTAAATAATCTTTTATCACCATTTTGACATTGGATTTCAAAACAAACCTTAAAGTGTTTTATACTCATTTGGTCTTAAGATGATAAACCGATTGATGGCCCCATTGAGGAGACATGATGTGTATATTTTCATAGAATAAGTTGATGTCACCACCATTGAATGAAACGTCTCCAACCCCGTGCTCTAGTCCCTGTATGTATGTGTGGACATGCGTGGTGAACATACATTCCATTTGGTTAAATATCCGTATATTTAAACAATGGTGAAAAAACTGATTGGAGCAGTACTATCTGGGGTTTATGGAATGACATTTTTCTTTTTTTCTTCTTAAGTAGGCTCCATTTGGTGTGGGGCCCAATGCGGGGCTTGAACTCATGATCCTGAGATCAAGACTTGAGCTGAGATCAAGAGTTGGACACTTAACGGACCAAGACACTCAGGCGCCCCATGGAGTGACAAATCTCAACAGAACTTCCCTTAATGGTGTGGAATTCAAAGGAGGGGAGATCTCTTTTGTTCAGAGTGGTAAGTTAAGGGGAGTTTTTTATCCCAAAATATATTAAATTATAGTATTTTTTTCCCCTCTGTGCTGGGTATTCCACTGCACTGACTGCAGCAAGCTGAATATCCAGTTAGCTCAGTACAACCTAAGAATACTCAGTCTTCCAAAATAATTACTTGGGTTCAGCTACAAAAGGTTGAAACTCTCCAATAAAAGCAAATACGAAGACATACTTTAAATAAACTGTGTGTGCTCTCCCATAGTTTCCTTTGTCAGACTCCCAGAGAAAGCCCATTATTCCTCCAAATGAGTTTTCTGATCACTTAAACAAATAGAGCGTTCTGTTCCTCTCATTACTTGTCATAATGAATATTCTCAAATTAATGTACCACACAGTTAATATGTATGACATTGTTGTTTCCTTACAGATTTGCTGTCAAACTTTGAAATAAACAGGTCCATAGTTAGAGAATAGATCTATATGGTTTCAAATATTTTCAAAGCTCATTTCTATTCCTTCCATTCTAATTTCTGAAAGAATAACAGAAGCATAATAAGTGTTTCCTTTCTTGAATATAACTTCCTGAATCTAGTGAGAAATATAGGACACTAAAAATGCTAAACCTCAAAACTGAAATCTTCCAATATCTATCAACAAATAGTAGCTTCTCTCTCATGTTCAGAAGTTGGCTTTAACAGACATTAGAATTTTCCATTGCTATTGATGTGGTTTAGAGAAGTGAGAAGAAGATGGAAAAGACATGAGAATCTTCTTCATTTCTATAGGGCAAGATGCTTTCTAGGATGAAATTCAAGATGTGTATAAATATAGGTCCATTCTGAGTTAATATGACCATTAGGACACATTTTAGAATTATGTAAGTTTATAAGAGGAGGATTTGAATAAATCTGTATTTATTAAGCAAAAGATATTAAGAGATAAAATGATGCTTTTTTTTTTCTTTTTTCTAAGGAGTATAGGTGTCAGGTTCAGGCTGATCAGTAATCTGGTGCAGGTTATCCCCTCATCATGGGACCTGTCCCAGGAGAAATTTTCTCTCCTCAACTTTAACCTCCTAGGTTCTGTTCCCTTACTTTCTCTTTTTAATTTTCTGAACTTTACTGTACTATTCATTGGGGGCTTAGGAATTCAGATTTTCACAGTAATTACAGTAAATGAATGTGAATGGGTCCTTGAAGCCTCAAAGTAAGGCCAAGAGAACTTTAGCTTTAAAAAGAAATAAGTATTGTCAAAACAAAACTACTCAGGAAAGCACCAAATGAACTTTGAATTTTAAAAAACAGCTTTTTTTTTTTTTTGTGAACTCACTGAGAGAAAACACAGTTAAATGTATCCCTAGAAAATGGGTTGTTAACTATAAGGCAGTTAATTTTAGGGGAACATTTTCCAAACATGATGACTCTGTTGTCTGTTATTCAATATTAAACTGAAGTCTTTTGGGGAATAATTAGAAAACTGGGCCAATTGTCAATTTCATAATGGGTCAAAATTAAAACTTTGTTTTTAGGCCTTTTTCACATCCATTGGAGATATCTGTAACAAGATAGAAAAATCAGATTCTACATCTGTAAAGAACCTTGGAAAAGTCCTACCGGTTCCACTCTTTCCGGTATCCCAACCCACTCCCTGTTTATTTACTGATGAGGAAACAGAGAGGCCAGAAAGCTTGTGGCAGGCCGCCAGTGGAGCTGAAGTAGCTTAGGTTTAAGCACATGCACCAAGAGTTCACCCGCTTCTGATTCTTGCCCAGCAAGTTCTCACCACCTAACTTTCTAAAATGCAGTCATCTTACCAACTCTTGGAAAGTTTTATAGAAACTTTCACCCTACCCCATCCTCTGCCATTCCTTTGCAAAACCATGATACACAATGCACATGGCATCTGCCTGCTATGTCGCAATGGCTGATTTCCCTCTATCTCCTTCACTAGACTGGGAGGACAGGTATTATGTGTCTGAATTTCTGTATCCTCAGCACCTACATAATACCCAGAATATATTAGGAGCTTAATGATCTATGTATTTAAAAGATTCAATCAATAGAATTATAGTCTCACTTTTTTTTCTTTTTTTTAATAGTCTCCTTATTTCTAAGACTACATTTTTCTCTATGCATTCTATACTTAGGCAATGCAAACATTTATTATTTTTTTAAGATTTTATTTTTTAAGTACTCTTTATACCCAACATGGGGCTTGAACTTATAACCCTGAGGTCAAGAGTCACATGCTCTACTGACTGAGCTAGCCAGGTGTCCCATGTAAACATTTATTTTTATTATTACACCGAACATTTAGATTTTTTGTTGCATATTTATTTTGTTTGTCTACATAGCATCCATTTCCATTTTCAGTTAGCAATACTGGGAAATAGCTCTACTCTATGTGTGGTTGGGTAGGGTGGAACCCACCTTCAGCTCCAGGGGTCTCAGGAGACCTGATTGCTATATTTTATGTCTTTGGCTGGAGAAACTGTTCCATGGAAGAGTACAGAACTCAAGCCAGATGAATCTCACTAAATCCGAGGACCCTTTGGGAACTCTTTTGGAGGAAATTCTCCTTAGGCTAAAACTGGTATCAGTAAATTTGATGTTAGTTTATACCTGCCTGGGGCCACTACTTGGAGCCTGATAGTAGTGAAGCCAACAATGAGAGAAAAAGAATTGTGAGAAAAACAGATAAACATTTGATAATATCCCTTGAGCTTTTGAACCTAACCATACATGAAATGAGTAATATCAATTACAATGCCCTTGGCTACACATAACAAAACATTGCAGTAGAAGTGATCATTGCATTTCATCTAACAAAGAGTTCAGGGGTATAGATTGTTCCAGATTTGCCCCACATCTCTTGTGTAACCACTGCAGCATCACACTCTCACACAATCATGAAGGAAAATTCTTTTCCAAGGGTTCCAAGTTGACTTCTCCTTGTGTCTCATTGGCCAGGATTAGGTCACATGCCCATACCCTAGCTACAAGGGAAGCTGGGAATCTGGGTAGGTGCAGATCTGTCGCTTTCCACCTGCACAGTGAGAGATAGGCTTTTCTGGCAAGGGAAAGAACGGTATGGGGTGGGAGGTGGTGAGTGGGGGTGTGTATGTGTGGGGGAACCACTTGTAGGGTCTACCACACTGATTTTCCATGGATTTTTCAAGTACCTGAGGAAAAATAGTTCATTTATTTAAGCTATTTTGAAGCAGCTTCTGTCCTTTGCAACCAATTGTGTATCATAAAATATTTCATTTTAAAAAATTATCTTTTTTTAAGTTTTTATGTTTTAAAATATTTAAGAGAATTTGCTTCTAAATTAGTGTACTATTACCAAAGAAATAAAAAATTATAAAGGTTATTCAGTTTTAGAATATGGGTTTGCTGTCCCTGTTTTCATACAGGTGACCCAAACATAAATTCCTGGGTATTAAGTAGACCACTCATGCACTTACTGAAAAGATAACTGAGCTGTTATCTCACAAATAGGGTACTGGAACAATTTCAACATAAAATCAGTTAATATTTCATAGAGTTCTTCATCTTTATCTTGTTTTCAATCTTTGAGGTAAAAATATTTTCAGAATTTAAGATTACTGTGCTCTTTTATCCACCACACATTCTGTAAATGCATGTCATTCCATTGCTCACTGCTTAAAATTTTTTTTTTACAGAAAAAGACCAAAAAGCATAAAGACATAAAAGCTGAACTCAGATGACTGGCAGAATTAGGACTCAGAAATTTTCTTCTCTTCACACACACAAAAAAACTAGGCTACTTCCAATGAAAATTTTATTTCTTTAGTGCATTTTTTGGTGATTAACTTTTAAAGACTTGAATCATCTGTAAAATAGATATTCTTTCCAATTTTTTCTAAATGATGTTGCTTAATTTTTTTCAAAAGCCAGGACAGATGGCTTGTTTATTTTCAAATTTAATTATAGCTGTACATATGGGGAACAAAATTGTTACTGTTTTTTGTATTAATTTTCTCAAAAATTTTCAGACAATTTAGTAAATACTAAATTTCTTCAGCTTTCATAATGGTTCAGAAAATAGATATCAGAAGGGCAGGTGGACTAATTAGGAATGAGTATTGCAAAAAAAAAATGAGCTTTGTACTTCAACCATAATTGTAGTGAGATATCAAATTCTTCTGAGTGTAACTACAGATTAGTGAATAAAACTATAATCTGATCAGGTAGCCAAGATAAAGGCTAATCCTAATGGTAGTTTCGAAGTCTCTCTAAAGTCATTCCAATATTCTTTTAATCTATGGTATATTTCAAATTATATGTTAGAAATAATAACTATTTATTTAGTGCAAACAGTTAGTATCTAAGATATGAAGATGATAAAAATGGACAAATTGGGAAAAGTTGGGGATGAAATAAAAGTTGAATGTGGGGCGCCTGGCTGGCGCAGTCTTTAAGCATCTGCCTTCGGCTCAGGGCGTGATCCCAGCGTTCTGGGATCTAGTCCCACATCAGGCTCCTTCGTTAGAAGCCTGCTTCTTCCTCTCCCACTCCCCCTGCTTGTGTTCCCTCTCTCGCTGGCTGTCTCTCTCTGTCAAATGAATAAAAAAAATCTTAAAAAAAAAAAAAGTTGAATGTGACCATGCCTCTGGAGTTTCTCAACTTTTGTGCTATTGACAATTTACCTAGATAATTCTTTGTTGGGGAAAGGGATTATCCCAGGTACTGCAGAATGTTTAGCGTGTCCCTGGCCTCTTCCCACTAGGTGCCAGTAACACTCCCCTTCATTGTGACAACCAAAACTGTTTCCAGTCATTGACAAATGTCCTTTGGGGTCATAATTGCCTGGATTGAGAACTACCACTCTAGATCCTGCTCCAATTTAAAAGAAATTCAGAGACAGAGGAACAGAACATGCAATCAACAAAACCTACACGGTGGGAATTTACACATATCAAATGACCTGGTTTTTTTTCCCTAAAACCAAATCATAAGAAAGAGCTGGGGCGCCTGGGTGGCACAGCGGTTAAGCGTCTGCCTTCAGCTCAGGGCGTTGATCCCAGCGTTATGGGATCGAGTCCCACATCAGGCTCCTCCGCTATGAGCCTGCTTCTTCCTCTCCCACTCCCCCTGCTTGTGTTCCCTCTCTCGCTGGCTGTCTCTATCTCTGTTGAATAAATAAATAAAATCTTTAAAAAAAAAAAAAGAGCAAAAAAGGGATTAAGAGAGACTTAAGAAGCATATCAACCAATTTCTAAGTATGGATCGTATTTTGACCCTGATTCATACAAACGAAGTATAAAAATGTTATGCGATAAAAGAACTATGAACACACTGGCTGGTTATTTTATGACAGTAAGGAATTATTTAAATTATGGGACTTTGGTTATGTTCCTAAAAAGAGATCTTGTCTTTTAGAGAGCCTACTGAAATACTTGCAGAAGAAGTAATATGCTGTTTGGTATTTGCTTCCAATTAATCAGGGCTGGAGCTGGGAGGAAGGGGCAACTTTGATAAAGCAAGACTGATTATGATTTGATAGTGTTGAACCCAGGTGATGGATTTATGAGAACTCATTAAATTATTCTTCTTACTTAGAATAATGTTTAATATATGCCATCATGAAGAATTTAAACATATTTAAACATCTTTTTTTAACAGTTTTAGCTTCATATACCATCTTTACACCAGCAGCTTTTAAATTTTTTTACTGCACTCAGCAAAAAACTTTATTAGTTACTAAGTTAATTGCCAAGAGAAAAACACAATGCATTTGCTTTAATCTAAATTTGGCAGCTCTATTGATTAATTTAAGTATTGCTAAGTCACTATCTTATATTAAATAGAGGAAAATCTGACACAATGCCCAGTACATTAGTTTTCAGGTAGTATCCCTCACCAATCCTGGGGTTGCACAGAAGTACTTTCAGAAATACCTGATTCAAATTTCATGGTTTAAACACTTCCAATTATTTTTTAAAACTGCCATTTAAGGGGCGCCTGGGTGGCACAGCGGTTAAGCGTCTGCCTTCGGCTCAGGGCGTGATCCCGGCGTTATGGGATGGAGTCCCACATCAGGCTCCTCTGCTATGAGCCTGCTTCTTCCTCTCCCACTCCCCTGCTTGTGTTCCCTATCTCGCTGGCTGTCTCTATCTCTGTCAAATAAATAAATAAAATCTTTTAAAAAAAAAACTGCCATTTAAAAGACTCAATATGGAGATCTACCTATCTGTTACCATGTGTGCATGTTAATTTGATTTTCCTAAAACTAAGAGTGAAGTTACTTCTGCCATCATTGTTTTATTGAGTAAAGAGCACCCTAAGAGTGCAAGGTGACTGGTTGAAAAGTAGTATAATTTCCATTACTAGTTTGTGTGAATCCAAATTTTTTTCAGTGTTTTCTAACCTGTTCCCAAAATGTGTAAGTCTGAAATACTTTATGACTGCAACTTGTAATCATAATATCCAATATTAATATTTTGTTTATTGTTATTTTTTTTAAAGATTTTATTTATTTATATCAAGAGCGGGGGGAAGGGAAGGAAGGGGCAGAATGAGAGAGAGTAGCCGACTGCCCACTGAGATCATAACCTGAGCCAAAAGCAGAGACACTTAACCAAGACTGAGCCTCCCAGGTGCCTCTGTTTATTGTTATTTTGAATCAATGTAATACTATAGAAATTTTTGTAAATGTAATAAAATAATTTTATGCTAATCAAGTCCTGAGTTGTACACATTTGAAAAAATGGTAGTGCTACAGCAAGAAGTTTGAATATCAATGTCCATGTGGGAAAAAAAAGCCTGGGCATCAACTTTGAACAAACAGACCAGGTACATTGGGGGCAGGACCACATCTTGAGAAATGAGGCCTTATACATTAGAAATTTCATTCCACCTAAAAGACCTATCAGGTCAAGAATTATATCTGGTTTAGTCACAACCATATGACCACACTATTACTAAGGTGCGGCTTATGGAAGCTTTAGTTCCCACCTGAATCTCTACTAAGTTCAAGACGTTCTAAATTCAAAATTTTAAAAATACCAGTCAGGATACCTGGAGAGAAGGGAAGTCAACTCAGGAAGATTGAAGAGATTCTAAGGAAGGGCCTCCTCCCTGAGACGTGAGCTGAGACGAGGCATGGTGAGGTACCTAAGGTCCAGCAACAGGGGAAGCCATTGGCGTCCCTATGCCTAGAAGAGTAAAGAGAGCAAGTGCTACTACTGAAACCCAAAGGCAGTTGGATCCTTGAAGTAGGGGTACAGCCGGGAAGGCACACAGCCACTACTCAAAGCAAGAAAGAGTGAGGAAGAAACACGGACCCCTGTCTTCCCCCATCCTTCAACTACGGCCAGGCCAGTGCCTCCCTCTGGCTGAACCAACCGGAAGCAGCAGCAAAGGAGCCTGGGAGTTGCGGGTCCCAGGGGCGGCCTCCACAGCACAGCCCAGGAAACCGATAGATGATGGGCGCGGATGAACAGAGAATAATCAGCAACCTTCTTCCTCCCCACCTCACAAATATGGCAAAGTGAATACTTAAAAAACTCAGGCTGACAATGTCACGGATTAAATAACAAAAGAATGAAATCAAGTAAATCCTTCAATCAAGGGTGACGCTTGGGTAACCAGTGGGAATTACAAGCAATCCTTGTTTCGGGTTCTATTTATATTCACCTGCCTCAGATCAGTGAGGATTAAATAAGATAGAACATGTAAAGCGCTAAGTATCATCGCTGTGAAACAAAAATACCAAGTAAATATTAGCTGCTCCTGCTGTTATTACTGTATGTAAAGTCTCTACTTCATACTTTATATCCTGGGGCTACTGAAAAGATTTAGTTAGTATCTAAGCAGAGACTTCAATTCCATTTGTAAATGGGGAGAATATTTAGAAGGCATAGAAAACAGAAAAATGGGGTGCTTTCCTAAGCACATCATTTAGTGAATGTACTAAGATCCATAGAAATAATTTAAGAGTAGGTATGTAAGCTATGAAATCAAAGCCATTAGGAAAATATATACTACTTTTCAGTAATGCAGGTAAGAAAGGAATTGACCCCAATTAAGTTAAATCATAAACTTCACATTCAGAATAATTGGTTAGTAGAATTTTCACGAATTGTATTTTCAGAATAATGATTCTGCTTATCTTTATTCTGCAGTTATTTTCACATTTTTTTCCATTTTAATATTCATCTGTAACTTAGCAATTGCTAAATGAAGTGGTAAATTCTATAAATGCATAAAGGAAATGACATTTCTCAAATATAGTAACCATAGAAGAGCTTAGCCCTTTGTCAGAAACCCAGCATCTCTTCAACATGCCTACAATTCAAAGATTTAATTCTTACTCAACATTTCAGATCCTAATTCCTCACTATAGCTTGCAGGTAATATGTTTCTTGCTAATATTATATCTTCTGCTAAAAGATAAATCAAAGATTTTGATTCTTAATATGTTGGGGTCTAGCTTAAATTAATAAGAGATTTGTGTAGCAAACATAGAGTCACAAAAATCCAAACCAGGGTACAAAATAATTAAAAAATGAAAGATGTTAATGTACCCTTTTGTACTTTTAGCTAAACATCTTGAAAATAATTTTCCCCTAATCAATAGTGTAATAGTGAGAGGAATGTTTATACTATGAAGTCAAATATAATTAATTGTAGAATAAATCAAGTTTTACAAAATGTATTAGAAGTAGAACTAATAAAATTACTGCAGTATTATCACCTTAGTATAGAATAATTAAAGAGAAAATAAGCACATCAAATTTAAAGGATAAAAACATGATTTATAATATCCATAAGGATTAACAACTTACAAGAGAATCACTTATTTCTTTAAACAGTTTTGGTTTATTAAAAAATAGAAGTGTGAAATGACAAGACTTATTGCTAACTGACCTATTTTAGAAAAAAGCAAGTTGATTATTAGGAAAGCAATTGAGAGCCAAGAGAAATAATCTATCCTAATTGATCATTAATTAATTTTGACTGGTTATTATTGCTAGACATTTGTATGAAATTATTAATATTGAAAGTAATTCAATAATTTAGCCAAGTATTTGACATAAGTTATTTTAATGATACATGAAAGATATCTTGTTAACATTCTGGAATGAATAACTTTATTCATACCATCATAAATATGATGATCATAATAACAGATTCACATTTGTAGTCTCATTTTTTTAAATTAATTACTATGGCATCAGACTGACATTTTACCTAGTGTTGTATAACCTTTTGATATTAATCTTGTTAATTTGAGGTTTGAAATGTAGCCACAGAAATAAATAATGATGAGCCTGAGAAATTATTTAATGTTACAAAGTATATGAGAGCATTGAAGCTGAGGGTGGAAATGGCAAGGCTTTTTGTTGTATTTTTTATCTGAAAAATTAGAGGATTAATATTCAACAGAAGAAATCCTATGTTTGGTTATACCTCCAACTTTTCTCCAATAAAAACTGCAAGCAAATTCCACAGCATTGAGGATGGGTCTTGGCTTTAGACAGAGAAATGTGACTATTGTTTAAGAGCTCTATCTTAGAAGCTAGATTTTGCTTTATATAAGAAGAGAAAAATTGCTGCTACTACAGGGAAGAAATAAAATGACTTTCTCAGTGGACGAATGACTATATGTATTCTGTGGCGGAGACAGCTGTAGCATGGAGCAATCAAGGAAGCATTTTATTTAAAAGACATCGCAACTGTCACATCCACCGAGCTCCTGGTTGATTAACGTCTTGTCTTATCTAACCTATGACGATTGGATCTGGGAGGCAGGAAAACAAGAAGCATGGCAGGATCTTCAGGGCTGGGCATCTTTTCTTTCTCATAATCTTTTTTCTCCATTGAACTGTCTACACATCCAACAGCATTTGTAAATTTAGGCTCACAGCTGGAAAGACAAACTGGAGGAAGAACGTTCCAAAACTGTCCTAGCAAGATGAACATATGGAGATGGCCCTCGGGGAGATCATGCACTGCTACCTGGGTGAAACCCTGGCCAAGACTGTAAGCAGTCATTTTAAAACGATGGAAAAAATATTGTGGTAGCTCATTGTTAACAACCAATTCAGGTCCTTCAGTAAATGTTGTCATGGGAAAAGCCACATCAGAAAACCACTTTGTGAATTTTTTTTTAATCATATATTGGAATTGTACCTCATGGCGTATACTATATATCAGCGTTTATATAAATACATAATAAATAACCGCTGGTAATGTATCATATTACTAAAGATCTTTCAGAAGAGATTGCCAATATGCCCCAGTAGTATATTAAAGGTACTTAATAAGTAGTAAATTCTTTTGTTATTTTTATGATGCTTTATAATGATTACATTGTTTCTACCCTCTTCTACAAAACCGTAGAATAGAACTGGATAGATACTCTCTAAGGCTTCCTTTAATTTCTAAAATTTTATGATTGAATCTTCTTGGCTCTGAAAGTCCTGTAATACATTTTGCCAATAGTCATAAAAATTCTGACCTGATTAAGCCATAAAGAGTTGACATCAACCCAGATCCTTTTTGCTAATGTTGTTACACAATAGATTTTATTCTGTACCTTAGAAAAACATAGCATAGCATCTGCCTTGAATACGTGGTGATAATTACTAAATCATTCTCATATTCAAAATATATACAGTAAAATCTATTATTTAACAAATCTAACCTGTCATTCATTAAAATGAATTTTCTGGGACAATCAAAATTTTTCCAGGAGGAAATACTTTGTTTGAGTAATAAAAGGTAGTTAAATGCTTAATCAATAATTTGATTCCTCTAATAATGAATTAAGAAATAGAAAAAATCAATAAGATACACAAAGGACTTTTCAGTATTTTTTTTACTAATTTCTACAGACGTTTTCAACTTATAAAATTCATTTTTGTTAACACTGCATTATGTTAAAAAGTAATTTATGATAATCCAGATTTCCATAGCCATTCTTTTTATTTTATTAATTTTATGAATTTGAAACACAGCTAATAGAGGCAAATTAGTTTCAGGAAATAAGTAATGTCCCAAAGTGGAAACTAATTACACCTTAGATAATAAAATACATATAATTTTGTATGCAATTTCTATAATTAGCCTGAACATAAGAAACTATCAAGCAAAGAAGCAAAGTAGAATTCAATTAAATAAAAACTATGCAGAAAAACAATATATTAGGGGTGCCTGGGTGTCTCAGTCAGTTAAACATCTGCCTTTGGCTCAGGTCATGATTCTGGGGTCCTGGGATTAAGCCTTGAGTTGGTCTCCCTGTT
Organism: Ailuropoda melanoleuca; assembly: GCF_002007445.2. Taxonomy (NCBI): domain Eukaryota; kingdom Metazoa; phylum Chordata; class Mammalia; order Carnivora; family Ursidae; genus Ailuropoda; species Ailuropoda melanoleuca. The sequence goes on along the minus strand of NC_048223.1, from coordinate 67,296,083 downwards.
CAGTGGGGAGCCTGCTTCTCCTTCTGCCCCTCCCCACTGCTCCTGTGCTCTCTCTGTCTCTGCTCTTTCTCTCTTAAATAAATAAATAAATAAATAAATAAATAGAATCTTTAAAAAAAAGTAAAACAAGATTTTGGGCATTGGGAAGAAAATTCTTTCAGCCGGAAGATCACCTGTTTTTTTTCTATTTACGTGAGTATCTTTTTCTGGACACGACATTTTAAAAGAATATTTTGGTTTGACACTTTTCAAGTACGAATCCAGTGTATGATTAGTACACAGAATTCTTCAAAGTATTTAGTGTTACACATTAAGGAAGACACATTAAACCCGCAGGTAAAAATCTCAGATTTTACTTAACTATGCTAGGGAGAAAGAGTGACATTGCTATAAAAACATCCACCAAACAAAGAAATGAAACTCCAAATGATGAAGATATTGTTAGGACATAAAAAAATAAAGATGTATATCTGATAACTATATTCTCAAGCCTACACAAATGTCCTTTCAAGAAGTCAGAGCCACATTTTTGAGTCACAAGTGACAAAAAGTTTTTTATTGATATTATATACTATCTTACACTTTATTTCAACTAAAGAATTTAGTGCATGCTTTATAAATGAATGATTTCTGTAAGTAATAAAGAAGTGGTTTGAAGAAATGAAATTATATTCATGGCAGAGTTAACAAATGGAAAAAATTAGAGCGTGGCCATCAAAAAGTAAGCGTTCATTTAGCATTAGCTCTTATTTAACACATAATTTGAGCATAACTAATCAGTAAAGCTTATACAGCTCAAAATGAATGCTAAATTTTTTAGATTTCCCATTGAAAACTAGAAAGGACAGAGATAAGTAACCCATCCCAGGTGTCTTATATATGAGAAGGAACTCAGATTTTCATATATAATTATTCATCACACATCATCATCATTATTGTGATAGCACCAGTCAACACAGCACTTTACAGAATTAACATGGAGCCCGCCCAACCTGCCTGGCCATTCATAAGACAGCAAATGGCGAGCCAAAAACAACAATTCTACAAGACCCAGAGTTCCTTGTCATGGATACCTTAAGTGTTCAGTTTATGGTCTTTGTGAACCAGTGCAGAGCTGCTAAACAGGCTCACACATTCTGGAAAATGGTCATAGGATGTTTTCCTGTCTTTAGTTTTCAGAAAATAATAGGAAGGGCATTTTTATAAGACTTTATGATTTATTCTTTCTAATGTGGTGCTCTCAATGGAAGATAAGGGTCAACTGGCAAGAATTCAGAATTTTGTGGTGAAGAAATGGCTGAAGAAGTTTGAAAACAAGGCAGTTTAATAAGCTTGGCTCTGGAATTCATGATAAGCAAGCCAACTCAATTCCTACTTTGATATCACATTAACAAAAAATATAGTTTTTAAGGCCAAAATAAACTTTTTTTCTTCCAAAATTACCTTCTGTTTTATTTTTCTTGGGTATAACCCCTTAAATTACAATGAAATTTCAAAAACATTAAAGACTCTTTAAAGAAGTTTATGTTTACAAAAGAAAGTGTGCGTAGTTACTTAGATATTTTAGACAGACATGTCACTACTTCATGCTGAAATCATCAAGTCATTCATTACAGCATTATCTGATTTAAGTCTCGAGTTTTCATAACCTCGTTAATGTTTTCTTCTTAGGATTGACATTATATAGATGGAAATAAACCAATTCAATGTTGTTAATGATACTACTGGAATATATTTGCAGCTCCTTTACATTTTTCAGACACCTTCACAAAAGCTGGATACCAAAACCAAGCCAGCACAGCAGACTGGGGAAGAATTATTAGTCCTACTTGACAGGTGAAGGAACTTGGGTTTAGAGGCACCAAGTGACTTGGCACATGGATACTAGGTGGCAGGGCTAAGACCATACTTTAAATCCTGTCCCTCAGCTTTGTACTTGCATCAGTCAGTATGGTCCACGTGAGGTGGTAGCAACAATCCCCAGATCCAGAGGTTCACAACAGCAAAGAATGATTTCTAGCCCTTAATACATGTTCATCACAAGACATCTGGGGCTCTCTTTAGTTCTCTCCCTCTGCAACCCAGGATATTGTACCATCCACTATCTGGAAAGTTGCCTGTCACTGGCACAGAGGGAGAGAAAATTGTAGCAAATCACACACTTGCTCTTAAAGTTGCTGCTCAGACACTTCTGTTCATGGTTCATCAGCCAAAGCATGCCTTACAGTCTTGTCTAACTGCAAATGGGCAACCTATGAGGAAGTGAACCAAACCAGAAATCATTTTGTGAATGTCACTGATTACAATAGTCCTTCAAGGCACCAAATATTCGATGTATTCTCCTTCCCATAGGCAATATATACTCTCCCCTCCCTGAAGGATAAAACCCAAAAATTGCCATTTAGTGAGGACCACAAGCGCAAAGAGCAGATCTATGGATGAGAGATAGTGTAGCCCCTGCATCAGGGAGAAATGTCTGGGCGTGGCCCCTCTTGAGCCAAAACACTTGTGAACTAAAAAGGCAAGTCATCTGCTTGCCAAACATCCAGTATACACTGGTGAAACATGTTCAGGGTAACTTCAATAACGATTTCTATGAAGAAAAGAGAAGAACGGGAGACACAGCATTTTTGTCTATAGCAGGTGTGAAATCCCGGGGGGCAGATATTTAAGGATCCTCTAAAGCAAACAGAGAGAAAAGGGGTTGGTTTGTTTGTTTGTTTTGTTTTTGTTGTTTTCCAAACCTACAAGGAGCTCTCCAATGCATTTATTCTCCATGACTCTCTGTCCATCCTCTGAAAAATTCCATCTTTGTCCAAAGATGAACAATGGAGACCTTACTGGGACACTGAAAAATTTTTTCAGGTGGCAGGAGAAAAACAAAGATAACATGGCAAGTTTCCCTTAAAACCAAAAGTGTGCAGTGTAAGACTGCTCTTTATTCTGCAGTGCAGAATATTATATACTTGTCATATTTTTGGTGTTAAAAGTACCCTTTCCTGTGGGCTATATCAGCAGCAGGGTGGACTTCATGAGCAGTGGTTCCTCTCATTATTGAACAAGTTTGCATGAATGATAAATTTTGCAACAAGTATAACTTTTGTAGCATAGCTGAAATCTCAGGAAAGAAGAAATAACTTTTAAGACACTAAAAATCGAATAACAACCCCACAAAAACCCAAACAAACAAAACAACTGTGAGTGGAAACCTGAGCTGTAAGCTATACCTGCACTCATGCTATGCACATACACAAATGGTCTTGCTCTGCCAGTGCCACATAGAAGGACCCGCACCTGAGATTCTGATATTAAACCTAGGAATCTGGGCTAACTGGTCTCATGTGTCTAGAGCCACATGGCTCCCAGCAGAAGCATGTGCAAATCCTCCCTGGAAGAAAGTTGAGATTAGCTACATATGAACATTCAATTAAAGGCTACAACACACAAGGAAACAAGTCACCATGAGTAAATGTCAGTGGAAACATGAAATTAATATCCTCAAAAACTAAAAATATTAGAATGACTAGGTAGAGAATTTAAGTATGAAAAAGATTGAAAGAAATTAAAAATAGAATCACATGAATGCACGGGCAACAAACGATTATCCCAAATAACAAGGAAGATACAAAAAAGTAACTAAAGTGGTACTCTTACAAATGAAAAATGTAATCATAGAAATAAAGAAACTCAGTGGTTGAATTTAAAAGAAAATTAGACATAGATAAAGAGACAGCAAGATGGAAAAATACNTCTTTAAAAAAAAAAACAATAAAAATATTAGAATGACTAGGTAGAGAATTTAAGTATGAAAAAGATTGAAAGAAATTAAAAATAGAATCACATGAATGCACGGGCAACAAACGATTATCCCAAATAACAAGGAAGATACAAAAAAGTAACTAAAGTGGTACTCTTACAAATGAAAAATGTAATCATAGAAATAAAGAAACTCAGTGGTTGAATTTAAAAGAAAATTAGACATAGATAAAGAGACAGCAAGATGGAAAAATACTCAGAATTCAGCCACAAAGATTCAAGAAAATGGAGAATATAAGATAAAGGTTAGGAGATAAAGATAGAGTAAGAATTAACCTAGGTCTAATTGTAGTCCTTAAATGACAGAACAGAGAGAACAGAGGAGAGGCAATTTTTAAAGAGTTAATGCCTAAAAATGAAGGGCATAAATCCAAAGTAACAAGATATATAATGCAGGGAGATAAAGAAATGATTAAACATTAGAAACATTTCCTTTAAAATCAGGAAGAAGACATGTGTGCCCACTTTCCCAGCTTCTATTTAACACGGTATTAGCTGTCGGTCCTCACCACAGCAGTAGGTCAAGGAAGAATGATAAGAATTAGAAAAGAAAGAAACAAAACTGTTATAATTCACACTTAGTTGTCTACATAGAATACTGCCCCCTGCCCTCTGCAAACCTAGCATTTATTAGAGATAATAAGAGAATTTAAGTTATCAAGGATAAATTGGTATTTGGATGTAATACCAACAAATGGAAATCAGGGGTATTTTTATACACTAGCCACAAACAGAAGACATATTTTTAAAGCCATTATTTATGGCAGCAAGAAGAGATATAAGGAATCCAAAAATACATGAAACAAAAGATATGTAAAGCCTCTATGGAAAAAAGTACAAACCTTTTATTGAAAGACATTAAGGAAGATCTAAATTTGCATCACATGTGATGCTCATGGACAGGAACGTTCAGTCCCCTAAACATGTACATTTCTTCTAAAGTCAATACAATTCCAATAAAAATTCCAACGGGCTTCTTTGTTATTGCTACAGAGCTTGAGAAGAGGATTCAGATTTTTACATGAGAGTGCAAAGGCCCTGTAATAGCCAAGACGGAGAAAGGGGAAAATAATGGTGAATATCTATAGAGAGAACATCTCCAGAACGTGAGCAGGAGGAGAAGAACTTGTCCTTAGCCTAACTGACAGTATTAATGCATCTGAAGAAAAAAAAAAATTCCTGGAGAAGGAGCTGAGTCTGTCTGGGAAACCAGAAGTGGCTGCAGGGACAGTGAGGGGTGGTGGGAAGTGGAGGAGTGGAATCAGAGAAAAATTGGGGGAAGTGAGTCTGCAAGCATTCCTCTCTGTCAGTCAGACACATCCAGGTCTTGCAGTGTGATATTATTAGATATCTAAATCAGCACTTTTCCAAAATATTTGTGCAAAACTCCTAAAAGAATTTTTAAAAACTTTTTATCCCTTAATTTATTTTTAAGGTGGCATCTGTTATGTCTTATCATATATTTAAATAGTTACAAAGGACGTAATTGCTGGTGTATTGAAAATAATTACAATTATACAATTTAAATCATTATATTTACTAAATGTATCTAATGGAAATCCCAAATGTTAAAGATTTAATACTCAGCCACCATCATCCCTTTAGAAAAGACCTGAACCACTTTATCTCTAAATTGGAAATTTTACATTGTTCCTTTTTCTACTTGAACTTCTATTTTTATTCCACTTTCTTCACAGACTTCTGCTTACATAAAATATTTTTATGCTTGAGGTCTTCATGGCTCATCCTATCATGTTTCTCTTCAGCAAGCATATAAATGTAAATTGGAATTTTATACATTTTTGCATTTCATGTGACTATAAGATTTAATGGTCAAGAGTTTTCTTTTGGATTGCATTATTAAAATTGTTAGTGGTATTCAATTGATAGCAAAATAAGCATATGATGATTACAACAGATCAGTATTAAACATCGAAGTAAAACTTTCCTAGAAATGAATCTCCCAAGGAGATATATGAGCCCTTTTTCCTCCAATTAGTTTATGTATCCATGAGCAGATATTAATGCTAGGATGAAACAGTTCTCAACATCAAGTCTATGTCTGCTATGTAAGCAATGAGCCCCGGTTCATTGATTGTAGCAGCATCAACACCAATGAATTTAATTGTCCCTTTGGCCCCCAGATGGTTTTTATACCGAGGAGCAGTGCTGTAGTGGGAATGGCTAACAGTGATGCCTTTCTTTTGTCCAGTGGGAAAAGGTGACTGTGAAAGGGGGATCAATGTGGGGCCCAGACAACAGGCTCTTTAGCTAGATCAATTTTAGGATGGAGAATGTCAGTTGAAGATCTTAACAATGATTCCTTTTAACACTGCCCAAACCTATGAGACTTTGGTAAGTTGTGGGGTGCCACTGTTTGAGGATCGCTGATTCAAGACATATAACGAATTCCTCTGGCTGATTCGCTTGCTCAGTAAGGAGCCCTCTGATTCTAATGTCATTTGAATGTCCTTAGGCCTATGTGTAATATACAGGTCACATTAACAGGAACTACTAAAATTGCACTTCACTTTGTCCCCACCTGCTGACAAACCTCTCATTCTTTGCAAAATCTACCTACCTAAGCTGCCATCCAAGCTTCCAAGCAATGGCTCTTAAGTGTTCACAGATAAACCCACATAGCCACTTTTCATCTCTCACTGGGTGTAGGCACCAGTGTATTACAGCTGTACTTTCACACTTTCACATACTAAAATGCACTGGAAACGAATCAAATGTAAGTCAAATTTTGGAAGCCAAAAAATGTATTGTTATTTTGCCAAGAAAGGATCTTTTAAAAGACCATCCATTATCACCACTGTTTAACTTGTACAAGAATATCTCAACTGTCTTAGAATGATTTCTATTATGATATGTGGGAAGCACACAAAAGAACATATGCAATATATATGTATGTTACTAGATAAACAGTAAAATAAATACCTGGGAACCCATTACCCAGCTTCAGAACTAAAACATTACTAGTAGCTTTGTACTAATGCTCTGTCTCCCTCCCATTCCCCGGCCTTTTTCTCAGAGAGAGTCACTATTCTGAGTTTTGTTCTTAGCACTCTCTTCCTTTTAAAATATAAGCTTTTTATTGCATGTATGTGTTCCTAAACAAAATATTGTTCAGATTCTCTTATTCAGCTTTGTAAAATTTATATTTTCTAAGTACTTCTCTGCAACTTGAGTCCTTCATTCAATAGTTCCAAGATTCAGCCATGATGTTACATATATCTATGATTTCCTCATTTTTACCAACATATGTCATTGGGTACACCACCACAATTTTTTTATCCATTGTCTTGAAATGAACATTTGGATTGTTTTGTATTTTTGCTATTACAAACATGTTGCTGGTATACATTTGTAAGAAGTTCCCTAAGGGTATATGTACCTAAGAGTGGAATGGCTTGGTATATATATTTTTTAACTTTACAAGATAGTTCTGAATTTTTTCCAAAGTAATTGCATGAATTTACATCTCCTCTATCAGTGTATAATATCCTTTTGACCTATAAATTTGCCAGTCCTTAGTATTATCAAACTTCTTAATATTTACCAATCTAGTAACTATAAAATATTATCTCGTTGGGGTCTTAATCTGTAATTTGCAAATCTACAGATTAAAACTGATAATAAAGTTGAGCAACTTTTCACATTTTATTTGCTGCTTGGGTTTTATCTCCTACAAGATGCCTACCATAACATTTGACCATTTTCCTGTTGGATTTTTATTGATTTGTAGTTCTTTCTAATATAATCATGGTATTAATTATTTTTCAGTGGTAGGTGGTATTCACATAACCTATTCTCATTCAGTTCTCAGTGTTCTGTGGGTCCTGTACCTTGGCCCATAGGTGCTGATGCTTCCTTCCTACAGTAGCATGTCTCATGTTTATGTGGATAACCAGTTAACAAAGCACTCTCAAAAATCTTATCTCTGTTGAGTCTCCCAGTGACTTTTAAAAAACTAGCTGGGTATTATTATACTTGTTTTATAGATAAGGACACTGAGTGGCTTGCCCAAGGTCATAGAGATAATAAGTCCTCAGATTCTGTATTCCATATCCTCCTTATGATTATATGATGCTTCTGCTGTTTGTAGATTATGGCCTATTCATTTAAGCAAATGCTGAACCTCTGCTTAGCATCTTTGCTTCAGTTTCTTCCTTTTATTTTCTTTATTTTACTTTTTTTGGTATATAATTCAAAATACAGCTCTAGTCTATGAAGTTCGTTTTAAATGCATTACCTACAAGATAACAGATGAATAGAGGAAGCACTGAGAGAATTTTTTAATAGGAGTTTTCTAAGAAAGTCTAGGAGGATATTAAAAACCACAACAGTTATCCGTTCCAGGGAAGATCACATTTTTAAACATAATGGGTCTATTATGTAAGAGAGCTGATTTCCAGTTCAGTATTTTCCTTTCTTCTGGCCTTTTAGAGATTTAAAAAGAGGGATGCAGGGATTAAGAGAAGAAAAATGTGCTTTAACATTTATTAGTATTATCTAAATTGGCTGTCCTATGTCAAATACTGATTTTATATTTATTAATTATTAAATATGATCGATTTTTGTATTAGAGATAACAAATAATTAGTCTTACATGTTGAACTTATCATGGGAAGTAATATCGGTAGAACAGTAATCCCATCATTCACCTTTCATCGGAAGTTTTTATATTTGGGCAATTGGGTGGGCATCCATTGACTGTGGGAACCCAAGGAGGGTGGGATGTTAGCTCTCAAATGAGAGATGCCCAAATGCTATTTTTCAAACAGTTGAGATGGTAAAAGATCATACTTCTTATTTTCTGGGAATTGTTAATCGTTCATTCATTCATCCATTCATTCATTCATTCATTCTCAAGCTAACCAAAGTACTCATGTGAGATCTTTAACCTTTTGGTAGTTTCCTTCTCCTTTTAGGTACATCATATACACCAGAGAAACCTATGGTTGATGAAACTACCAGAAGGACCCGGGGATAAATAAGGAAACAGCATTCCTGCTCTGAGGTATTTTAATCTCCATTTAATAGTTATATCTTAAGCACTTCCTGGACACGTCCCTTGATGAATAATAAAGAGATAGGACTACATCATATCTTCTCCAAAGAGAAAGGTCTTTAATAGCAACTGTCAATTCCACAGATAATTACTAAATATGGCTTTTCCTAGATCTCATTCTTCAAGTATTATAAATAAATGCATCTCCATTAGTATTTACTCATCAAATATTCCTACACCCATGCCCAATTTAAAATTGGTTGGCTTGCCTGTTTTCATAAAGTGATGGATTCTATAAGTATTTTGGTTTGAATCTGAGAGCTGTGTGTGTTATATGAGAAATAATGTATGTCTGATGATGAGCTCCCTTTGTGTATTTCCTTTATGAGTCAGGCAATCTACTAGGCTCACACAGCTCACTTTGAGTAGGGGATAATTATACCACAAAGTGGTAAGCATAAGAGAGGGGTGTGCATTGGGGGAAGGGTACCTAATGACTTTGGAATTAAGATCTGTGTTTGGAGAGAATGAGGTAAACTCATTGTGTTGGTAAATTTGAGCTGTACACATTTTATAGTTGTGTGTAAGGATATGGGTCATTCCTAATGACCCATACATTCCTAATGTAAGGGAAGGGTCATTCTTAGCTGGGAAGCTTCTAGTATCATCTATTCCACAGGGCCTCAAAGAGGCAAAGTACCTATTTGAGAGGACAGGCACTCTTCATATTTTCAGAAGTAAATCTTCAAACTAACTGCTTAAAAAAGAGCCTTGTGGATTGTATGTGACCATACAATTTAATATTCACTTTGTCTGGACAAATGAAAGATTGGTGGGACATTGGGACAACAAACCCAAACAGGGAATGTCTCAGGCAAATAAAAAATATTTTCATCCGATTTATGGAAGGAAAAGTGCCGAAGGCCTTCTATGAGGTGATAGTGGGAGAGTTCATTTGGTTGATTTTGCACTGAGGAGAAAAAATATCAGAAATCAAAGACGAGTCCTGTTGTCTTTTGAAGGGTAAGTCCGGATAGGCCGGGACAATGGATTATAAGGATCTTAAAAGGGCCAGAAATCTTTAGCACTTCAATTTCTATTTTTAAAGATTCCATACTTTCCCATTATGATTAATAATAAAATTCTTTAAAGAGTCTTTGTATTGGGGGTACCTGGGTGGCCCAGTCCTTTAAGCCTCTGCCTCCAGCTCAGGCCATGATCCCAGAGTCCCCAGACAGAGCCCCATGCAGGGCTCCCTGCTCAGTGGGGAGTCAGCTTCCCTCTTTCCCTCTGCTCGGGCTCTCTCTCTCTAATAAATAAATAAATAAACAAAATCTTTTAGAAAAAAGAGTTTTGTTTTTTTTTTTAAAGATTTTATTGATTTATTTGACAGAGATAGAGACAGTCAGTGAGAGAGGGAACACAAGCAGGGGGAGTGGGAGAGGAAGAAGCAGGCTCTCAGCAGAGGAGCCTGACGTGGGGCTCGATCCCGGAACGCCGGGATCACGCCCTGAGCCGAAGGCAGACGCTTAACCGCTGTGCCNTCAAAGGCAGACGCTTAACCGCTGTGCCACCCAGGCGCCCCTAGAAAAAAAGAGTTTTTGTATTGGTCTTTAGGGACAGCAAAAAATGGGGCTCTGGGAAAATAATATATCATTCGGCTATCTTGGATATCACCCCCCACCTTGGATGATGGTGGGGGAAGGAGTAATGGAAGAAGTATTTTCCAAGAAGAGAATAAAACTGCTTTCAAGAAAGAATTCNCTATCACCCCCCCACCTTGGAGGATGGTGGGGGAAGGAGTAATGGAAGAAGTATTTTCCAAGAAGAGAATAAAACTGCTTTCAAGAAAGAATTCTTTGCGAGAACAGACTACTTGGGTGTAGGTGGTGGGGGTATCTGGAACTATAAAGAAACACTGGGGACGGAAGAGACGTTGTGAAATGCCATGGTACCTCAGCAGCGGGGTTAATAGGACCGTGGTCTCCGAGCGACCCTGTGCTGTGTGAGAGCGCTGGGAGCAGTGTCCCTCCGGTCTCTGGGAATGAGACCAGAGGCTCCTAGCGACACCGTGTGTCCCTGAGTCGTCCGTGAGAACGCAGGGGCTGCAGCCAGCCTGAGGGCTGTGGAGGGAGGACCTGCCCTGGGATGCAGGCAAAACGCTCTCAGCTCCAAGGGCGTGCCTCGAACACCACCGGCAGAAACCCTGCGCCGGGCCAGGTGCGCTCCGTGGCCAAAGCTGTCCCCACCGCCCTGCCCACTCCCGTTCCAGGCCCGCCCACACCCCAGTCACTGCCTTAAGTCGGCCCTCCGCTCCCTACTTCTCCGCGGGCACCGAGAGCTAGGGTCTCCACCCGCTTCCCGCTCCCGAGGCCAGGGCGCGGGGCGCTCCCACTGCGCGTGCGCCCTCGGGCTGGAAGCCCCCCGCGCCCCTCCCCCTGCGGCCGGACTTGGTACGGCCGGGACGGCGGTTGGCGTCCTCAGCGGCTCCAGCGAGCGGCGGGCTTTTCAAATCTTACCTTCGAAGGAGTGGCGGAGGCCCTGGCTGTGGCGCTGGAGATGGAGGGGCAGACCGTGAGGGGTCCCGAGCTCCGCCTGGCGGGCCTTCCCGCCCAGCAGGTGAGTGAGGAAGGGCCTGGCTTTAAGTCCTCAAGCCACCGTTGTGCCTGGTCGTCGAGAAACCCCCACCCCGCGTCTCCTATTCAGTGGAGGCCGGAAACAAAGGGAAGGACTAGGAGGCCGCACTTTTGAGGCTCCAGGGGAGCTTAGAAATCTCCTCATCCCCCACGGCCCCCGATTTCTTATGGAGGAGACAAACGCGAATGGGGAAGCAATGCCAGAGTTCCGCCGTGCGCTTCCGGGCGCACCTGCCCGCTGCTTCCCGCCACCCTCCAGGGTTTGGACGCCCCCAGTGTAGGCGCTGCAGGGGGAATGGAAGCTGCGGGATTTCCAAGAAGCCCATCCGAGGCCAAGGGAGGACAGTTCGCTTATTACTCGATTTGACGGGAACACAAGTACTGGGGCGCTGTCTACGCACGACAGAAACTTGAGGAGGCAGGGTGGAGGAGCAAACTTCAGCCTTGGACCTTTAGAAGAAGTTGGTTTGATAGTGGATTCTTTTTGAATTGGATAAGAAAGAAGTTTGATAGCTTACTATTTCGCCATGTAAAATGTGTGTTAGAAACCTTTTTACTTAATAGAGACCAACATTTTTTCTTGGGAAATCAGTTATTAAAATGTTATATTTTCCACTTAACCATAATTTTAGAGTCTTAAAAGAAAACGGATGTCTTTAAGCTGTATCTTCACTTCTATTTTAGTCTCCACCTTCTTTTACCTACTTCTGAGATAGATTAAACCATATGAAAATACCAGTTTCGTAGGTCAAAATTGGTAGTCTATTAGCAATTTTACATGGTCCAACCGATAATCTTTGTTTAGAAACTTGTCAGAGTCTTTCCTTAGAAACTTATTGTTAGAAACCTTAGTAGATACAACGTTGTTAGTAAATCTTCAATAATACTGAGAAAAATAAAGCAAGACATTTAGAATCATTATGCAAAATCCAACTCTTTTATTAGTAATGCTGTTTTATGCCAGCATTTCAAAAATTTCAAACATTTTAATGTAAAATACTTCTTTTCTGTCCTATCCGTTATGTACTTTAGCCGTCCCGTTGCTAACAAAATCTTGATTTCTAGTGAATTGGCAATCCCTTGAGGTTTTTGTATTACACAGGTGTTTGTATAGTGTTCAAGTATATTTATTTAGCTGTGTGCAGCAGTAATATTTAGGAATTATACAAAAGAGAGAAGAGGATAAGGTCATGAAAGAAGTTTAGCTACATGGAATGAAAATAAATATTTAAATATACACAAGGGCTGGGTTATTTTCATGTGAGAAGGTACAGTATTTAATGATTTCTTAGACAGCAAGAAAAGCAAATACTTGAGTTGTGGAATTCCTTCTGTTTGGATCTTGGATAAAAATTGCAAAATACTAATAGGTTTCAACCTAATATTGAAGGTAAGAGAGTTTTGTACTTGACTAACTGAATTTTTATTTTCTGTTTCTCCTTTGATACTAATGAAACTGCCGTCTAATAGGGATAGGACAAAAAATTCTGGGGTGGTCATAGCACTAGGGAAACACCTTTACTCAAACCTTGGAGTCATCTGTGAGCACACACAGCGTAGAGTATTGGCTTTGGAGTCAGATTAAGTTCAAATCCAACTCTGCTTGTTGTATAGTCTTGAATTAATTATCTGTCTTTTCTAAGTCCTTAGTTTCCACAGTTGTAAAATGGGCAAGATGCTTATCCCAGAAAGTTGCTGGGAGTTGAGAACCTCTTTAAAATATTTAGCATAGTGCCTAACACTCAGAATGTGCTTGAGAGAAAACTGTTTCTCTTACCATCTTTTGTCCCATTCATCTGAGATGTTGGGGAAGCCACTTATCTTTTCTTAAAAATATTTAAGTTTTTGAAATCTTAATAAAAATGAAATTCAAGAAGTAATGCTATTGATGCCAGTGGGCCGGTTTGGAGGACCCAGAGGGGGTCCCACAGGACCAGCCAAGAGGGTCCTTAGCTTCCTGCACGATGCAAATCTCACGTGAGCCCGCAGGAGGTGAAAGAGTTTATTGAAGATAGAGAGCAGATACAGATGAATGCCCAGGAGACTCAGAAAGAAAAGGAACATGAGTCTTGTCTTAGTTTGGGGTCTGAGGGTTTTTATTAAGGATGATGGTCTGGTGTATGTGTCCTCTCAGGCATCCAGGAATCGGTTAGAACAAAGATGAGGACCCAGGTGTTATTGCTTGGAGCGTGGGGTGGGGGGTGCTTTGGTGTCTAGGTGTCTAGCACTGGTGGTCTGGAATACACATATTGTAGATCTCTCCAGTCATTCTAATCTGGTTCTTCTTTAGATGTTATCTGTTCTAGAGAAATCATGAACTCCTTGTCCCTTACAAGGAAGACATACTCTATTTGCATTACAAGGCATGTGCAAAGTGGGGTGTGGGTGCAAGCCCTAGCAAGAATAGAAGCAGGAAAAGGAGCAAAAAGCAGATTTTTATGGAGTTCTTCAGTTTCCCTGTCTCGTTATCTCATTTCAGTAAAGTAAATGTATACAGAAACACGAATTGAAGAATTCTTTCTGTAATGACATTCCCCAAAATGGCCACTATTAATGATTTCCAGACTTTTTCTGTACATAAACAATTCTTAAAATAACATGCAATTTCTTTTAGAAGAAGGATGTATGCTGTATATACTCTTTTGCAATCTTTTTCATCACGGTCTCTTAGCTAACATGGTTTAACTATATCCATTAAGTGGGTGATAGTTTCTATCTGGATTATTACAGTTGTCTTACTAGCAGCCCAACTTCATTTTTTTTAAAGTCTGTGCTTAGTTTCAAAACTAAGGCCATTTTCTTTGCCCTTCCTTTGTCCCATTCTAGCTCTTCACACCTAGTATCTTTATGTTTTCTACATAATCTAGATTTTCACTTTTAAGTCCTTTTCCTATTTCATTTTTAGCCTTGCCCTGTCCATTTATTTATATCAGCCTGACTTTAGATACGTACATGATCAGTACAGTGCCATAAGCTTCGTTTGACTTGATTACAAGGTAGCTCTCATTTAGAAAACTGAAGAAAAAATGGCAAGAGGAAGGTTCCCCCTCCCCCATTCTTTGCTTTTTCTGGAGACTTATTTTCAGACACTTCTAAGAGGGATGTATATAAGCTTTTGTCTTGGGTCCTACTCAGTCTTGACTCTGCCATTATGGTTGAGGCAGCAGCAGTAGGGATTTTAGCTCCCTCCTATTCCACTTTGAGGTGAGTTAGCATCATCCTTGAGTGCTCAGTCTGTGCCCTCATTACAGGGTCATTGTTCTCACTGTGGATAGCACATCAGCTCTGGCTCCAGGAGAAATTTGCACCCCTTACTAACTAAAACTAAGTACTTTGACTCCATAAAGACTCCTGGCTGTAGTAATATCACTTGACCAGAGAGATTTTCTCTGTGAGTGAAGTATAGATGTGTACTAAAGTTGCATGGAGAACACAAAAGTAGCATTCATTTGAAAGCATACATACACTTAACAATTCATCCTACTCATGTCAGCCCTCCCAGATCCACAACCGCTCACTGTAGAACGGGGGGGTGGGGGGGGAGGCGGCGGATGAGCTAGTTTACTACGAATGTAAATTTGGCACGGTTAGGGATCAGCGGACTCTTCTATAAAAGAACAGATAGGTAAATATTTTCAGGTTTGTGGACCTCATGGTCTTAGTTGAAATTACTCAACTCTGCCATGTAGTTTGAAAGTAGCCTTAGATAATACAAATGGGCATGACTGTGCCTCAGTACAAGTTTATTTACAAAAAGGCAAGCATTGACTGGGCTATATTTTGCTGATCCCTGCTCTAAAGGATAGAACTCTAATGTTAATACTTTAGATATATCTCATTTCCTTAATGAATATTTAACCTTACAAATAAGGTAATTTAAAAAAGAAACCCTTACTTTGCATTTCATTTCTGCACTATTTCCCAAGCCTCTATAATTTTATAGTCTTTATTAATAAGTGATGAAGAGCAGACCATCTTCATTTATAAGATGGGAACCTTAGAAGCCCAAACTGATTCTTTAATGTGTTTGTGGCCACCTACTGGTTCCTTAAGGTTGTTGCAACTTTCCAGATTGCTATGGAATTTCAAGTCCTACAGCCCTGGATCTCTACCCTGGCGTACATGAATCACCAGAGGAACTTAAAAAACAGCAACAACAAAAACTCAGACTCCACCTCCAGAGAGTCTAATTGTTTTGGGGTGAGTCTTAACTTAGGTACTTTTATAAGGCCCTTCCTCTCCCAGAGATGATTCTAATATGCAGCTAGCTTTAAGAACTGCTGCACTGGTTCAACCGGCTGCTTCACAGTAATATTTAAAAAGCAAAATTGAATTTAATGGCAGCAGATGGTATTTGTTTATATTTCAGTTGTGGGGTAAAGCTATTCATCCTGGCTTCACATTGTTCCTTGTGTGCACTCTCCAAAGCTAACCAGCCTGCCAGAGCTTATTTCTATAGACATATGGGTCACATAATTATTATAATTAATTATTAATTACATTAAAGAAGAATTTACTTTGGGACTGACAAAGTCATAAAAAGATGAAACGGAATTGTTGAATTTGAGCCATGTGTAAAGAAGGAAAACCAGTAAATGACTACATTTATATAGTATATGAGTTTTGAGTTCTACTACTAAAGAAGGTTTTTATGTGGTAATTACATGATGTAATTACAGAAAGTAATTAAACAGATCTGTTTTTCTGCATGCGAACAGTGCATTTGATTGATTTGGATAGCCAAGTTAAATCATCTATTGCAACTTCCCTTTTAGGGTAATTTTCGTAGACTTGCTTTTCTAACTTTTAGGTTTTCCTTAGAAAAGATTGTCTTTTTAATATCTGGAACTTCTGTTATTAGATTCCATTTACATTTTTTTGTACAGATTTTGATCCATTTAAAAGGTAAATTATAACGTTCATTTTTTATCACAGAAGCCAGCATGGTCACCTTACTTTTAGAAATAGATATACTGGAGCATTATTATGTTTGTAATATAGTAAAGAGTATCCAATGATTTATAATTTTTTAAAAAGCCACTGTGAATTAAATCAGAATAGTACGTTGCAGTTTATAGAATTTTAATGTTACATGTGTAACTTGTATATAGAACCAGGCCATTACAAAATCATTGTATGGAATAAAAGACTTTCAGAACTAAAGTGATTTAGTAGTTTCATGATGACTCTTAAAACTAAAGTAAACATATCTAAAAATGTATTCTAAATCTCTGTTCCATCCAATAGCTAAAGCTTCTGACATTTTCTGGGCACAGTGCTTTCACTCTTGCTTCTGAGATTTTATTTACATTGGCTTATCATGGCCGCTAAATCTTAGTCCCTTTTCCAGCGTCTTCTCCTTTAGAAATTTTTTCCTTGTTAATTCAGTGTAATTAACCACATTTTACCATTCTACAAAACAACTTATATAATATGTGCATGCGCTATATTGCTTACATTAGTTACTATGTTATTTTATTAGATTCCTGAGGTTGTCCTACAACAACTTACCAAAACTGGGTGGCATTGTATGTGTGTGTGTGTGTGTGTGTGTATATATATATAGCAGGCCCATATTCCTGCTAAGGGCTGTGGGAAGAATTCTTCCCTTGCCTTTTCCAGCTTCTGGTGGTTGCTTGGTGGTCCTTGGCTTGTAGACTCATTACTCCCATCTCTACTTTAGTCTTTGCGTGTAGTTCTCTCTGTGTGTGTCTCTTTCTTCATGTGGCTTTCCTATAAGGACACCAGTCATTGCGTCTGGGCCCATACTACTCCAGTGTGACCTCATCTTAACTAATTACATCTACAAAAACCTATATCTGAATAAGGTTACATTCTGAAGTTCTGGGAGGACAGGAATATTTGGGGGACATTATTCAACCTTGTGAAATTATGCTAAGGATATGTAATGTTTCTCACCCTTGTTTCTGTTCTTTTTCTCCACTAGGTTGTAAAGACTTCCTAAAATAAGAAATTAAGGTTTTGCAAAGAGCATTTTCAAACAGCTATATCTTTTGTGCTATTATACATTAAAACTTTGTTACTTTACCAATATGTTATAACATTAAAATGATGTCTAGTACATTTTCCATCTATTGGGGTAAAGAGAAATGTTATAATTTTGAATTTTTGCTATCTTTTAAGAATACTTTTCTCTCTCTTTTTTTTTAGGATTGCAGCATTCCAGAAAAAATAGATTTAGAAATTCGAATGCGAGAAGGAATATGGAAAATCCTTTCTCTGAGCACTCAGAAAGACCAGATCTTGCACGCAGTTAAGAATCTCATGGTATGCAATGCTCGAATAATGGCTTACACATCGGAGCTACAGAAATTAGAAGAACAGGTTGCAAATCAAACTGGAAGATGGTTAGTAACATAGTTTTCCTATGGCTTTTAATGTACTCAAATATTTGAATAAGAAAGCAATATAATTTAATTTTAATGTCAAAAAATCACCAAACTTTTAAAAAATGAATACACCAAAGTAGTCTCTGATATTATAAACATTTTGGCAGTAGAACTCAGAGTAAACATAATATTATAGTAGCAGTTTTCACTAGGAAGTTTTGTTGTGTTCCAGATTATAAAATGAAGTGGTTAGGAAGCAAGAACTGAGGGAATATTTTAAGAAGGACCAAAACTGGGGCCCCTGGGTGGTTTAGTCAGTTAAGCCTCTGACTCTTGATTTCAGTTCAGGTCAGGATCTCAAGTTTGTGAGAATGAGCATCGCCTCGGGCTCCACACTCAGTGGGAGCCTGCTTGAAATTCTCTCCCTCTCCATCTGCCCCTTTCCACCCAGGCTCTCTCTCTTTCTGAAATGATAAATAAATAAATAAATCTTAAAAAAAAAAAAGGACCAAGACTGATAGTTCAGTATATAGAAATATGAATTAAAAAAAAAACAAATTGCTTAAAAAATGCTAATAAAGAGGTACTAGTTGAGAGTAATGGAAACTTAGGTGTAGACATTGAAATGCACACTCCTTTCATATGGTGAACATAAGTCCTAGAGAGGCAAGCAACCTACTCAAGGACATGTCACTGGCTAGCGATAGAAGCTAATGAGGGGTTGCTTAGGATTTGCTAAGTATCTTCTGGTCCTTGTTCTCTCTGTTACTCTGTGCTGCCATTTTATATCAGGTCTAGGATTTGTTTATGAAATTTACATCCTATCCCATTTACAATGCCAAGTGTTCTTGAACCTAAAAATTGACTCAACTTTATTGGTTTCTTTTCTAATATAAATGGTCCTACATCAGCCATTGTTGATCAGTGCTAAAGCTCTAGCCCTACTGAAGAATTTCTTGTTATACCTTAGTGGCCATTGTGTTGTTCACAGTTCACTTCTACTAAATTCTTGAAACATAAGATAAAAACACAGGTTACAGAAGGAGATTTTTGTAAAAATAAAATGTTGATGAGATTGTGATATAAAAAAGACTTGCGTACAAAGTAACTATCTTTATTTGCTGTTCTGCTTTCGGATAGCTACTTAATCTTTTTGTGCCTCAGTTCCTTCATTACGGTTGGCAAGATAATATTTACATTTTGAAAATTAAGATTACATTAAAAACCTAATCTAATACTTTTGACATAATTATTATTCAGCAACTATCAAATAATTTTCACTATTATTTATCCCTGACATTATAAAATGAAATTATTCTTGTGTCATAATTTAGGAAAATATTTTTTTAGATGGGCACACCTTGGTTTAAGTTAGTGCCTCTCAAACTGGGTCACATATATCACTGAGAGTACCTGATTATGTGTCAGGAGGTATACAAAGCCATAGGGTAAATATGGTATATCTTCTTTATAACCATGAGATTTTAAGATAAAACATGAGAAATTTGAAACTGTGGTATAATTTGGGTTATTCTACTCACAGAGATATATGTTCTCCCCCGCCCCCCAGCCTTTTAAGGACATTTTGTCAGAAGGGGGCTGTTTCAGTGGAAGAGTTGGAGAAGCACTGGTTTAAGTACAGGGTGGGACTAAGCACTTGCTATTACATCATCTCTCACAGTTACATGAAATACTCCTCTGGGAATCATATCTGTCCACGTTTATGTTCTTTACATATTTTTAGTGAATTGTGAATTAATCATTTTGTTAATTTGGTAGTATGACTTTTCTAAAGTTACTGATTTAGAAAAATGTTAAATAAACTTAATCCTTATTGGATTGATAGAAAAAAGATAGGAAAAAATATTTGGGACTCTCAACTAGAAATGTGTATGATTTTCAGTTTTTCTTTTCTTTTCTTTTTTTAAAGATTTTATTTATTTATTTGACAGAGAGAGAGAGACAGCCAGCTAGAGAGGGAACATAAGCAGGAGGAGTAGGAGAGGAAGAAGCAGGCTCCCAGCGAAGGAGCCTGATGCCCTGAGCCAAAGGCAGACGCTTAACAACTGAGCCACCCAGGCGCCCCTGATTTTCAGTTTCTTTAGGGATTATCTTCATTAGATGAAAATAGCTTTGCTGCTATACACACATTTATATTTGTTTTTAATTCCTATACAAAATTTTCTCCCTTAATTATAAAATTATTTCTTTAAAGAAATCTGAATATTCTCTATGAATTCTTTTGTTTACAATTCCATTTTATCATGTGTAGATATAACCTGATGTTACTGGTCAAATATAACTAGAAATTATAATACTTCTTATTACATAAAAATGATCTAAATATTAAGGAGAGTCTTATGATAGTTTTTCAGTTTCTGGAAGAAAGTTATGTAAATTATGCCATTTGATTAGTCAGTCAAATATTTACTGAATACTACTTGTAGAACAATTATTAAGTACTGTGTTGGTGTATACAAGCTCAACAGAATTTGTCAAAATATGAGAATATTTGTCTGTTGAGCAGTCAAATATTTTACCTTTAGAGACTCTGTGTTCTATTCCTTAGCTTGGTTTTGATAGTCTTTAAGGTAGAAAAATGCTTTGTTTTTACACTGCTACCAGAGTTAAAATGGCATTTTAATGAGTCTACTGCCTACCTCTAGTCTATCTTCTCTAGAATTTTAATATAAAATATCAAAAAATGAATATATCTAGGCTTTGTCAAAGAAGAACCAAGTCAGTATGGTAGACTTGAGGAAGATCTGATGAAAGAATTGGATCCGAATCTTCTAGATTGTGAAGGATGGATAGAGTTTGGTTGGGCGAGTAGGAGGAAAGCAGCATTCCAGGAAAGAAAAATTGCAAAATAAAAGGTCTGGGTGAAAGATGACCATGAATTATTTAAGAGCAGTGATGAGATGTGTATGAGTTGAGGCTCAAGATGAGCCAAAGTTGAAAAGCAAGGGGGAAGCAAGATTCAGGAAAGTTTAGGAGGCTGGTTAACAGTTGTTAACTGACAGATTTCCAGGTGCCAGATATTATCTTAAGGTGTGCACAGATATCATGTTACAAACTGAGAGAGGTGTAAACCTCTATTAAAGACTTGGCAAATGGGACGTTGCAGTATTAGATAACTGTTTTAAAGGACATACAGTGACTATGTGGCTAGGACGTGAACCCAGATGAGCCAAAAGCCTAAGGATTGCTCACCCCTACAGGAAGTTAATGGGTGTTAACAGACAGCCTTCTAGGTTCAAATAATTGTGCTAAGGTGTTCACAAATGTCACATTATAATCTGAGAGTTTAAACCTCTTCTGAAACTTTCCAGCATTCTTTTTGTCACCTTCTTGCCTATTCTTAAGTTCTGACTTTTGTTGGCCTCTATGCTTTCAAGTATTGTCAAGTATTATTCCTTACTTTGTTCAGTTTTTTTAGTCAACTTTTTATTAGGAAATTTCATATGTGAAAAAAATAGAATAGTACGATAAAAATTGTAAGAATAATATATTCTCTACCTTGATGGACCAGTTAATAGTTACCATAGAGGTTCATCTATTCTCCCTCTGTCTTTGTATTATATGTAGAGACAAACACAATGCACACACATTTTTTTTTTATTGATCCATTTGAAAATAATTTGCAGACAACATGGCATGTACATCTCAATGGTTCTAAAAACAAACATTCTGCTACATAGCCAAAATATGATTATCATATGTAAAATATTAACAGTAGTTCCATAGTAATCATCTAATATTCAGTCTGAATTCACTTTCAGCTAGTTGTTAAAAGAAAATCCTTTAGAGTTGTTTTTTCCAAACCAGAACTCAGTCAATGTTCATGTAGTACATTTGGTTATGACTCTTTATTTTCTTTTAATCATTTAACTTTTTTATAAAGACTTCTTGCCATTAATGCTTTGTAGAGTCTACAGTTTAAAAAGATATCTTTTAAAAATATCCTGCATTTTCTATTTATTTAATTATCTCTTTATAGTATCATTGACCCTTTTCTCCTAATTTCTGTTTTTGCTCTATCTGGAATTTCGGTCTAAAGGTTTATTAATAAGACTCAGGTTAAATATTTTTTTGGCAAGAATCTTTTGAGGGGAGGTTGGGTAAGATCTGTGCTGCCAATGTGAATGTGGTGGTATGATAGCTGGTTTTACCACTCTGTGTGCTACAGTTCTATCCCTTGGTTTGGATGGCAGTTGCGTGATTTTTCCTTTGTAATATAATGGTTTTTCCTTTGCAATTCATAAGTAATCTTTGGGACATTCTATTGGGACTAGGAGAATATCCTGTTATCTAACTAGCTTTCACTTAGGGGTTATATCCATTTATGATCCTTGCCAACCTTATTATAATGGGGTTTTTAGTGATTATCTAACCCTATTATTTTTTCTACACTTTGTAGCTAATCTTCTGTAATGAACGGCATTGCTCTCCTTTCTGTCTCCATAGATTCATGGATTGTTATTTATTCAGTGTGTTATCATTTATAGTCATTTATCTTTTGAGTGATAGTCTCAAATTTGTTTGATGGAAGTTCCTTCAGACTGACATCTTTATTCTTTTGACTTGCCTCTATTAGTCCTTATGAACTTCTTTACTTTCTAGCACAAAAAGATGACCCAGGCTTATCTTGTATCTTCTGTGCCTCACACCTAGAATCACCCATTTGTCTAATGTGTCTGGTTCCCTTTGATGGTGAATGGTATTTTGAAATCAAGATCTGGGCACTGGGTGTGCCTATTGTTACTGGGGATCACTACTTTTAGAACTTTTTAGAAGACATAGCTATGGGAGTGACTTTTTAAAAAATCATGAGTTTATATTGATATTTGTAGGTTTTTGTTTTCTTGAATTATTTTATATTTATCTTTTTTCTTATTCTGAAAATCTTAATTCCTAATAACAGTAATCTATTCCCTTATTTGTTTAATAATATGGTAATGTAGGGGCGCCTGGGTGGCACAGCGGTTAAGCGTCTGCCTTAGGCTCAGGGCGTGATCCCGGCATTATGGGATCGAGCCCCCACATCAGGCTCTTCCGCTGTGAGCCTGCTTCTTCCTCTCCCACTCCCCCCTTGTGTTCCCTCTCTCACTGGCTGTCTCTATCTCTGTCAAATAAATAAATAAAATCTTTAAAAAATAATAATAATAATAATAATATGGTAATGTAAAGTAGTTTCATAATTTTAGTATCAAAATGATTACTGACAGTAAACCCAGCTAGGCAAGTTCAGGATTTCTTTGCAGTTCTTTTCCAACATACAGAAGTTATGAAATTTTCCAACATACAAAAAAGGTTGAAAGAATTGTACAATGAAGACTCATATACCCACCACCTAGATTCTACAAATAATATTTTAACTACATTTGCTTTATTCTAAATTCATCCTTCTGTTCATCCACTAATTCATCTTATTTTTTGTGATGTAATTCAAAGAAAGTTCTTTGTGTGTGTGTCTATGTACACGCAAACATGTATACATTCTGGTGGATAGACAGGAGATCATGATTAAAAGTTATTGAAAATGATCTTTTTCTTTCTGAATGGTTATGTTATCAGTTTCATAAACAGAGTCATCTATTTTTTTAATTTGAATTTGCATTTTTTTTTAACCCTTGGAATAAATTCTACTTCTTGGATACGTCCTGTTTCTTTTTCTCCAACTCTCAATTAGTAGCAACTACCTCGGCCTCCCACTCTAAGAGGCAAGGATTGTTAACTGATTTTTTTTTCCACCATAGGTTTTTCCTGTTCTAGAACTTAATATAAATGGAATTGTCTAGTATGTACTCCGTTTTCTCCTTCAGCATAATACTTTCAGGAGTCATTATGTAACTAGTGATTTGTTCCTCTTTATTGATAAGTAGTATTCCATTGTATGAATATACTATGGTGCCACTCCCTTATAGTGTTGACTCTTCTTTAATTTCATTTTACTTTTGGTTGCTTGCCAGTCCTTTCCTGTAGTTGTTTTTTTAAGTAGTTTTTCCAGATTATATATTGTTTTCTGTGGGAAACGGAAGAGGAAGAGGTAGAGTTTTTCTAATATGAGGTACTAGGACATTACCAAAAGAGGAATTCATTTTGTATATTGATCAAACAGATTTTTATTTTTTCTACTTTAAGGAATATTTTGTAATTTTCTTTCTGGCTTGATATAGCCAATTTTTTCTTGGGCTTTTAAAGTTATGTTTCTTTTTACCATGATGCAAAGTTTAATATACATGTTCAAAAGATCTATGTTGTTGATTGTTCTTGAAGTTTTCTATAGGGCTACCTCGGTGGCTTAGTTGTTTAAGTGTCTGCCTTTGGCCCAGGTGATGATCCCAAGGGTCCTGAGATGGAGTCCTGGATCAGGCTCCCTGCTCTCGGGGAGCCTGCTTCTCTCTCTCCTTCTGCTTCTCCCCAGCTGTGTGCATTCTCTCTCTCACTCTCTTTTTTCAAGTAAATAAACATACTCTTAAAAAAGAATAAAGTCTTCTATAGCCTTGCTTATTTTTTGACCACTTGAACTGCTTGGACTGAAAGATCGGTTGAGATTTTTGTTATTAAGGTTTTTCTGTCTTATCCCTTGTATAGCTGGTACTTTCTGTGTTATGAAACATTTGGTATCTTTGCACTTGTTACATACATATTGTCAACTTTAGTATTGTTTAGTGTTCTTTCGTTGCTGTTGTCTCACAGTACTTTTTTAGACTTGAATTCTGGCGTTGGATGTTAACAACAAGATCATAAACCCACGCTTTCTTAGTGTTTGCATTTGTTTGGTTTATCTTTGCCCATCTCTTTATTTTAGCTTTTATGAATCACTTTGTTGGAGGTGTGTTTCTTGTGTTCATCTCAGAGCTGGGTTTTATATTATGAGCACATCTGAAAATCCTTTCTATTTACATTTATATTACTGATATATTTGATTTTAGCTTTGTCATATTCTTTTATGTTATGTTAACTTATGTGTATTGTAATTGTGGTTTGTCTTTTAGTATTTGGTCTTATCTTCTCTGCTCTTTTTTTTTTTTCTTATTTAAGAAGTGTTTTATTGGTTATAGTAGTTACTGGAGCTTTATATTTAAAAAAACTTTATACTGGTAACTTTATAATGATTTTTGCTCTTTTTTACTCCTGACTTAGGCTTTTACTATTTTGTTTTTCTACTTTAAATGATATCATTTTGTTTTCACTTATCATCTGTGGGGAGATCAACGAACGTATTTTCCCATTTTTCTTCTCTATTTTTCTATTATGTTTTATTATTATTTTCTAGGCTGTATTTTCTTTTCGTTGAGTAGATGATATTCACATGCTAATCTTGTACTTGTGTCTCACCTTTGTTTTAGTCTTTGCTCTATTGAATATGTATAATGTTCACTACCTGTCCTTTTGTTTTACTTTCCAAAATCATCGCTTGTTTGGAGAAAGGTTATGACCTAGTAGATTTCTCAGTGTGAGTATAGCTTTCTTCATATTCTCTTATGTTTAAAGTGCTTTTCTTTAGTGTATGAACTTAAAACACAACTTGGCTGTGTACAAAATCCTTGGCCAATGCTTTCTTTCTTGGAGTTTCTTAAAAACCTCACTCCCCTGTTATCAAAAAAATCTAATGTCTCATTTTCTTTCTTTTGTAAATGACTTGGTCTTTTTGTCTAGAGGCTGAAAATACTTTTCACTATCTTAAAGTCTGATAATTTTATTGGAGTATGTTTAAAGGCTGAGCATTTTGGCTCGATTAGGACTCTTTCAATATGTAGATTCATTTCTTTCATTTTCAGACAGTTCTAGAATAAAGCATTAAGTGTCTCATTATTTTGTTTTTCTTTTTTAAGGACTCCAATTACACATAAGTTCGATCTTCTTTGGCTGTCTTCTATGTCTATCACTTTCTCTTTGATGTTTTAAAAAAATCTTCATCTCATTTTTGTCTTTTGGCTCTTTTCAGTCTCATCTACTATGTCCCTAAATGACTATCAATTTTATGTCTTCATCCTTGGGGCGCTTTGTATTTTGCTCTTCACTTCAGAAATGATTTTATTTTCCTTTTTCCAATT
The DNA here is from genome assembly GCF_002007445.2 of Ailuropoda melanoleuca. NCBI lineage: Eukaryota > Metazoa > Chordata > Mammalia > Carnivora > Ursidae > Ailuropoda > Ailuropoda melanoleuca. The sequence continues at coordinate 67,270,201 of NC_048223.1, read as the reverse complement.
TCTTTCTTCTTACCTCTCTCTCTCTCTCTCTCTCTCTTTTTTTTTTTTTGGTATATTTACCTATTGTTTGTCCTTTACTAGTCTGAGATCTAAAAATTTCAGATTCCTCACATCTTTCTTATTTGTAATAGCTTATTTAACTGCACTTAATTCATTTTGGAATATCGTGTTTTTGTTACTTTATGTTTTTTGGAGAGTGGGTGATGGAGTATTTTTATCATCTGAAGCATTTTGACTCCTCCTACTTTCATTTTATAGTAGCTTTCTATGGATGTTTGGGTCCTTTTTTTGGTCCCTAGTTAAATATGCAGGATGTAGAGTTTTCCTGGGCCAAGTGATGATGGGTGGGTAGAGAGGCTTACTTGTTTTTGTTTGTTTATCCAAGAGTGTTTTCAATTATTGGAACAATGAAAAGCAGTTTCTTTAATAAATGATGCCTTTGGGATGTTGGTTAGTTGGAGTCCTCATTTTTTTTTTTTAAGATTTCCTGAATTTTTGATACTGTTTTGTTTTTAAGGCTTTTAACTTCAATTGCCCTCCCTCCTCCCCCTTCCCCCCCCTCCTCCTCTTCTTCTTCATCTAGTTCTTCTCCTTCTTCTTCCATAGCCAAACATTTAAAGGATATCTCTTCCATTGTGTGTCTTTCTTCTCCATAAGATTAATAACTTCTGAACCAGAATTCTTTTGGAATCCCTTTCAACTCTCTAGGAACCAGTGCTATGGTATCCAAGAGGTCTTATATCCATTGTCTTTTCTTCTAGGAGAGATCACAAATTGCTATTGTGTTTTGCAGTGGGTACCTGACCTCCAGGAGCTGGCTTTGATGAATTCAGTTGTCAATTTCCCCACTTATATGTAAATTGAAGTTTGTCGTAGTCTTTGTTTTCTAGTTATGCTGTAAAGTATGGGGATAGGTGTTTTTATTTGGTTTCCTTGTTGATCTGAAAGCTTTTGTAAGATACTTGAAGAGATTCAGATTTTGCTACTATTATCTTACAAAAACTGGAAAGTCATACTCTGACCACTTTAACAAATGTTTTAATGCCTCTTCCACATAAACTCCAAGTTAAATACTGAGGCCAAAAATATAAATACAAAGTAATCCTTGTACTTCTTTAACATTTCTTTTTTTTTTTTTTTAAGATTTTATTTATTTATTCGACAGATATAGAGACAGCCAGCGAGAGAGGGAACACAAGCAGGGGGAGAGGGAGAGGAAGAAGCAGGCTCATAGCAGAGGATCCTGACGTGGGGCTCGATCCCATAACGCTGGGATCACACCCTGAGCCGAAGGCAGATGCTTAACCGCTGTGCCACCCAGGAGCCCCTTCTTGAACATTTCTAAGAATGACATAGAATACATTTAAAATAACTATTTCATTCAGTACCTATGAGGTATGTAGATATTTCTCCTATTTTACAGATGACGATGCTGAGGCTAAGAGGTTAACAGCAACTCTTTAGCATAAGTAGTTATTGATGGTAAGAGTCAGACCTAAGATTCAGACTGAATCTACTAAGTACTTCCTGCTCCATCAAAATGGCCACATATATTTCACTTCACTCAGTATTCACTAAACATTTATTGAGTGTCTTAGAAGGTACTGAGCTGTATACCAGGTGCTGGTGATTCAGCAGTGAACAAAATAGATGAGAAAAGTCCTTGTGCTTACAGAGCTTACATTCTAGCAATAATTTTTTCTCCTATCCCAACCTGTGAATGTATCTCTTGTCTCAACTTCTGAAATGCTTTATTTGGTTCTGTAAAAATACTATTAGTCAAAGTCATTTGTAGCACCTAATTATGTATATCATTCAACATAGTTGTGATTTTAATAATGCCACATTAGCCAGTTTCTTATAACCCGGTTGCTTAATATTTTGCTTAAATACTAATAAACTAAAAAAAGGAAAAGTACAGAGGGCAAGTGAAAATTGTGTACTCCTGTTATTTCTACAATAAAACATGGTATATTAAAGATATTGCTGATTTTATTTTTTAACTGTATATTATTTGGTGTCTGTTGAGTTTGTTATGTCGAGGTTTGAAGTAGAGATCTCATCTTCCCAATTTAAGATACTTAGGAAGTTATTAATTTTATACCACATAATTTAAGATGTTTTAAATTCCACATTAAGCACTTCTTAATGTCTTAGTTTTCACGTATTTGCATAAAAAGTGAAGGATTTTATAACCTGCTTCCAAATAATAGAATCCCAATTAGAATTCTCTTAGTACTTCATTAAGAAAATATACAGTACTTTTGTAATTGTTCAATTTCTCATTATACCTTGTTAATTTTGGCAAATAAATGCTATTTTAAATTCCCATATTGAAAATGTAAAATAGGATAATCTGTACTTAGTCAATTTTAATACAGATTTTTGAGCAACAAAGTGGTTGATTGGCACCCTCTGTTGGTCATTTTATTTACCTACAGGCAGAAATTAAGTAATAAAGCAAAATTAAAAGTTTGTCTTTAATATTTTTATCTCTGTCTTTTAAATTAGCATTTATAAGTCTCACCAAAATAAGACTCTAAACTGGGTTCATAAGAATAAGGTACACTATTATTTAGCTGTGCCTCTGTTTGGATAATTTTGTGGTTATTTGCTTTTTCCTCAGGCTGGCTCTCTAATTGTAGCATTTAGAATTGGCATTAACATTGCAGATTTTCAAACAAGTATTTATTTAACTGTAGCAAACTATTAGCTACAGTAGCACATTATTAAACAGAGAATGTTTAACAATTTTATTGTCAATTTGGATTAATTAGAAAAACATCACATTTTAGCACCCTAAATAACAGTTTGAAGAGTTATTTGAATTGAAAATAATTCAGGCTTCAGCAAAATGAGGCTGAATTAGTTCAGTGTGTCTCTCATTTTTTTAAACAGACTTAATTATTCTGTAAGATCATATGATTAAATTGATTTATATTATAGTTTGATAATATTTATGTATAATAACTTCATTGGCCGGCCCTGGAAGTGCCTATGCAAGTAAATTATAATTACAGGGAAGAAAGCTGTACTCTGCCATGTGGTTGAATCGTTTGGGGGAATTTTTTTTTTTTTTTTTGGTACTAAATTTTCAGCAAGTTTGCTTTTGGTGGTTCTTATATTTCAGAATTTCACTTACCTGCCAAAGCCTCTCGTTTAATCCAATTTAGTAATACCTAATGGATCTCAAATTTAGCATAATCTATGACCTATTCCATAATACTTGAGTTACTCACCATATTAGAGTTTTCTTGTATTTCTTCACTGAAATAAGTATTTTAGGAATTTATATTATGCATTGCTTATATAGGAGGTGTTTTTAGAAATATTACTTACAAATGCCAGCCAACTGTATATATATTGTATTTCTTATACCAAATCGAGGAAATTGAGATTTGTGTTTGATTTCTAGTGTGCCTTATAGTAGGCTATTCAACTGAAGTTTTCACTCTGTGATGAACTAATAAGCAAGCTAATATTCTCCAACATGACAAACTAGAGTATAAAATATTGAACTTGACTCTTTTAAAATTTATGATTCATTGAAACATTAAATAATCAATGAGTACTTTTATTTTTTACTTAGTGAATTCCCTGTTTTAACTTAAATACTAATGTGACCACAAAGTAATTAGATAGGTCCTGAGAAATTTATGGCTTTAAGTCTACTACATTACTTTAGTTATACATCACATGTAGTTCTATAAATACTATATACATGTCTTACGTAAATTCATCAACTTAAGTACATCAGTATATTATTTCAGCTCATATGGAATATATTTTACATAAAATGTTTATGTGCTTAATCCAGTAAGAGAGTAAGAGAAGTAGACTGATATATTGTCTTCAAATTCTAATGTATGTTAAAGAATATCTATGCAATCTTTTTAACATGCCTACTGAAATGCAATGAGATGGTGTCATACTCTTCTGAAAATTAGTTACACTTCAGAATCCCACCCAATCTTTCTCCAAAAGCTTAGAATCAAACGGTATTCAGATGAAAAGTTTTTATCTTATCACATTATTTGAAGTACCTAATTAAATTAACCAGTAGTTAATTAGCTAACGAAATTAAGTGGTGGAGACCCCCCCAAAAAAAGTACAAAGCAGAATACTCTTGGAAATAGTGATCCAGAAACGCAATGTTAATTTCTAAATGTGGGATATTAAGAAATAAGATATTGGAAAAATATTCAAGGGTGGTATTGATTTGATTTACCAGGAGATAACTATTTTGAATTTTTTTTTATGGTAATTGTATATTCCAAAGTCAGATCTGGGAGTGTCTTATATACCAAGAATTTTATTTGAGACTTTTTTCTATCATCATGACAGTTTTACTCCATATTTTATTCTCTCTGCAGAGCCACTCCCTTCCTTTAGTGCTTGAGTTCATTTATTGTTTTAGTATATAGTTTTTTTGAGTTTCAAAGAATGATATATGATATTACTGCATATAAATATATAGCAGGGAATACATTTTTTGATATTTGTTAGGTTTTTATAAGGATAAAATACTCCTGAGCAGCAAGTTCATGGTTGAGAAGCTCTTTAGCTTTTTTAGCTAACTGTAATCTGGTAAGCTAGAAATGTAGTTTATGAAATGGTGATCCGAGGTATTATGCTTCCTGGGACCTGGAGAAATATGGCACATCTTGCTTATAAATAAGTGTTAATAGAAGGTTTTCATTGTAGGGTAAGCCAGTATATAATCATCAGGGAATGTAAAGCTTATATGAAAAATGGAAGAGAGTACCTCTATATATTTCTCTTAAAGGCAGCTAGCTGTTGACTAAACATCATGAAGTTTGAGTGAAGTAGTTTATGTTAACTGGAAGTCATTATTATGCATGCATATGTGTCTGTTTTTAATATTTAGGCATTTGTGAAAGGTTGTTAAAACATTGCTTATTAGAAGAGATCTTTTTTTCATTAGGTTTTTTTCCTTTTGACAGTGATGTCAATTTTGAAAGTAAAGAACGAACAGCATGTAAAGGAAAGATCGCCATATCAGGTATGCTACAGCTGGATTATTTTTTATAATGCTGAATAAATTCTATTAAGTACCTTCTTAGAATTGGTGGCGTTTTAATTCCCCGTGTCCATTCTTTTCCTTCGTTTTATTTTGCATATCTCTATATTTGTACTAAAACACTGTTTTCATCATTATGCTGTACATTAATGTAAGATTTTACAGTTTGAGAAAGCTATTTCGTATGTATTATATATTGTATGCAGTTTTCTCTTCAGTGCAGTTTTGTGAAAAGGTAAGATAGTTCTCTTTTTCTAGACTCAGAGGTTAAATGACTTCCTGTAAATGGTTGAGCTGGGCTACAAACTCAAATCTTTGACTCTCCATTCGTTTTCTGCTCAGAAGTTTCAATAACATTTCTAATGTTTGTCCAGGCTAGCAGTTCCATGAGGGTTGGAAATATGTTTGTTTTGTTCATCATTGTATACCCTGAAGCCAACACAGTGCTTACACATAGTAATTGCTCATTGGATATTGACTGAATGGATGACTGCGTCTTGTTTTCCATAGGATAAAAACTAAACTTTCCCCCCCAAGAGTTTTCCATTCTGACCCAACTATTTTTCTAGCCATATCTTCTACTCCTGTTCATAAACTGTCTGCTTAGCCAGACTTTTCTTTCCCTGTTCTGTCAATACACTGCCTGCTTCTGACACCCAATTAGCTCTTGAAATAACTATATTATCTTCAGGATCTGTTTGCTCATCTATAAAGCCTTCACTGTTATCATTCCAGCTGGAAATGATGTTTTCTTTCTTTGAATTCCTAATGCAGATAGGAGACCCTTTACCACTAGATGGCACTTACGCTGTGCTGTCTCAGTTTCTCCAAAGTGTTAAGGAAACTAGACAGTGGCTTGGAGATGCCACAGATTGAAGTGAACACAGGCTGACTCGTGTACACTAGTTAGATAATGTACCTTTTACAAATATTATCTCATCAGTACATTTGGGGAACAACAGCCCTTAAGTCATAACTAGCTTGTTTCATTGGCCTTGTTCTCTTAGCTCCAGGGAACATGCTGCTGCATTTCAGGCTCTCTTGCCCAAGGAACTGTTTTTAGAAATGTCTTTATGGATAAACAAAATTCTCATGCAGGAAGGATAGATCTGAATTTTACAGGATGTAATTGTCCTAAATCATAGGAATTGCCCTCAGCAAAAAATTCTTCAGAAAAATAACTGAACTATACAAAATCTGTTGCTTGTTTTATAGTTATTTATATTCATGTTTTCATCTTTCCAATTATAAGACTGGGATAAAACATGTCTTATTCCTCCTTATATGCTTTTGATGCCAAACACAGTACTTTTACATAGTAGTTGTACACTATGTTCAATACATTTCAATGTGAATAAATAAAATATTTGAAATCTTTAAGGGAGATTTTCTAAAAATACTTAAACATAATCCTCCATTTCTTGTTTCTGATTTAGTGCCACTAAGTACACAAGTGAGATGTGTTAAATTGTTGTTGAAGACTAAAATGACATGATAGAGTTAACATCTATTGACATAATAGTTTATTTGCTACAGCAATTCATGATGTTAACATTTACTGCACATCTAGAAGAGTACTTAAGTAAAAGCATTTAAAAAAAGAGAAAAAAACTCTTTTCCTGACCACAAATACTCAAGTGTAGAAATTAAACTTATTTCTGCATGTTTTCCTTCTTTCCAAAAGATAATTTTAAATTAGCTTAAGTCACTGAAACCTCAGAAAATGGGATATATATGTAATTTCTCTTCATCTTTCTTCTACTTAATTATATCTTGTCTGTGTATTTGTAAAAAATAAAAACAAAGAAGATTAAAAACTAATTCACCTTTATAAATCCATTTTCTTTTGAAATTGGGAAGACTTTTTTTTTGATGAAATGAGTATTTGCAACAAATCTTCCTAATGTTCTGAGATTACATTGATTACCAGGTGATACCTGGGTTTTCCATTTCCAGCTTCACCACTCATGGCCAGATCCTTATAAAAATAAAAAGAAAATTCAGGTATATCCTGATCATTCTTACTAAATATCAAATAATTGTTTTGTGGCAATTGTCTCAGCTTATTCATTGACTACTAATTCAATATCTAAAGCCAAATCAGTTCATAAAGTGCCTCAGTTTTTACTTTTGAAATTGATAGACTTTCAGGAGTTGACAGCATCAAGTTAGCCATTGTATTATGTATGTCTCTTTCTGTTTATCATAAAAGTGTCAGTGAAGACATAAAAAGAGACAAAGGTAAGAGCACTGTCAGCTAAAACTGAGTCAACCATTTGCAAGAATCTGGAAGGAATTTCTACTATCTGAAGCTGAATTAAAAATCATAGTTGGTGGGTTACACATCCTTTGTCATCTGAACAGTACCTGACCACCTGGGAAATAGATAAGAAATGTGTGCTTTCTCTTGAGGATTTGATGTAGCTAGGCATGGGAAAAGGCAAGACTGACCCATAGGTTATTGGTGTCTAGCAGAGGATGTTAGGGTTCATGTGCCTCCCAAGATAGTGTAAATAGTTAATACCACCCTAATAGGACAAGAACAGCTGTGAACAAGAACAGTTGTGAAATGAAATGAGTCAGCAACTGTGGTCATGCAAGAAGCAGGCTCTTTGACAGTGTATCAGCCAAGTCATAATTATAAAACAATAAAGGCAATCCCATTAAAATCAAGGACAAAGTAAAAATGTCTCTTATATCAATATAATTTTGACACAATTTAAGCAATTTTAAGTAAAATAGCAAGAATGAAAGATGAAACTACTGAAAAGAAATAGAGAAACTGAATGCTATTTTAAAATAATAGATTGCAGACCTAGAAATTCTAAGAAAATTTACCGAAACACTATTTGAACTAATAAAAGAAGTCAGTAGAAGTGGCTAGATTCAAGGTAAATATACAAAAAGTGGTAAGCTGCTCTCAAAACCAACAATATCTGGTTAGAAAATACGGCAAAAAGATCTCTTTTACAAAAAAAAACAACAAAAACCAAAAATATTAAATAGCCCAAGAATAACCTTAATAACAATGTAAGGGTAACTGTATTGTGCTACTGTATATATTGACAGAATATTATAAAGTTATCAGTTCTCAAATTAATTTGGATAATAGAATTCTAATAAAGCATTTTAGAGGGGGACTTTGGACAATATATTTCTAAAATTCACATAAATTAGCAATTGAGAATAAGACATTTTGGAAGGATATATTTCTAGCAAATGGTAATGTATACTGTAAAGATTCAGTAGTTATAATAGTATGGTATTGCTATTAGGATAGACAGTAACTGTTAAATGATTCAATTAGTTCTGTAAAGCATATAGCCAAAGGACAGATACTTGCTCAGAATGGCATATATAATAAAGATCCGTTGAATCATTAAATCAGTGAGGAAGGGAAGGCCTATTAGATAAATAAATGGAACTGAAACAATTATTTTTATAAGAAGAATATTTATGTTTTTACCTCATATACATAGATCAAATAATTTTCACATAGATTAAATAATTAACTTTCAAAAGTACAAAGCATAAACAGTATGTTAAAAAAAGAAAAGTGAGGGGCGCCTGGGTGGCACAGCGGTTAAGCGTCTGCCTTCGGCTCAGGGTGTGATCCTGGCGTTATGGGATCGAGCCCCACGTCAGGCTCCTCTGCTATGAGCCTGCTTCTTCCTCTCCCACTCCCCCTGCTTGTGTTCCCTCTATCGCTGGCTGTCTCTATCTCTGTCAAATAAATAAATAAAATCTTAAAAAAAAAAGAAAAGAAAAGTGGGTCATGGATACAAACATTCACTGAACTGGCTGATAAATATATTAACATTTTTCTTGTTAATTAAGAAAATGCAAATCTAAACAAGTCTTGTCAATTGGCTATTAAATTAGTAAATATTTTTTTAAATTATGGTTAGATGAGATGTATATAAAGTGTTTAGCTGGGCACATGGAGAGAGCCCAATAAGTAATATTTTTTTTTTATCAAAACTGCTAAGGCAGCTGTGGCAAGAGCACTCATACAGACATACCTGGTTGGATAGGGTAAGGATGAAGGAATATTATAAAGCTTTTCTAGAAAGGAAATTGGAAATAGGCATTAAGAACCTTAAAAAGGATTCTAAACAAATGGAAGTGTAGACAAAGGATCATAGGACTTAAAGTGAAACACAACATAAATGTAGCCAAGCAGTTTATGTTTATAAAGATTTGTAAAGCATACATCTTATTTTTTTAAAGATTTTATTTATTTATTTGACAGAGAGAGAGAGACAGTCAGTGAGAGAGGGAACACAAGCAGGGGGAGTGGGAGAGGAAGAAGCAGGCTCCCAGCAGAGGAACCTGATGTGGGGCCCGATCCCAGAACACCGGGATCACGCCCTGAGCCGAAGGCAGACGCTTAATGACTGAGCCACCCAGGTGCCCCTAATTCATACATCTTAATCTACTTGGTAGAACTTTGATTCTCTTTGAAAATATATAGATACCATTAGAATGTCACAGGAAAATTGTTAATCTAGTATTAAAAATAAAGGGAAGAATGGAGGAAACTAGGCAGGAAAAATTTTGACTGTGTCAAAGGTCTAGATTAACATCTGGAATAAGGATCGTTAACACAATTACTTTAAGGTTTGAAGAATGTGTGAATGAGAGAAAATACATTTTGATCACTTTTAGAACATATGTCCTTTTCTTGGTCTTAAAGAAGGAATGCATAACTCTTTTTAGTTTTATTTAAGGAGCATGCCATAGTTTGTAACATGAATATACAAAGATCTGCAAATTCTTTCATAGACAAGTTAAATCTCCTTAATGGAAAGAGTTTGGATCTGTTTATCATGAACGATGATCTTAGACAAGTAGCTTAATTTTTTTCATCTTTAAAGTTTGCATAGTGGAAGTCCTGACATCCTTTCTACCTACTATTTTATTATTTTGAAATGTATTTAACTACGTTTGTTGCTACTGCTTACCCAAAATAGAAATTCAACTATTTCATCTATTTCAAAAACATAAATCACAAAATGAAAATGTTATGGCATAAGCTTATTACAGACCTTACTTAATAATTTCTTGAGCAATAGCTGGTAGGCTTTTTAGTAAATTATTTAAATAACTATAACAGATTTTATATTCCTAGTCTAAGCTATTTTTGAGAAAATATTGCCTGTGTTAAAATATTTAAATAATAAATTTTATGTTGGCTTTAATGGTCAGACTCCATTATGGAATTCAGAGGTTCATTTCACTCTAAGAAATGAAATTTATTAAGATTATTACTTGTCATGTCTTTTTCCCCTCCTTCATAGATATTCGAATACCACTTATGTGGAAAGACTCTGATCACTTCAGCAATAAGGAACGTATGTACAATTTTCATTTATATTTGAAATGTTTTCTTTAGGGTATAGTAAATTTGTGATTATTGGGAGAAAAAGCTGCTTCCACACTGAAATAAATTGATGTCATTTGGCAGAATAAGTAGTATCTTGCTGAACTGTGTTTTTCCTTTTTTTAGTACAAATATGTTGTAATTGCTTGATACTAATTAAGATAATGCCTATCTAATGTACTTTTAGTTGTTGATTGGAAACTATGCAAACACTGTAACAGGTTGTGGGGAAGGGAAGTGTACAACAAAAGAAAATGTTTAAGGAATAAAGGTAAGGGCAGGATTTTTTTTTTTTTTAAGATTTTATTTATTTATTGGACAGAGAGAGACACCGCGAGAGAGGGAACACCAGGAGGGGGAGTGGAAGAGGGAGAAGCAGGCTTCCTGCTGAGCAGGGAGCCCAATGCGATGCGGGGCTCGATCCCAGCACCCTGGATCATGACCTGAGCCAAAGGCAGACGCTTAACAACTGAGCCACCCAGGCGCCCAAGGCAGGATTTCTTTTTGACCAGAATCTGGGCGATCTTTTCTCTCTTGTTTTGTTACTTCAGATTATTTAACAGGATGTAAGAGGGAAAAATTTTTTAGCTTGATCTGATTTTTTTCCCCTTCAGCATTTTATGGCTTTATATAGTGTTCACAAATCCATGTATTGCTTAGGTCATAGAAATTAACCTCAAATGATTTCTAGCTGTTAGAGGCAAAGCGGAAAAGATATGATAATCCTTTATCTTTCTTGTCTATTGTGATAGCTTTGTTCCTCTTAGTTTAAAAACTGAATCATATTGAGCATAATTAGTTTTATATGAAGAATCCAAAATCAAGTTAGTATATTTGTTATTCAATTAGGAAATATGATTTACTTTACAAAGGAATACATGTGAGGATTAAGCATATCTTTCTGATTACTATAGAGAATAAGTTTTTCTGAAGAGGTACATTTTCTCTATAATGAGGTTTTAGCCCTTTAATCACCCAATACTTTTAAAAGACATCACCAAATTAAAAGGCTCAGCAGCTATGTTTTTTGTGTTTGCATGTCTGCTGTTTATTGTTTTTGTGGTTTCCTCGCTTGCTGTCAGTTTGGTGGAAAATGTTTTTCTGTTGTTAACATGCCTGCCCCTAACCTCTTATAATAGAAAACTTCTTCTTATGTAGACTTCGAAACCAAAATGACAGAGGTAATAGTATATATACAATAATAAATTGGCTATTAATGAAAGACTAAAGAGTTTTCTAGGAATAAAATTTGTGAATGTGGTGCTTACTTTAGGGTGCTGAGAGGCCTATATTTTCAGCTTTATTTTTTGATAATCCTTGGTTTAATTACTTTGTTCTGGTTGGGAAAGGTGTTAACATATACTGACAGAGCAGTCCCTATAAAAAGCTAACAATTACAGTGTAACATATATGAAAGTAAGAATCTGTTAACAAATATTTGAGCTAATTTGTCATTTTCAAGTAGATTTTAACATGATACAGGCATGATTCATCTCATGGAGCACTTTTTTCCCCTAGGATCACAGCAGTATGCCATTTTCTGTTTATTCAAAATGGGAGCTGAAGTTTTTGATACTGACATGGTGATTGTGGATAAAACAATCACAGATCTATGTTTTGAAAATGTAACTATATTGTAAGTATGTTTAAATCTTCAAAGACTGAGAACAATTTAAAATTCTACCTTTAAAGGAAGGCAAAATTATTGTGTTTTGGATTATTTTTGAAGCATTAAGATCTTTAAATGTTTAAATTGATTTTCAAAATTACTTTATTCAGAAGAAGCCCATTTTTGCATTTGAATTTTTTCTATGTAAAATAAAGTGGAGATCATGTAATGTTAGTAGTAAATATTTGATTCATTCGATATGATAAATTTTTATTAATTTTTATAAACGTGTATAATTTCATTATTAACCAAACTATGAATACAATGGAATCTCGTTATAACATTATTTTATATAGAGTGAGTTTGGGCATAAAACAGGTTGTTACATCTCATATAGGATATTTAGTTACAGAAATGCTATAATAGTTATAACAACTTTATTTATAAGATAGTCCTGAAATATGTACCATAGGGAAATCTCTTTGGTAAAATTTCGAGATGTTCTTTTTGTTATAGTGTACTTCTTTCATGTACTCCAAAACAATAAAAAATTGGGTGATCCTTAGGGCTGTTTTTATTGCCCCTGCTCTTTTACAGGCTCATTTTATTGTGGTCATAATACAGAACCAGAAGGAACTCCTCAGGTAGCCATAGAAATCATTTTTAACTAACATAAGTTTTTCCTGGCCTCTTTCAGAGGTTCTATTGGCCTAAATCAGTGTGTGATTTGTATTTCTTTCAGGGTTTCAAAAACACTGTCTTTGTATCTAAATATTAATAGCTACTTAACTATTAAAATAAAATTGAGTGTACATGGTTTTTGCCATTTTCAGCTATGGAACTAAACAGTTGAGATTGGAGAGTAGTTTTGCCACTCACATAACATTAGAAAAACTATTGCAAACCATGTTTTGTGGCTTCTGTCCAGTATCCCATAAATAATTGTGTAGCACAGAAAAATAAAATGCATTGTTCTGAGTTATTAGCTGTTGTGCAGGCCTTCTTACAAACTACTGAACCAAAAGAATTTATTTAGGGTCCTCAAAATATCACCAAATGCTTACATAATTAAGACTACAAAAATAATTTTCCTTGGTTATCTAACTACCTTTATTTCAGTAATCAACTTTTGCTAGTGCATTTTTTTCTACCAAAACTGTCCTGTTAATGGGCTCTTTTCTTCCATCACTTTGCTATTGTTTGTTTTTACCACAAAGACAAAATAGTAACTTTTTTCATTGAGAGAACAATGCAAGTTATTTGGGAAGACACCACATGATTTATAATTTTTTAAAAATTCTGTAAATATTTTAAATTGTTCCAAAAATAACTGCTGACAAATGTTCTAAATGTTGTTTAAAAATGTGCTTTTGTTATGATTGTTTTTAATAAGTATTCAATATTTATGAATCTCTGGTTTTTCTCTAAATATTGACATTTGTTAGTCATTACCAAGAATACTGTATGTTTAAAGGTTGCCAAGTAAACTATAAAAATATCTGGGAGTTATTCGTTGGATGTATCCAAAGTATAGATTGCCCATTTAAAATCTCTGAGACTGATGGATCTTCCATCTAAGGCAACATCTGCTGATGGACCTCTCTTGTGGTTTTAAGTAAATTTTATTGTTAGTAACACCACCACAATCTTTTATGGTGAAGGTAGTTTGTTGTGTCCGAAAAGGGACAAAGCCAAACTTAGCATTTGCTAAAAGTGCAGAACTTTTGAATATGGGTGGTATCGAGTACCTCTTAGAAGATCAAAGATTGGATAGGATCTGGAAGGGAAGAATGAAGGGGGGGTAAACAGAAGGGGGAATGAACCATGAGAGGCTGTGGACTCTGAGAAACAAACTGAGGGCTTCAGAGGGGAGAGGGGTGGGGGATTGGGATAGGCTGGTGATGGGCATTAGGGAGGGCACATAATGCATGGTGCACTGGGTGTTATATGCAAATAATGAATCATGGAACATTGCATCAAAAACTGGGGATGTACTGTATGGTGACTGATATAACAAAATAAAAATTATTAAAAAAAAAAAAGAATATAGAGGTTACCAAGCCATCACTCCCCCTCAAGGAGTTCCTGCCTTGCAGTATATAGCTCTTTGTATTGTTTCTTGCTTGTGGGTTTGTTTTTCCCTAGATAACCAAACAGTGCAATGTTATTTTAGAGTTATTGGGTAGAAAGGTGGGGTGGGGAGGATATAGTGGTGATTGGACTGTGACTCTTTATGAAAAAGAAATGAACACTAAAGTTTTCAGCAGAAGAAAACTTCTCTGTTTTCTTTCCTTCTTTGGTTTTTAAGTCTTTTCCTTTTGGAGGAATAGTTATTTCAGGAAATCACACATATTATGTAAATACCTTACAAATAAGTATAACTGAAGATGTGACAACAGGAAAATAGCATTGGCAACAAGATGACCGGGGCATATTATCCGATTTCTTTAGGACTGTGCCTACATGTTTTGATCGCATTGTGTTCACACGGCCCTACTTTAGAAGCTGGTAGCCCTGGAAGTTGCAGTGACTGTCTCAGGTCATTTAGATACTAAACAAACACAGGGAGATTCTGTCTCATTAACATATATTAACATAAACCTGTTTCAAATTGTGATTTGTTATGAAAACACCAAAGGATGTTCCAGTTTTATTTTCTACTGAGTTCAGTTTCTAACATCATGAATGCTCTCGATTTTAGTAATGAAGCTGGGCCAGACTTTCAGATAAAGGTGGAGGTATATAGCTGCTGTACAGAAGAATCTTCTATAACCAACACACCAAAAAAACTAGCTAAGAAACTGAAGACATCTATAAGTAAAGCTACAGGGAAGAAAATAAATTTGGTGCACCAAGAAGATCATGAAACATGCTCATCCTACAGTTCTGCTATTTTGTAAGTTTTTTAATACAACATTTATAGTGACATAGTATTATTATATATTTGTGACATTTTAAAGTATTGTATGTGGAGTATAAATTTGCATTTTAAATGGGAAAAACATCCTGAAGCAGAAACAAAACTGACATTTACCCAGTCTAGGTATCCTTAATACCTTCCTTTGAAAGTAGGAAGTTGGAGGACAGTGTGTTTTAGTGATTTGGAATTTCAGAACCTACTACAAAGCTGCAATATTTTTCTTGAAGAGGGACTATCTGTCATAGTGTTTGCTGCTTGTCAGTCTACTAACTGGATTTCTATATATGTCATGCACTATTCTTACAGATTTTAAAAAATATTTTTTCTCTGTATAACAAAACCTCACTATTGTTACCATGTCTAATAAAAAAAAAAATAAGTCCCTAATATCATCTGATATCCAGTCTGTATTCAAATTGCCCCAATTATGAAAATGTCCTCTTGCAATTTGTGCAAATCAGGATCCAAATAAGGTCTACAGTGTTGCATTTAAGTGAGTCTTTTAAGTTTCTTTTAATCTTTAATGATTTCCTGTCTACTTTTTTCTTGCCATTGTTTGTTGAAGAAATCAGATCTTGTAGAATTTCCCATATTTTAAATTCAGCTAATTGCATCTTTGTCTTTTTAAACATCTTTTTCTATCCCCTGTGTTTCCTACGGTAGTTAGATCTAGAAGACTGATTTGATTCAGGTTCTTTTTTAGGCAGTAATATTTCACATTGATTATGGGTACTTCCTACGGTCTCCCACTTATAGTTAGGTTAAAATTGATCAGTGGGTTCAGGTGTTGCCAGCCTAATTCATCCATTATAAAATTGCCTGTCAATGTTTTATCTCATGGTTTTGGCAGCTATTGCTGAAAATTATTTCATTTGGAATTATAATTTGGCGACTTTCTAAATTTGTCATGCATTTTTTTTTAAACTTTCTCAAAGAAGAACTTTCCTTCATGAACTGTGGATAGAAATAGGAAAAAATTTGATGGAGGAAAGGGAGAAAAAATGCTAGATTCTTTTATTTACCCAATTTTAGACTAATGAGTTGATATCCTAGCAACCATGGAGGTAATCAATGTTTTCTTATATTTGAACTCTTGAATCTTTGTATATGTTTGTGTTTCATTCTATTACAGTTATTATTCTCTTTGAAGCCAAGTTGTCCCATCTTTGATTGGGGGAAACTTTTCAGCTGATTCCTGCAGTTTTTGACATAACCTAATCTCTTGATAGCTTCTTTGCTCTTGACACAAGATGTTCCACATTCATCTTGTATTTTTCTGCCCAGACTTGGAGTCACTATTTCTTCAAGGAGCCCTGGTTTCTTTCAGACACTTTCTTTAAACATTGTATTTGTTACTTCACAAATATTTTATGTTTATGTTTCTTGGGAAAACTGTTGATCAGTCTACATTCTCAGAATTTCTTTGCATGTCCTGGTAGAGTTGGCTCTTCAGCATGTCGATAACTTTACTATGATTACCAAAAGCAAAATATTTCAGGTATATAGACCCTGGAAATGTCAATCATCAAAACATAATTATATAACTCTTTTCGTGTCAGATACATTACATATGGAAAATGTCTTGGCATTCTAGCATTGTAGATTTCAGTCTCTTGATTGAGGCCTATGCTAAGAAGTACATTTTACATCATGGCTAAATGTACAACAGCATAAACAGATAGATTTCATGAAGCAATACTTAGCCCTAGCTATTTATAATACAGTGATCAGACTTTTTTATTCTATTTTTAGTTTTTAAAAATGCAGTTTATGAGTCATAAGTTGATGTCATGATCCATTGGATGGGGTTTTTTCCCCTCATTTTCCACTGAAAAATAATCACAGAAGATGTTAAGTATTTCCTCATATAAATGTCATTGAAAAGTAGGTAAGGGACCATTTTAATTTATTCTTTAGAATTAAGGCCTTCTTAAAACTTTTCTAGATTAAGATATGTCGAGAATTTTCCATTGAGTTCAGTAGTTTTTAAAACTTTTTTAAGCAGCAAAATTTATTTTGCTGTATTCAAACAATGATAAGACCAGTAATGTCCTGGAGAAGTTACATTATTTCCTGGGTCTCGGTTTTCTCACATGAGAGGTAAGGATGCTTAGACACAATCCTTTATTTGGAGCCTCCTTAGAGACATTTCTAGGGTTTCATACACCTTAAAGCTCGTAAAAAAAAGGGGGGGGGTGGAGTGGGTCTCCAGCCTCATTTTAAACCTTGTTGTTTGGCAGTGAATTCTTAATTTTTTATTCTGTCATGCATTATTTGTGTGACCCCAGAGCAGGTTAATTTGCATATAAAATATTAGCTTCAGGTGTACAACATAATGATTCAATTTTGTTTACACTGAGAAATGATCACTACAATAAGTCTAGTTACTGCCTTGTAACTAGTTCATCATACCAAGGTAAAGATTTTTTTTCTTGTAATGAGAACTTTTAAGATTTACACTCTTAGCAGCTTTCAAATATTTAATACAATATGATTGACTGTAGTCACCATGTTATAAATTACATCCTCATGACTTATTTTATAACTGGAAGTTTGTACCTCTTGATCCTCTTCGCCTATTTTGCCAGCCCCCCAATATACCTCCCCTCTGACAGGCACCGATCTGTTCTCTATATTTATTAATTTTATTTGTTTGTTTTGTTTTTTAATTCCACTTATAAGGGTAATCATATGGTATTTATCTTTTTCTGTCTGACTTATTTCACTTAGCATAATCTCCTCAAGGTCCATCCATGTTGTTGCAAAAGGCATGACTTCATTCTTTTTTATGGCTGGCTGGCCATCCATTATATAAATACACCACATCTTCTTTATTCATCCACTGGTGGGTACTTAGATTGTTAACATATCTTGATTATTATAAATAATGCTACAGTGAACATAGGGATGCATACACCTTTTTGAATTAATGTTTTCATTTTCTTCGGATAAATTCCAGTAGTGGAATTGTTATATCAAACTAAAAAGCTTTTGCACAATGAAGGAAATCATCAACAAAATGAACAGGCAGCCTACTGAATGAGACGAGATAGTTTCAAATAATTTATCTGTTAAGAGGTTAATATCCATATACATAAAGAACTCTTAGAACTTAATAGCAAAAAAAAGAAATCCAATTAGAATATAGGTAGAGGATCTGAATAGACATTATTCCAAAGAAGACATACAGATGGCCAACAGAAACATGAAAAGATGGTCAGCATCAAAAATCATCAGGGAAATGCAAATCAAAACCACAGTAAGATATCACCTCATACCTGTTAAAATGACTGTTATCAAAAAAATAAGAAATGGTGAGCATGTGGAGAAAGGAGGAACCCTTGCGCACTGTTGGTGGAAATGTAAATTGGTTCAACCACTATGGAAAACAGTATGGAGTTTCCTCAAAAATTAATAATTGAAAAAAAATGAAAATATAGTGGGTATTTAATAATTGTAGCTCTTTCCATTATTGTTACTATTTTTACCGTCTGAGACTAGTGCTTTTCCTTAACTTTTTTTTCAAACTCATGTAAAGCATTGCAATTTAAAAACAACATAGGATTATAAAATATAGACAGTTATTTTAAAATTTAAAACCATTGTTTATAATTTCCTAAAAGATAATCTAAGTGATGTTAGAACTTACATTTAACCAATATTCCTCTTTTGAAGCCTGGAGGAATTTTTGAGCATAATATTATTGGTATTAAGTTCTTTTTTTTTTTTTTAGATTTTATTTATTTATTTGAGAGTGAGAGAGAGCACACAAGCAGGGGGTGAGGGAGAGGGCCAGAGGGAGAAGCAGACTCTCCTTTGAGCAGGGAGCCAGACACAGGGCTCCATCGTAGGACCCTGGGATCATGACTTGAGCCAAAGGCAGATGCTTCATCGGCTGAGCCACCCAGACTCGCTGGTATTAATTAAGTTCTCTTCAATAATGACTAACATATTTGTCTTCAGGTGTTCACTCTATTTAGATTTGTTATTCTTCTTGGTTTACACCTGAATCCAAACACTAATTTTCTTTACGAACATTCCCCATGCAATTTGCATGCCATTTGCTTATTATATACCAATTAAAGTTGGTCAAAGGCAGAGTAAAATCTCTTACATTTCACTGAATCATGTTCTGCTAATACCTGTATTCTGCTGAGCTTCAGGTATGAATCCAGCATATACTAGGTTAAATTAATAGCCCAGGACGACTCTATTGACAGCTTTAGCACCATGATAGGAGTTTGAGAATAGCACTAGTGATCAGAATGTATAAGGGGACCAGTTTTGTCTCTTTAATAGTGATCTAGTTCAGTGAGAAGATTCCCATTACAGCTTTTAATTTTTAACCAAAATGGGCATAAAAGATCAAATTTGGGTTGTATATATCTTCTCTAGTAATATGGCATGTGACCAAATACAGCTATTCTTTCTGACAAAAGTTCTTTAGACTACCATTTAAAGTAGTCATTTTTTCATAACATTTTTGGACCAATCTCCCCCCCCCCAAAGTTATAACAATTGGTCTATTTGATAAAAAAAAAATGTAGCTGATTAAACTGTTGGGAACTCAATATTAGGGTTGGCTAAAAGGAATGAGGGTAATGTTTTAGTAAGAAAATGTTATCCTGACAAGAATGTTTTAAAAGTGAGATCATTGTTGGTTTTGGAACCATTGGCATTGTAATTAGTCATGGTTTAAAAATGAAATAACTTGAAATATCATCATAAAGTATTGTTTGATCCAAAAGAAGACAGTGAACATTTTTGGTAATTTTTAGCATGCTCCCTGATGTGATTCATTTATTCATTTTATTTGTGGAATTTCACTTACTGAAATTCCTTTAGCCAGATTTTCCCAGTGTCTCTAATAGCTGAGTTCACTATTTTATGCTTCTTGAGAACTACTTTTAGTACATTATTCATCACTGTGTAAATATACATCATTTTAGACAATCGTTTCAAGAAAACTGGTAAAATTGAAAGTGATTATTTGACAAAAAGGTATACTAATTTTTAAAAAAATAAGCCACTACACTACATTTTAAATTAGATTGAAGTTTTAAAACAAGTATCTTAACACTTCTCCAGAATAAATGGATTATTTATGTTTTGAGGAACAATGAAGTTACTGTTTTGGTTGTGTGAAAGATGATGCAGAGTTCAAATGTAACTAAGGAGTTCCTCAGCCATTGGGTGTAATTTCTTTATTCATTTAATCATCTTAGAAAGGATTATTCAGTTATATCATATGGCACATTGGATTCCAAGGTTAATAAGTCATGCTCCCTGAACTCAAAATTCTTGCAGTGGTAAAATACGGTCACTTGTATCTGTTGTAACAGAAAAAGTACCATAATTTTAAATTATTTCTTAATGAAGTATAAAGGTAGTAAATAGAATGGGGTTCTCTTTCCAGTACACTACTTGCCTAGTAGAGGCAAGTCAATTATATTCGCTGAACTTCAGTTTCTTCATCTGAAAACAGGGACCAAACTACGTGCCCTGCCTACCTCAAGTAGTTATTGTGAATCTTTAAAAAGGTTTGCTTGTCAGAATTCCTTAAACTGTATGTATGTGGTATTATAATGCTCAGCCTGTCTCTGATTTTTATGGGAGATTTCCACTGTACTACCGCTTCACCACATTTATTATTTGATTACAAAAATAATCAAATAGAGTCTAGAAGAGAAAAAGAACAGTTATTCATACTTCATTCTAAGTCAAATACTTTTTATATATTGAACTGATATTTTTTTTCAGTTCACCTAGCTTTGGGGGATAGTTTGGTATTTGTAATTATCTACACATTCAACTTTTTTTCTGGAGTTATTACAGAGTCTTCACATAATCATTTTAATGACCACATTATCTCTCAGTTGGCTCTATCATAGTTTATTTAGCCATCCTTAGGAGTTGTCAGTAACTTTCTTCAGGTGTTATTTTCAGATGTGTCATTTATTGGAAATAAAGGCAAATATGCTCCGTGTTTACCTGAAAGTAGCTGAGGAAAAGATGTCTTAGTCACAATTATTTCTTAAGGCCAGAGAAACAATTCGAACATATACATCGCTCGTCACATAATTTTAGCCTGCCACGCAAGCTGCTTTCAGAACATGCCACCTGCCCAGTGCACTTGGTGCAAACGCACAGCCTATAACCCGCTGCCTCTTGTGCACACTAATAGCAGTATTTTATATCAATACTACGTATTGAAATGATGCTATTCTTGAAGTAAAGAGTACTCAAATGTTTTTAGTGGTTAATAAGAATAAATTACAGTGCCACTCCGAAAAATAAAAAGTATCTTCATTCTCTTTCTCTCCCTCTCCCAGCCTCCCACCATTTCAGATGTTTTGTTGTTGTTGTTGGGCTTAAAAAACACATGTAGTCTATCCATCTAATACCCTGACCTCTCAGTTTTGTGACCCCCTGTCTCCTGTGATCTTGTTCTTTTGCCTATTTCAGTCCTGCACCTTATTGTTGTGCCCTAGACCTTATTGTTATGAATAATTGCACACCCTCTACCATCTTTTTTTATAATAATATTTTTTATTATATTATGTTAGTCACCATACAGTACATCCCTAGTTTTTGATGTAAAGTTTCCATGATTCATTACTGGCATATAACACCCAGTGCACCATGCAATACGTGCCCTCCTTAATACCCATCACCAACCTATCCCATTCCCCTACCCCCCTCCCCTCTGAAGCCCTCAGTTTGTTTCCCAGAGTCCATAGTCTTTCATGGTTCATTCCCCCTTCTGTTTACCCCCCTCTTTCTTCTTCCCTTTCTTCTCCTACCGATCTTCCTACTTCTTATGTTCCATAAATGAGTGAAACCATATGATAATTGTCTTTCTCTGCTTATTTCATTTAGCATTATCTCCTCCAGCCCTGTCCGTTGCAGCAAATGTTGAGAAATCGTTCTTTTTGATGGCGGAGTAATATTCCATTGTATATATGGACCACATCTTCTTAATCCAGTCACCCTCTACCATCTGTATAGCAGGTATCTCACTCTATCCATCACCTCCCACATTTCCAGCTTGCTCCCTTCAGTATTCTGACTCTAACTTAGCTTGGACTTCATGATTTACCACTTTATTCTTTCCTAACCTTTTTCTCCTTATGTCATACTAACCTTGGAAAAACTCCAACCTTGGTTAAATCCTCCTTTGAGCTCCTCTGCACCTGCGCTCATGATGAGGAAGATAGATGGGGAAGCTGGAGAAAAACAGTCATAGTGACTGGTCTCCCTTTAGACACATGATCACTAACCTTAAATGAGTTCTCAGCATGACAGTATTCCTACTAAGTTTCCACAGCCTTCCACTTTACTTCTCTTCAGGGAAGGTATTTCACATCATATTGCTGTCTCTTCTGAAGACTCTGATTCTGCCTCCTCTCTCCTCCTTAGTCAAAGCTGAGGACTTTGTTTCACCTATCACTAATATTACTGAAGCAATCAGGAGAGAACTTGCGTATCTTCCATCTGCCAAATCTATCAGCCTGTTCGCATATGTAGCTTTATTTGCTTCTTTCCTTCCTTGGGAACTCTGCCCATCTAAGCCCACCTTCTTGTATGCTGGATCCCATCTTCTGAACTACTCAGAAGTAAGCTCCTGCGCATGTCCCCCGCTCCCCCACATCATCAGTTTTTCTTTTTACTGCATCATTGCTACAAACACAGAAGCATGCTGAAATATCTCCCATTTCTACTGCCCCATTTGATAGCTATCCTTTACAGAAAAGTTTTCCATATTCCTTACCTCCACTTCCTCTCCTCTTACTCTCTCTTGGACCATTTCTGTTAACTTGCCCCATAGGATCCACTTCCCTGGTTTTTCTTCTACCTCTGACAGTTCCTCACCTGCCTCCTTTGTCCGTTGCTCTTCAGCTTGATCTGAAATGATGAACTGTGTCTCATTTTTCAGTCCTTGGACTTCACTTGACTTTCTAACTTTAATTAAATTTCATGTATATACTGGTAACTCCCAAATTTAATTCTTCCATACTTTTTTTCCTCCTAACTCCAGATTGATACATCCAGCTGCCTACCCTACAGCCCATCTGGATATCTAAAACAATTTTAAACTTGACTCGTCCACAACTAAATTCATACTTATCATATCTATTCTTCTCTCAGTCAGCCCCACCGCAGTTGAATAACAATCCCATTTTTCTGGTTGCTCAGGCCAAAAGCCTTGGAGTTGTTTTCAGTTTTTTGTTTTTTGTTTTTCACCATCCATGTCCACATTGGGTCAACTTTAACAGCATATCAAGAATCTTGCCACTTCTCATCAGCTCACCAGCTACCACCCTATTCCAGGCCTGCATCAGCTCTTTTGACCAGCAGTCAGGTCAACTGCAGAAGCTTTCTAGTTGGTGTCCATTTTCACTCTTGGCCCCTGTGGTCTGTTCTGTACATGGCAGCCAGAGGGATCATTTAAAAATACAAGTCATATCCTAGCACATGCCTCTGCTCAAAACCTACCATTTGTTCCCATCTTACAAGAAAATCCAGTGTCCTTAGTATGGCCCACAAAGCACTGCCATGTACAGTGTCTGCCGCCTACTAACCTTTGGGACATCTGTCCTTCTCCTTCATCATACTTCAGCCACACCGGGCTTGTTTGTCACACACACCTAGCATTTCTCCTCTCTCTCTCTCTTGCATCACT
The DNA here is from genome assembly GCF_002007445.2 of Ailuropoda melanoleuca. Classification (NCBI taxonomy): domain Eukaryota; kingdom Metazoa; phylum Chordata; class Mammalia; order Carnivora; family Ursidae; genus Ailuropoda; species Ailuropoda melanoleuca. The sequence continues at coordinate 67,246,565 of NC_048223.1, read as the reverse complement.
TCCCTGCTTATTGATAATCAGTGGTTCCTGAAGCTAACACACTGCACTAAAATGCCAGTAGGAAGTCTAATACCCTTTATTCTAAGTGGTAGAAGTTATAATGTAGCTCTGTAAAACTTATATGTGAGGGACAAAAGATCATGTTGAGATAATGCTTAACATATTGGCCCTGATCACCACACAGTTAGTGACTGTTAGTAGGTGCTTTGTATGTAATCATGTTTTCTCTTCCATTGTAACTGCTGTTCTCAATTGCTTTGACTTTTTTCTTTAATACTTTCTCAGCTTTTGGGGGGGACTCATTGTGTAACACTAGGGAAAAGTAAGAGCTAACTATGGAAGGTTCTATAGAAACCCAGGATAAGTAGGTAATAGCAGAGAATGGCCCACACTGAGTACGAGGCTTTTAGCTCTTGCAACAGCGGAGATTTGTTGGTGCTTGTTGAACTTTTCCAGAAGTCTGTATATGAGTCTGACATTATACCAATTATATTCAGAATGTAGCTTGAAATTTTAGTCATGCATCACTTTGTTAAAAAAATTTTTGTTGAGTTTTAGAGAAACATAAATTTTCCTGTGTAAATACTGACAAAAGACATTTGGTATTGAGAGATGTCTCTAGTCTATGGTGGTTGCATATTAAAAACCAAGATAAATCAGACCATCATGCTGTATTTATACAGTAAAGTACTATTTCTTAATAAAACTGGAGAAGAAAACAAACCAACAGATATTCTCCAAGGGAGTAACGTTCCGTGGAGTATGCACTTCACACCTGCTGCATGTATATATACCTTTTCTTTGTAGTAGAGATTCTTCTACAGATTTGGTACAAGACAAAGAAGGCTTATGAAACATAACACCTGGCACAATTAATAAAAATTCCCATCAGACTTCTCTCTTCTTCAAAGTTTGTCTATATTACTATCTGTCTGTCTCATTTTAACATGCTTTCTGATGTTTTGAACATTGAGGTTTTACTAATTTGGAAAATAAATAATAAAATCAAGAAAAAGTCTTGAAATAAAGATTACTAGCACAGAAAATAGAATTATTATTGAATGAAATTTCACTTTTTATCACCACAAAGTACCAGGGTATGAAATTTAGCATCAGAATTTTTAGATATTTTGTCAAGAGTACTATTTTAACACAAGTAGCATAAAGGGGATTATGATGAAAAAAATGGAATTAGTAATAAAGAACTTCATTTTCCCATATAATGGGTGAAAACCCCAGATCTTTGAAGTTGGTAAACCAGAAGATTCATTCTTACTCCCAGGAAGTAAATATGAATAGGATCCCATCATTACCATCTTAATAACTTTCTCCAGTGACTTCCTGTTACACTTGGAATCAAATCTACTCTTCCTCCAAGGGTCCCAGCAAAGTCCAAGGGATCTAATCCCTGTCTTTTTCTCTGACCTTGTGTCCTAAGGTGGTGTTCCTATTTGCCCCCTATACTGCAGCCACACTGCTCTTCTTTCAGCCGGCTCTGCTTGGAATGTTTTCTTGCGTTCTTTTCTTGGTTCCATCCTTTTATGAGATCATCACTGTTACCCCTTAGAGAGTCATTTCCTGTTTCTCCTGCTTAACAGGTCCTCAGTTTTCTTATCCCTTTGTTTGGTAGAAAAGGTTGCAGTATAACTTACAAATGCCATTTTTTAATTTATCCCTCCGTCTACTTTTATTCCCCTCTCCCTTAAATCAGAATATAATACCAAGTCTTGTTTACCATTAGTGCCCATCACCTTGCATAGGACTTGGTACATTTTAGATATTCAGTTAATATTTTTGAATAAATGGAGATCTTTCAGAGAAACATTTGTGATTTAAACCAAATAACTTGCAGATATTCTTAAGATAAAATAGCATAAAGACATAAACATACTAAGTTGATAATTCATTTATGTTTATCATCAGTCATCTATAACCTCTAAATGTGTTTTTTTTCATTTTTTATTATGGTTAAATTTATATAATATAAAATTTACCATTTTAACCATTTTTAAGTGCATAGTTCAGTGGCGTTAAGTACATTCACAGTTTCACAGTGTTGTGCAACGATCCCCATTATCCATCCCCAGAACTTTTTCATCTTTCCAAACTGAAATTGTATACCCAATAAACAATAACATCCTGTTCCCCCCTCCACCCAACCACTGGCAACCTCCAATTCTACATTTTGTTTCTATGAATTAGACCACTCCAGGGACTTTACATGTGGAACCAAGCAGTATTGTCCTTTTGTGATTGGCTTATTTCACTTAGTGTAATGTCAGAATTTCCTTCCCTTTTAAGGCTGAGTAATATTCCACTGTATGTATGTACCACATTTTATTTATCCTTTCATCCTTTGAATAGACAGTTGACCACCTTTTACTGTTTGGCTGTTGGCAAGTAATGCTACTATTTATACAAGTGTAGGCATATCCATTTGAGTCACTACTTTACATTCTTTTGGATATATACCCAGAAATGGACTTGCTGAATCATATGGTGATTCTATTTCTAATTTTTTTGAGGAACCACCATACCATTTTCCATAGTGGCTGCAGCATTTTACTTTCTCATCAGCAATGCACAAAGGTTCCAATTTGTCCACATCCTAGCCAACACTTATTTCCTGTTGTTGTTTTTTTTTAAGTAAAGGCCATCCTAATGGATATGAAGTGGTGTCTTGTTGTGTTTTTTTTTTTAATTTTAATTTTAAAATATTTATTTATTTTAGAGAGAGAGAGAGAGCGTGTGCACACGTACATGAAGTGGGGAGGGGCAGAGGGAGAGCCAGAGAGTGAATCCCAAGCAGACTTTGTGCTGAACACAGAGCTGGATGTGGGGCTGAATCTGACAACCCCGAAATAGAGACCTGAACTGAAATCAAGAGTCAGATGTTCAACCGACTGAGCCACCCAGGTGCCCAACTCGTGGTTTTGATTTGCATTTTCCTAGTGATTTGTGATCTTGGGCATTCTTCATGTTTTTATTGGCCATTTGTGTATCTTCTTTGGAGAAATGTCTATTCAAGACCTTAGCCTATTTTTTAATCAGGTTGTTTATTTTCTGTTGTTGAACATCTAAATATTTTATGTAGTAGAAAATACACTAAAATACTTAAAGTATGTCTTATTTCTCCCTATTGCTAGTGGTGCAAAGTATAATTTGTTAGCTCATACGACACTGACCTTGGAAAGTGCTGAGGATAGCTTCAAGACCCATAATCTGTCTATTAATGGAAATGGTGAGTACAGTCTATATTTTACTTATTACATATGTTATGTTGATAGATAACATGGTGACAGCAATAATTTCTAATTTTAATATGCTCATCTGAAGTGGATGTTGGCTTAAATAATGTAGGCATGCATGAATCTGTGGGTTCTTTATAATATGTCCATCCTTTCTCCGTAAAAGAAAAAAAAATGTTTTCCTTTTTCCATGTCATTTGCCAGAGATTTGTTTGTGAGGCTTAATGAGGTCAGAGAGGTTTTGTGTGTTCTGCATCTTTGTCTTTGACTTGAAATTGATTACTTTACCACCCCTTTAGTTGGCAATCTAAGACCTGTCTTATTTTTAAGGTTGAACCTCCTGTTGGTAGAAATAGAGGATATAGGAGAAAGTAGGGCTGAATTAATCTCTCTGGATGATACTGGTAGTTGTAGTTTAGCCAAAAAATAATATAACAAGGTAAAGAAGGGAGCTAAGTGATAAGAAAAGTTTGTAAAATTTAACATGAGCATTCTCCATTTTCCCAGATTATTTTACCTATGAGGAAAAATACAGAGTGGTGATGGCAAAGAAATTTAGAAATATAATTTGGGTTATTTATTCTTGTCCATTTTCTGAGGCAGAATACATAAAATTATGTACGACCTTACTTATACTTGTTGTTTTAAAGATGGGTGGCTCCATACTGATGAAACAGATGATTTTACAACAATATTTTTCAAGTTTTGCACTAAAAATTACATTAAAAATACAGAGAAGTTCTTAAAATGTAAATGTACGGTGTAACAAGTAATTATGAGATGAATGTATGCCTAACATGTCAAAAAGGAGCATTGCCAACATTACTTCTTAATTATTCTTGGTGTAAATGTGTCCCAGTTTTTACTGTTTTCACTTCCTTGCATTTATTTTTGGTTTTACCACCTATGCGTACTTCTCTAAATAATGCAATTTAGTTTTTTTCTGGTTTGAACTTCATATGGATAAAATCACATTATGTCTTTCTGGCAACTTGGTTTTTGTTTATTCATTGTGTGTGTGTGTGTGTGTATACTATATTGCTTATAGCATTTCATTGTATGGTTATTTCACTATTATTTATCTTTTATTCAATTATTTTTAATAGTTATAGAGTTCGTTAGGTTTACTGTTTCTTGAGACAGTTTTTAGTAAGTTATATTTTTATACATATGTGTCTGTCTATCTAAAATTTGAGGTTCATTGGGGCACCTGGTTGGCTCAGTTGGTTAAATGTCCAACTCTTGATTTTGGCTCAGGCCATGATCTCAGAGTTGTGAGATCCAGCTCCATGTTGGACTCCATGCTGAGTGTGGAGCCTACTTAAGATTTTCTCTCTCCTTCTCCCCCCCCCCCCCCCCCCCCCCCCNCCACTTTGCACACACGCACAAGTGCATGCTCTCTCTCTCTAAAAATAAAACTAAAGCATAAAATAAAATAAAACTTAAGGTTCATAAGCATTAACTTCTTCATGAAAGCTTTATTGAATTTCCCCAGGCTCTGTAGTGATGTCCCTCCTTTCCACCTGATACTGGCTTTTTGTACATTGTCTTGTCTTTTTATTATCATTCTTGAAGTAGGCTTGTCAGTGTTTTTATTCAGTGGTCTGTTCTATATATTCTAATTATTTATTAGAAATAATTATTGTAGGGGCACCTGGGTGGCTCAGCCATTAAGCATCTGCCTTCGGCTCAGGTCATTATCCCAGGGTTCTGGGATCGAGCCCCGCATCGGGCTCCCTGCTCAGCTGGAAGCCTGCTTCTCCCTCTCACACTCCCCTTGGTTGTGTTCCCTCTCTCGCTGTCTCTCTCTGTCAAATAAATAATAAATAAAATCTTTAAAAAAAAAGAGAGAAATGATTATTGTAGTCTGTATACTCTAATTACTATGAGATGGGTGATAAAATCTGCTGCGATTGTAGATTTTTCTAGTTCTCACAATTACATCTATTTTTGCTTTTTGTTATTTGAGCCTTTGCTATTTGATGCACACAGTAGTTTTTTAAGGGGGCGCCACGCTGGAGCTCAAGCGGGGCTTGAACTAACAACTCTGAGATTAAGACCTGAGCTGGGATCAAGAGTTGGACACTTAACCGACTGAGCCACCCAACTTTTAATTTGTGCATTTTCTTCCACTCTTTTATCTTGAACTGTACTTATCTTTATATTATAGATATGCTTCTTCAAACAGGATTATATACTGGATTTTAATTTTTATCCAGTTTGACAGTTTTTGTGCTTTTTAATGGAGCATTTAGTCATTTTGCATTTAATAGCAAATAGTTTATAAGCCATATTATATGATATTAAATATTTGGGCTTAAATCTACCATCACATCCTATGTTTGCTATTCGTCTTACACATTTCATGATGGTTTTTCTGTTCTTTCTTGCCTTTTTAAAGATTGATGGTTTTATCGTTTCACTTTTTACTTGTTCTAAATAAAGTTAAAATTCTTTCTCGTCTTTCAGAAATTACCTCTAGAAATGTCATTAATAATACTTATCGAAGTCGAAAATTAAAAGATAGTTTTACCGTTCTGTTAGCCAATGCAAGGAATTTTGAACATTTAAACTCCATTTCTCTGACCTGTGTGCTATTGTTATATATTATAATTCTATTTGATTTTTAAATTTCATGAGGTGTTTTATACATTTTATATTTATTTAGATTTACCTATAGTTTCTGTGTACTACTTGTACCTTATGCCTTACATCTGGAATCACTTCCCTTATGTTCGAAGTATAATCCTTAGAATTTCTTTTAGTGTGTTCCACCAGTATCATACTTCTTTGTTATTGTGTTTGTCTGAAGATGACTCTATTTTGCTTCATTCTTGAAAGGTATCTTTTATAGGATATCGCAGTTTCAATTTTTTTAAATTTTTGAATATTTAAGATATAATTCCACTCTTCTGACTTCTTTTACTAGCTATTGAAAATCATTTGTCAGTATGTCACTTCTGGGAAGGTAACTTTATTTTCTCTTTGTCTTTGGTTTTCTGAAATTTCTTTATGATGTAGATGTAGAATTTTATTTCATTTGTGCTGCTTTTGGAACTCCTTTAACTTTTTAAAATTACTGATTGGTGTCTTTCGTTAGTTCTGGACAAAAATCTCACTTTTCTCTTCAGAGAGCCTCTGTTCCATTCTCTTGCTTTTCTCCTAGCATTCCCGTTAAAACTGTGTCCATCTTTCTGGCTTTATCCTCTATGTTTCTTACCCTTTATGATGTATTTTTCATCTTTTTGTCTGTCTTTAATGCTTTTCTGGATTGTTTTATGAGCTATCTTCTATTTCCTTTATTCTCTCTGCAGCTCCATCTGATCTGCTGTTAAACCTATATACCAAGAGCTCTTCATTTCTCTTCTTGTTATTTCTCAGCTCTAGAAGTTCTATTTGACTTTTTCAGATTTGCTCTGGAACTTTGTTTTTCCTGCATGTATTATCAATGTTATCTTTTAGGTTTTTAGTAAAAAAGCATGCATGGCTGTTTTATAGTCTATGACTAATAATTCAGACATATAATGTCTTTCTAGATCTATTTCTTTTTTTTTAATTTTATTTATTCATTTGAGAGAGAGAGAGAGACAGAGAGAGCACAAGCAAGGGGAGAGGCAGAGGGAGAAGTAGACTCTCTGCTGAGCTGGGAGCTAGACATGGGGTTCAGTCTCAGGACCTGGAGATCATGACCTGAGCCGAAGGCAGATGCTTAACTATCTGAGCCACCCAGGCATCCCTCTAGATCTATTTCTGTTGTCTTTTTCTAGTGGTTCTCATGATGTCTCAATTCTTTGAATGTCTTCATATACTTGTCATTATAATCGAAAGTTTACATACAGAAATAAATTGATGCTTAATGTTTCAGTTTGCTTCTGGCAGGCACCTGGGGTGACTATCAGTCTAGGCCCACTTTACCCAAAGATCATGTCTGAGTTTCTCTGAACCCCTCTTATCCCTCACCTCTAGACATCGAGAATCCTGGGCTTGGGTTATCTGGCTCACTACTGCCATGTTGGTGATTCCTTTGGGATATCAGCCTAGCATGAGGAGAATCTCCCATTAAACTAGTTACATTGTTCAGGCCCTAGACTTTGATTTCTGCTCTGCTTCCTCATCTTGCAAGATCATTAAATCATAAATTCAGACTTGCTGGGATTCACAAATGCTCTCAGGACAAACACAGCTTCTGTGCTGACTTAACTCACTCGTTCTCATTTGTCAAATTTGTACTGGTAATTTCTTATGGTCTTCTTGACCTCTTTGTTGCTCTGGGAAAAATTTTTAAATATATTTGATTCAGCATTTTCAGTAGTTTTCAGTGGGAAGATTGATCTGAACAATCTAGCTTTCCATCACCCAAAACTTGAAGTCTGTAATAGTATTAGCATTATCAACTCTATCAGAAAATCTGGCAGATAGAGTTTATTGTCATTTCATTTGTGTCAATTTTCTAGAATTATCAATATTGCCATCATATATTGAGTGTCTATTATGCATCAGACACTGTTCTGTGAAATATTATTCAGCTTTAAAAAGGAAGAAAATTCTGCAGTATGTGGCAACATGAATGCACCTTGAGGACATCATGCTAATTGAAATAGCCAGTCACAGAAGGACAAATACTACCCGATTCCACTTATATGAGGTATCTAAAATAGTCAGATTCAAAGAAGCAGGAGTAGAATGGCAGTTACCAGGGGAAAGAAGGAGCTGCTAATTAATAGATATAAAATTTCAGATATGCAAGATAGATAAGTTCTAGAGATCTGCTGTACAATGTACTGCCTATTGTTAACAGTACTATATTGTGCACTTAAAAATATGGTAAGAGGATAGATCTCCTGTTAGATGTTCTTACCACAATAAAATATAAGTAAATAAACAAACACTTTGCAGCAGTTTTCATTCCTGGTATCTGTGAGATGTATCTATAAAGAAACATTACAATGAAATGATTAATAGTCTAGACTGTGGAGCCATCAGCCTTGGACTCCTATTCTAGTTCTACCACTGGCTAGCTCTGTGACCTTCACAAGTTCCTCGTTTTATTATCATTTACATTTTACAGATGGGTGAATTGCAGCCTAGAGAATATAACATGCTAGCTCATGTAGCTAGCAAGTGGGTGAGCCAGACTTTAAATAATCCAGGACAGGCTGTGCTCTTTCTGCTATGCTTTCTGGTCAGGGATGATGACTGCGAAAGCACCTAAAGACTCAGAATACTATCGATGTATGAATAACGGAATTGATGATGGAAGGCTCCATTCTTTCAACCAAATCATCTGAAAAGTTGTAGAAAGGAATACAATTCATAAAGGAGGCATTAATTTAGCAGTGATTCCTCAGTTGTCTTCAGTGTTCTGTAAGATATTACTTGATTCTTATTTAATAAAATGTTCATGGGCAGATCAGCATGGGAACTATGTGGTATGGTTCTGTTTTAGAGAAACACAATCCAGACTGACATATTAAAGACTGTGAGAAGACCTATGCCTAAAATAATAACACCCCAAAACTGTTGGCTTTGGAACTTGAAGACCCCACAGAAAAAATTTTAAGAAATAGTAGCCTATGTGCCTAACTCCTTATGTAATATGTATGTGTATTCCTAGGAGTGTGTGTAAAGTAAAATCTTGGAAAGCAGTCATATTTTGAAAAAGAAGAAATGTTGTAGTTTAAAGAAAATAATTTTATACAAAAAAAATGCCATCCTCAAATTTATTCATTAATATAAATCTATGTTAATACAGTGAGTTTTCCTAAATAAAATTATATAAATGTCTATAAAATCAAGAGGAAATACTAGATTTTTAAAAATGTATAACTCAATATTATTATTCTTGATAATTGAAAGGAAAAACTAAAATGATATCTTTATCATCAAGAAATTTTTATGCTTTTTATAAAACAATGAAACCACATTGTGAAGATTGACTCACACGGAACTGAGATGTTATCTGGATTCTTTCCCTTGCCTGTGTTTTGTTTTTGTTGTTGCTGTCATTTTTAAACACCATTTTGTTCCCCATTTGAAACTACAAATGAATTAGATAAAATCTTTAAGTAGTGAAAAGTCAAATTGCTTTTTCACTTCCTGTTTCATTTCATCTTGTCCCAATGCTGCCCTTGGTTAGAAAAGAAGAATTAAGTATTTTGATTAGATATGTTGCACAAAGATGGAGACAGCTCTGCAAAAGGAAAGGGTGTGGTTTTGAGAGTGAGACTGCCCTGGATATGAAATTATGGGAAGCCGCTACTATGTGACAGACACAATGATAGATGCCATTTACACTTTATCTTACTTGATTTTCACAACAACTCTCCTACTAAGAAGGTAGTTTTTTTAAAAATGAAGACTTGATACTCAGATAGGTGAAGTGACCAGCCTAGAGGCCATATTTCTTGTCAGAAGTCAAGAGAAGCAGCTGTGACGTTATGCTTCATTCCACAGGGGTCCTGAGCTGTAAAGAAACCTGGGTTAGAAGGGACAGGTGATTGCAGAGTATGTGGCGAGGGGTCTGTAGAAAAAGGACTTCTACATCCAGTATCCCTTCTTAAGGACTACAATCAGGAAGAAATTATTTTTCTCTGCATGCTATGAAGTCTAAACTTATTTTACAAGAGAAGCACATTGTTACATGTGGTATTTAGGTTCCAGATACATCATTGATTGGATAAACTTTATGAACTCATCTGAAAAACTAATCATCATTTATGATTCTATTTTTTTAGAAAGTGCATCCTAACTTAAATACAACTAGCTTACAGATATTTAGAACATAAGCCATTCATAAATCTGGGATTGCTATATAAGAAATTTGCTTTCAAACTTTAAATTCATAAATCACAAAGTTGATTTCAGATGTATTACTCAGATGCCTGCTTTTATACAATTTTTATTTCATTTCCTGCCTATTTTAGGAAAGGAGATTTTCATATATTTATTTATTTATGCCTGTGTTTTAGAATCATTGCCTGTATTGTATTTATGCTTTTGTTTCTCCCCGGTCAAACCCTTTATTTCTGAAAGATAGCAGCTTTACCAAGGTATTAATAAAAAAGATTTGAATACTCCCAGGCAGTTTGTTGTGCTGTATTCTATTGTAGAATGATGAGCAAGCAGGCTGTTAAAAACTTTTTGTTTTACTTGCTAGCCATTTTATAGTCATTACCAACAGGGATGTAGTAAAAACTTTGAAAATCATTTTTGTCTGGGCAAGTGTGGGCAAAGGGCCGTATATTGGGTTTTTATTTACACCCTAATACACAGAATTATGCAAATATGAAGGCTCTGTGCCTACGTACACACTACGTTAAAGGAACGTCTTAATGGCTTTTGAAAGAACTTTTTAAAACAATTTCAAACTTACAGAAAAGTTACAAGTTTAATGTCAAGATCTTCCCCCCCCCCACCAGAATACATGAGAGCAAGTTGTTTACATGATTCTCCATTACCCTCAAATATGTTAATATGTATTTCCTACTAATAGGACATCGGCTACTTCACTACCAATATCCAAGTCAGGAAATGAATATTAATACATTACCACCTTTGTATCATCAGACTCTAATAACATGTTGCTTATTGTCTCAATAATGTCTTTCGTGACCAAAGGATCCAGTGCAGAATCATGCATTGCATTTAATCATCATGCTTCTTTCAGTTTCTTTCAAACTGGACCAGTTCTTCTTTTTCTTTTCTTTTTTGTTTTTTTCTTTTTTTTTTTTTTGGCATTTATAACCTTGACATTTTTAAACATCATAGTCAGTTATTTTGTAGAAGGTCCCTAAATATGGGTTTGTCTGATGTTTTCTTGGGGTGATTTAGGATATGCATCTTTGGCAGAAATATCACAGAAGTGATGCTAGTCTCATTGCATTCTGTCAAATGGCATATAATTTTGATTCATCCCAATACTGATGATTTTCACTTTGATCACTTGATTAGTGTGGTTTCTGCTCACCTTCTCTACTGTAAATTTACTTGTTTCCCCTTTGCAATTAATACATATTTTGTGTCTTGAAACTATGTAAGTGTATTTCTTATTGGTTTTCAATTTACTCATTTATTTATATCAATATGGACTCATGTTTTCCTATTTTATTCAGTGCATCAAAATCTGTTAATACTGTTTATTTTAAGGTTCGGGTTGTCTCCAGTATGGCCAATGGGAGCACATTCAAGATGGGTTCTGTGGTCTTTTTGACAGTGTTCTCATTATTCCTTGAGTAGTTCCTTGCTTTGTGGCATAACAACATATTTCAAGCTCATCAGGTACTTTCTGTGTGCCCCAGCCTTGGAATCAGTCATTTCTCCAAGGAATGCCCGTTCTTTTTAATGGAAATAATATTTAGAAGACATGGTCTGGGCTCTAGGTACATTCACTGCTATTAGAACACTACTATTAGGGTGTTGCTTTCCTCAGGCCCTCTGAGTGAATACAGCTGCACATACGCACAACGTTGTCTTGTATTTCTTAATCTCTATATGTTGGAAACCATGAGTCCACACCAGTGCATCCAGTTCTAATCCCAACAGTGCAGAATTCATTCTACACGTTTGTAACTCCTTTTTCTGACACAGAGGAAACTGTCTTCTATTACCTTTAACATATTTTCTTTGATCAGTCTTCCTGAAAGCAACCATTCTTCTATCTTCCCATACGGATGCTCTCTTCTCCTTGCTAGAGCTCTGACTCTTCATTCTAGGCTGTCCCTTCCTCCAAGTGGACACTCCTTACTTTCCTGAGGCTCACACAGCCCACATAACCCTACTCTCCTCAGGCTTTAAGTTCCCAGGCCTGGCTGCCTTTTCCCTTACCTCATGTGGACACCCCCTTCAGCCTGCCTGTGCTCTGAACCCCATGCGCAGTGACTGTTCTCAGATGTCCTTCTCACCGGGCTATGACACACTGTTCTGGGTCACTGAATGTATGGATTGTGTCCTCACTGCTCTCAGACTCTGACTTCCTTGGCTGAATCACCAGCCAAATGTGTACACTCTCCTTACTCGTTGGGTTCTGATACCTCATGTTGAGCAGCCAGACCATGGAGACACTCTCCTCACTCTGCTTGGACCTTGACCCCCACACCAGGCCTCTTCCTGAGGAGAGATTCCCCTGTGGGCTATGTCCCAAGTCCTCCATTTTCCTCAGCCCATTCAGGCTCTGACACCTTCTGCCTGGCAGCTCTCCTACTCACCCTCCCCATCCTGCCTGGCTGTAGCACCTTGCTCGGCACACCACAGCTCCTCCCACAACCCCCGGCGCAGGTGCCCAGGTTGGTGGGCACCACCTACCTATGTTCAGTAAGAGAAGGGGAAGAAGAAGAGCCAAAAGGCTTATGAAAGTATTATCATGAAATTGTGCTCTGAAATGTTTTATTTAGAGGATCACTTTGCTAGCTATTATAATGAAAATTAGAACAAAAAGTAGAATTTGATGTACAAAAATCATTTTATTAGATTTTTTTAATATTAGATGAGTTTACTTTAATGCCCTGAACTATCTCCATTGATTAAATGTTTTAAGATCAAGTAAGAGATCAAGAAACGAAAAGTTCTATGTCTATTCTAGGTGAAGGCATTTGATGAGCTATCAGTTTAATAACATCTTATCCTGTCTACTTTCTCATAATTTGATTTTGTCATTAACTGTGGCACTCGTATTTGAGTAGGATGAAACTTTACATATGTTCTTACATGAAGAAAAAATGTTGCAAAAAGAAAAAAAACATAAAAATGCTTAATGACCTTAAACATGTTTGTAACTTGATTTTTTTTTTTCTATCTTGTTTAAATAGAGGAGTCTTCATTTTGGCTTCCCTTATATGGCAACATGTGCTGCCGCCTCGTCGCCCAACCAGCCTGTATGGCTGAGGATGCATTTGCAGGATTTCTTAATCAGCAGGTTGGAGGACTTTAAATATCCTACAGTTATAGCTATAATCTAGATCTTAATATACTGGCAGTTGTTTCGCCTTCTGATAATAAGAAGTATTTTTTAAAGCTGCCTTTTAAATGAGAGTGTTCCCATGTTAGACATAGAATGCGGGTGAGGGGGTTGGGGGTGAGAAGGAGGGAAGGGGAGGCATCTAATGCAGTTTTGATGGCCAAGGAGCTGCCTCTGCTGGTTCCCCTGCTTCATAATAGCAGGCACAGGATAATCAGCAGCAGAGGGCTCCTTGTGGAAGCAGATGACTGTTCCACACCTTTCGTAGAAAGTCCGTTCTGGCAGACAGCTTTTGGCACAGTTTAGGCCTCTGGGCTTCCAAAGCTGCCTCTGTGCCACCTACTCCTGATTTATTTATAACCAAAGTTATTTATATTCAGTAAATAATTAATTATGGGCTTGAATGAATCAATAACTTTTTTTTTTAAAGATTCCATTAAGAGGAAAGAAAATTTGCATTCTTACAGGGTAGTCAACATTTTCCAGTGTTCTGAGACAAGTAAGGGAAAATTATATTTTGAGTATTGAGTTATTTTTATAATTTTTTGAGTCATTAGATGGATTGCTATAGAATTTTAAGAACTAATTTTGATTAAACTAGCTTTTCTAAAACTGCATTGATTTATGATTTTATGTGTGTAAAAGTTTTGTGGTAATCGTTACCTCCATTTTGCTTAATGCTTTTGAGAATTTAAAACCTTTCTTCTGTGATATTAACTTACTCCGATTTTGGACTATTGACTTATTGCACACTAAGTTAATAGGTAACTCTATCACATTTAAAATTTTTTTTAACTAATATAACTTTGATAATTGAAGTATTTTGTTGAATTTAACAATGATAAATAATAATTAAGGTTGATGGTTTCTTGAATTTTTTTTCAGCAAGTGGCAGAAAGCCTGATTAGTTGGAGAAGGTTGTATTGTGTTTTAAGAGGGGGTAAACTCTATTGTTTTTACACTCCAGAAGAAATCGAAGCTAAAGTGGAACCAGCTTTGGTAGTGTCCATTAACAAGGTAAATAAAATGCTATTTTGAAAATAAAGATATAACATTTTATAAGGTTTGTTCTTTTCTATACAATTCACATTGTTACCATTTTATGGACAAAAGGGAAGGACTGCTAAAAATAGGTTAGTTCAGGGGCACCTGGGTGGCTCAGTCAGTTAAGCATCTACCTTTAGCTCAGGTCATAATCTCCTGGGGTCCTGGGATGGAGCCCTGAGCCAGGCTCCCTGCTCAGTGGGGAACCTGCTTCTCTCTCTCCTCCCTGCTCGTGCTCTCTCTCTCACTATCTGTCTCTCTCTTCCAAATAAATAAGTAAAATCTTTAAAAAAATAAAAAGTTAAAAAAATAGGTTAGTTCATAAAGATAAATTAATCTTATTTTTCCTCCATTACAGAGCTTATCTGGTAAAGGAAATACTGTATATTTCCTGAGAAAAACATAGTAACTGGAAATCTATACCAATAAATCGGTTTTAAAGCAGAGAATGTAACTCCATATTTACATGATATTTAAATTTTTCATGAATTTATTAAGAGATTATATAAACCTAAATCATTAGGTCATGTTACAGTGATGCTTTCTGTAGTTAATATTCAAATGAACCCATAAAAAGACAGTTGTGAGCCTGAGAATACCTTCTGATTTCTTGTAGGATTGATCGGCAGTTTTCCAGCCTTGTGTCAGAACAGGAGAGCCTGATCCTTCCCAATCCCTCCACGCACACATGTGTGCTCACAAGCACACATATACCTGCATACATGCATGCACACGCACACACTTACCCCGTCATCTTAAATTTTTCTTCATCTGTTATCCAAGCCTATGATTCCACCCCTTTTTGGCATTCCTACTCTGGAGCATTTTAATGGCATTTCTAGAGCAGAATATCATGTTTTCTGTCCATAGACTGTACTTAATTGTTTCTAGTTATTTTACTTTGCCTGCTTTTGGATTGGTGTAACTGACGGCTATGTATAAAGTATGAGCCATCACATCTGTTAACTGTACATGTTCTACGTGACTTTAAATTACCTTTTGAAAAAATATAAATTTGTATGTCCTGAGAAACATGGATATGAGTTTGCTAATCTATAAGGATTTGAGTTAATTTCTCTGATCTTTTCCAATAACGTTTGGTCTGTTTCTATCCTGCTTTTAGAAATTATACTGCTTTTTCTTAAAGGAAATTCTTCAGTGAGACCTTTTAAATTAAGTCCACTTAATTTATCTGTTTTGTGTATTAGAAAGATTAGTGTTACTCTTAAATAATAAACCTCAATGTTATAACATGGTGAATTTATTTTGATTTAGATAATTAGGTTTATGAAAGCATATTTTTATTCTTGGGAAATTGATATAATTTATTCATTACTTGCCTGTGTTTTGTATGCAGCACCCACTTTTCCCCACCTTAGCCCTTTGAAAATTTCAGATGTGCAAAAAAGTTGAAAGAATAGAATAATGAACACTTGTATATGCTTCATCTGGATTTTTCAGCTGTTGTTAATATTTCCCCATATTTGCTTTCTGTTTATGTAGTTTGAGATTTTTTTCAGAACCATTTGAAAGTAAGTAACAAGCAGCATAATGTTTCTTCCCTAAAATATTTCAGCATGTTTCTCCTAAAAACAAGGACATTTCCTTCATAACCATAATATTATTACCACACTCAAGAAATTTATTGTTGAAAAAATAATAATTTCTAATATAGAGCAAATTGTCCCCATGGTGTTCTTTCTAATGTTTATTGTTAGATCCAAGACCCCCATCAGGAATCACAAATTGCAGCTGGTCACCATGTCTTTTGATTGTTTCCTTTTTATCTAAATTGGACCTATCATTCACTGCCTCTTTTTCTTGTTTTGTCTTTTATTATATTGACATTTTGGAAAAGTCCATTCCAGTCCCCACATCTGTTTTTGACTAATTGTTCACTAGATTCAGGTAGATGTTTTTGACAAGAGCTCTGCATAGATGATTTTGTCTAAACTGTCTTTCACTAGGTACCTAGGTAGTAAAAATAGAATTCTACCAATTTTTCTCTTACATGTTGTACAATAGAATATGGATAGTACTAAAACAAATTAAAATGTAATCTAGATAAAGGATATTTTAAAATTCATTTATTTTATTTGAAAACAGTTTTCAAGGTGTTCATTTTACTGTATCAGTCCTTTATGGCAGACAGAGCAGGTAAGTCAGCCCTGTTTTATAGGTATGTTATTTCTGTTTTATAAGTGAAGAAACAGACTCACAGATCAGATAGAACTTGTCTAGCTAGTAAGTAAAATTATATGGCTCACTGTTTTTCTATTTCCTCACAGACATACTGCTAGACTAGATTTGGAAGACAAAATTAGACTTTTTCCTATCTCCATACCCACTCTGAATAAGTTTTGAAAGTAAGAAGTATCTCTGAAATGAGGTTGTGAGCCTGAAGCCACAGTTTCTACCTCTAGGCAATGGTGTGGACATGTGTTGAATCTTTAGCATTTAAATGTAAGAGGGCAGTTATAGTGGAACCCCTCTGTTACTGTAACCAGGATATCTTTATTTTCTTGTCTGATGACAAGGGTGTAATTCCAGAAAAGCAGTTAACAGTGTTTACGTGGCCCAGCTGAATTGACTTTTTTTCAATTGACTCATTTTTCCTTGTGGTAATAAAAGCTGATGGCCTGGTGACTGATAGGAGTCTCTAGTCAATCAACTCCATTATTAAAATGACTGAAATCACCATACTTAGAAATCCCAGTGGTGGTTTCACAATTGACCATTACAAATTCACAGGAAAGATGATTAATCTAGTATTTTGTATAGACTCGACCTTAGACGTGGGGACAACGTGGGCTATATTTGACCCTAAGAACTGATGACATAAATTGTCATTGTGCATGACTTTTGTCTCAAGTACAAAAGGGGATTTTAAGATTAAACCACCACGAGGTAAGGGTTAGGTTGAGAAGATTAATAGAATTTAGTTGTTGATCTCAGAGATTGAACTGATACCAAGGTGTTCCATTCTCTAGCTTTGTGATGTTGCTATCTTCCTTTTCTCCAGGGCTGATTCCTGCCCTCTCCCTGCAGCAGCTCTCCTGTTTGCAGTTCCTACTCCTACCTCGGGTTTCCCTTGAACCCTTCCATTCACCTGAAAACTGCTCTTTAGCAGTAAACACCCTGGTTTCCTTATTTAAATATGACTATCTCGGTCAAGAAGTCTATTTGTTACTTCTGTAAGCCTGGCTGCTGTGCAGTATCTTCTATTAAAGTCATTTTTACTTATTTTTTCTCAACTTAGACACTGATTCAGATTTATGGAGATGCTGAAGCGATACTGGAGTGACACTCATGCCACCAAGATTCAGCAGTTACTATTGCCGTCCAGTTTGCTTTATCTCTAGGTGTTCTTCTTAGGGGGAGTTGAAGCTCTTTGTATTTCATTTTTAATTTATTTTATGACAGTATAGCTTACATAAAATAAAATTCACCAATTGTAAGTGTACAGTATGATAATTTTAACAGATAATATACAGTTGTGTAATCATTACTACAATCATTATTGGATTATAGGTTTTTTAAGCTTTTCTGTGAGAATGTTTATGTTCTGCTCTCTTCACAAATTTCAATTATACAGTAGTGTCATCAACTATAGTCACCTTCAGACCTTATTTGTCTTATAGCTGTGAGTCTGTAAAACCTCTTATCTGTATTTTTGGCTGACCCATTTGAACATAAGTCTCCAACATCCCAGAATACTTCAACATGCAACTCTTAAAAATAGGAAACTCTAAAACAAAAGTGTGTGTGTGTATGTAAATGAAATTACAATACCATTATCACAGCTAACCAAATGAACAATAATACTCTTATATCATCTAATAACCTGGTCCATATTCACATTTCCCCATTTTCCCTAAGACATCCTTTCAGCTTTTGCTTTCAATCTAGGAATGTTCAAGGATTATGCATTCTTCTAAACTGTAAATTAGGTCTAGAGGCTTGATTGGATTTATTCTAAACATTATTTACAAGCATGTTTTATGACATACTGACAAATACTTTATAGGGCATTCTGTTCAGAGACACATGCAGTCAGGTTGTCTCATTATTGGCAATGTCACGTTTAATGACTTGGTTAAGGTGGTGACCACTAGCTCGCTGCAGCATAAAGGTAAGTTTTCCTCCTTACTATTACCAAGTAGTCAGTGAGGTGATAGTTTGGCACTGTGTGAATATCTTTGTCATCCAGTAGTCTCTCACATAATGGTTTTAGTGACCTGATTGCCCTTGTCTGCATTGGTTGTTACACTGGAGAATGCATATGTTATTCTCATAGTATCCCTCATTCTACGTGTATTAGCTGGCATTCTTTATAAAGAAGAACTTTTCTCATCAAGTAAGAACAAATCCCAGGCCCTCCTGAAAAGGCAGGATGAAAGTTTTAATTACCAGTTTTCAGAGTAAGGAGTTGGTATTACCTACTGGTCTTGTGCAGATATTGGCAGTATGTATTAGAGCAATATTACTCCCTCCAGAAGAAGCAAATGAGTGTCGTGTCTGTTGTGTTCTCCCTGTATTAATGATAAACTCATAGATTCTTACTTATTCAGTGTTTTAAATTACTTGATTTTTGAATATAAGGTAGATGTTTTCATTGTTTGGTTTACTTTGGAAATTTCTAAGGGTTACATGCTATTAGTATATTCTCGAATAAACAAGATCTTTGATAAATGCCAACTTGGTATTTTCTGATCTGTAGAGCAGGTGAGCTCCAAATAAAACTTTTAAAGAATAGTGCTTTTGTTTCAGTTTTTAGTATATTTTCAATGCTGGGCCTCTAAGATCTTTTTTATGTTTAATAATGTTAAACATCAAATACAAATCAGAGTTCTTTTCTTTTGGTTGTCTTCTCTCATGATTTAGAAAACAATGATTTTGTTTAATGCCACTTTAAAAATTATGTAAAAACATAAATTTTGCAGTTGCTAAGGTATATAAATAATAGTTCTGTTATTTTGATCACAGGATCTGTTCTCTAACTATAATTTTTGCTCTTCTAAATGGTATTTCCTATACAGCTAAGTCAGTTTATTAATTTTCATAGGGAGCCATGTGTGGAAAGAGTCACACTAAAGAAAGAAAAGCCTAAGCTATCCCCCTCCTCTTTTCAATTCAAATTTGAAAGGGTGGTTTACTTCAAAGTGATTGCTTCAACTTCAGAAAACTTCCCTATTAATGTTGTTGAGCAAGACATTCCCAATCAGGGGTACTTAACTGAGCCACTGAATCCTCATACATTGTAGAAAACATTTTATTAGCCAAAGTTTTATCCATTGCCAGTGGGGTAGGGAGTGAGATGGAAAAGTGATGTGTGTCTTTGTGATCGAAAGTCTTTTCTTGATTTAAATACTATATATCACTTCAATTTAATGAATAAAAGTTGTACTAAACAAATCAATATCACTACTTGGTGTGATAGACCTTTGTTAAATTGTCTTGAAATTGCTTTTAACCATTATGTTTGTCATGGACCCTAGCAAGCAAGATTATTATACAGCACATGGGATTTTTTTTTCTGATTATGTTAGCCCTTTACTGTCTCAATCCTACCAAGGATTTAGATTGTCCTTCATTAAATATAGCAAAAATAATTATTTAAACAAACCTTTTCCTTTAGGAGTTTACATCTGATTTAATTGACATAAATTGAAAATAATTATATCGTACTAATACTAATCTTTCCTAATATTTCATGTAATTTATGTTTGTGGTTTCAAACATTCCTTGCCATATATTGTGAAGGTATACTTTCTTTGTCATTAGAGCATATATAAGATCTAAAGCTTGTTTCTGGCCAGCAACATTTTGTTTTCATTCCTGATTAACAAGACTTTAGACCAAAGACCTTTCAAAAAAGTCATTTATTCTTACAACATGTTTATGAGGAAGCTATGAGTGAAATAATATTATCTCTGTGTTATAGGTAGGAAAGCAGGCACTTAGTTTTTGCACTTGTATTTTGTTTCCAATTTTAAGGGGAAAAATTTAAAGAGAATCTATAAAGAGAAGGGTAGAAATAAACCTATCTCTGCCCTCACATGTTGCCCCCACCAAAGAATTATTTTGAAGTAAATCATAGAGACA
Source organism: Ailuropoda melanoleuca (assembly GCF_002007445.2). NCBI lineage: Eukaryota > Metazoa > Chordata > Mammalia > Carnivora > Ursidae > Ailuropoda > Ailuropoda melanoleuca. The sequence continues at coordinate 67,226,216 of NC_048223.1, read as the reverse complement.
ATATGATTTTACTTGTAAATATTCACAATTATCATACTTTAGAAAAATATATAGTCAATATATCATCAAAAATTCAGTGTTCAAATTTCCTAGTCCTGTAATTTTTAAATTAGTTTTTGAATCAGGATTTTGAAATAAAGGTTATATATTGCAGTTAATTGATTTGGTCTCTTAAACTCTAAATCTGTTGGAGGGCTCTAGCACTCTCGTGTGCTTTCTCTTTCTCTCTCTCACACGCACACACACTCTCTCTCACACACACAATTTACTGAAGAAATTGGGTCATTTATCCTACAGAGTTTTCCATAGTTTGGTTTTGTTGCTTGCATGTTTGAGTTGTCTTTTTCCTTTTCCCTTCTATTTTTGGCTCCGATATAAGTTGGTTGGTTGGTTAGTAACAATATATCTTAGGAAATATTGTGTACTTTTATTGGGAGGTATTTAAAGTTTTTTTTTTTTAAGAGAGAGGGCTTGAGTTGGAGGAGAGAGCGAGCAAGGGAAAGAAAGTCTGAAGCAGACTCGCACTGAGTGTGGAGGCTGATGTGGGGTTTGATCTCACGACCACGAGATGAGCCGACACCAACTGAACCACCCAGGCACCCCATATTGCGAGCCATTTAATATGTCTGACTCTTAACATCCACAGATGAGCATTGTTTAGATCCTTTATTTCATTAGGGATTGCAAACTGGTGATATTTTAATATTCTTCATTTATTAGCTGGGAAACTTCTACTTTATCAGCTATTTGGTTGAGGTACAATTCTTGTAGGAAAGACTTTAAGTAGTTACCAAAATAGGGAGGTAGTTCCATTAGCATCCTCCAAAAGTGACAAAGGAGTTCATTTTTAATTATCATTATGAATTTATAGATTCAAAGACATTTCATGCATCAATCCATTACCATTGTTATTGACATTCACTTGGTCCCATCTTTGGCTACTGAAAGGCTCTTCAGTTTGGTTCTTGAGTCCTTTTGATACAACCCTAGTAATCTTTGATTTCTGGTAGGAGAACATGTTCTGGTATTATCCTGTCCATTTCCTGGCCCAGGCTGAGAATCAGCCATCTCTGTAAAGAGCTCTGATTCCTTTTCGCAGGAAAGAGTATTTAGAAACTATAATCTGGGTACATAGTAGACTTTTTAAAGGTCATATAGTCAAAAACTAAGGTAAGAAACAGTTCATAAATCTAGTCCTGACTTAGTAATTTTCCATTATCACAGAAATCGAGTGGTTGAAGTACAGTTTTAATTCAAAATAATGAACAACCTAAAAAGAAACTTTCCTTTGATTACAGTGAACAGAGTTAACTGTATTTTGTTACAGCATTGACTTCTCAGATTGTATTTTTATTGACTTCCCTTGGCCGCCTCTGAGTACCTGCCGTCTCATGCAGTGGACAAGGCTGCACTTCACTGTGTGCTGACTGACGAAGCAGATGCAGCCAAGGATTAAAATTTCACAGTGAATAGTCTCAAACCTGTCCACAAAGCAATAAAAGTTGGCTGTAAAGCCTCCCAAATCAACTAAATGGTTTGGGCAGAAAAAACTGACTTTGGATAGAAAACTGATTTCAGAACATTGGTGTCCTCATCTATAAAGAGTAGGACTAGGATCATCTCTGGGATCTGAGACTGTCAGCCTCTAAAACCCTCATTATCTGAGTTGTTCTTCTCCTCTTGCGTTCGTTTATTCTTCAAATGTATTTCAAATATAGTGAGTGACAGACAATATTTTAGACGGTAGAAATAGTGGGAGCAAAAAGCTTCTTGCTTTCATGCCCTAAAACACACCTTGTGTTTTCTAATCCATTCCTCGTTTGAGAAGTGCAGTTTTAAGCACTCTTCTTGATACTTTGTCCACAATGAAAAACAACTTGCATAAACTTTCTGACATTATCAGAAACTTCATTTGTTGAATGACTTTTTCTTTGACATGTGGTTTTTTAGTTGAAAAAAATTCCCATTGGTTAAATTATTTTGGGTGATAAAATATAGTCAGTTAATTCAAATGATCTATTTTGTGTTTCATTTGCACCTTTTAAAAGCTGCTCATGTTTTAAAAATTTAGTGGTATTTATGGTTCTCAGAGTTAATGGAGTGTATAATGTATAGTATTTTTATATTATTGCATTATATTCTCTTAGAAAGATATAAATGATCCAGTTCATCAGATTATCTACATAGCTATTTTCATTTGAAATGATATCTTGGTGTTACTAAAAATGTACATATTCATCTGTAAAAATCACACTTTCTTTATTTAGAAGTTGAATCCATTTTAATCCTACATACAAAAGGTAGTCAGAAATTTGTATTAAGATAGATTTGGATGGAGGGAAGCACAATTTCAACAACAAGAATAGTTCATATTTCATTTTTGGTTTTTTTTTAAATACTAATAGCAATAGAGGGTTCTCTTGCCCTCCTCTCCCACTGAGTCAGCCTTCAATAAATCTTATTGAGAGCATATTAAAGATTCTTCCTAGAGCTTAAGTCATTCTCTGCTGGTGATAATAAGCTTTCTATTTAAAGAGATGGATTACATGCATTTTCAGCCTCCAAGGATGCCATTTAGGACACCATTTTGTTTTTATATTGTATAAATAATTACTTAAAAGAGTTAATTCACAAAGTTTGTAACCACGGCATAGAAATGTAAAAAGACCCTGTTCTTTTAAATTACAATGCTGACCGTAAGTCCATTATAACCCTCTGAAGACACTCACATTCTTACATTTTAAAATTGACAGGATAGACTGTCTCTAAGATGGTTACCAAATCCTTCCCTTTTGTGAGGCTCCACACCTTCAAAGTTATGCTGCTACTTCATGCAGCATACATTTTTTTTCTCATGTGACTCTTGAATAAAAATTCCTTCCTTCAGGAAAGAACTTCTGTAGTACACAGTAGTCCCTTCCTATCTGCAGGGGATACGTTCCAAGACTCCTAGTGGATGCCCGATACTCTGGATAGTACTGAACCCTGTCTAGACTTTTTTTCCCTAAACATACATAGCTTTGATAAATTTTAACTTATAAATTTAGGCACAGTAAGAGATTAACAACAGTAATAGAATAGAATGATTCTAACAATATATATAATAAAGGTTATGTGAATGTGGTCTTTCTGTCTCTCAGAATACGTCCTCGTACTGTATGCACCCTTCTTGTGATGATGTGAGATGATAAAATGCCTGTGTGATGAAATGAAGTGGGGTGAATGACGTAGGCACTGTGACGTGGCATTAGGCTTCTACTGACCTTGGGACCATATGTCAGGAAGAGGGTCATCTGCTTCTGGACTGTGGTTGACTGGGGGCAAATGAAACTGCAGAGAGCTACAAACTGAGGATGAGGGGGAGCTGGTGTGTAAGGTGTTCACCTGCCCGTTCTTCAGGGAATGTATAGCATTTCTTTGTAACTCTTTGCTACTTCTGTGATGTCCACATAGACATCATTATACGCGTATGTTGCTTTTGAGGTGTGACTATACATACAATCTTTCTTCACTCAATACTGAAAGAAGTGAGGAATTTCTTCTCACTCCTAATCAGCTTTTGTAACTGCCAGCTAAATATTCTTCTACACACACTACAGTAGGTTTAAACATATTAGTCCAGAGCTGTTCTACCCATACAGGAGCTACTAGCCACCAGTGGCTGTTAAGCACTTAAAATGTGACAGGTCCAAATGGAGATGTGCTGAAAGTATAAAATAGAGACTGGATTTTGGAGATGTAGTATGAAAAAGAATAAAAGATCTCAAAAAATGTTTTTTGCTCACGTTAAAATGATATTTTGGATGTGTTGGGTTACATAAAAACACGATTTTAAAATACTGTGATAATTAATTAATACATAATGATTTTAACCAGTTTCATTTTACCTTCTTAATGTGGTTACTAGAAATTCTTAATTTACATATGTGGCTCACATATTTCTAACGGACAGCACCGCTCTAGGATAATATCAGTCATTATCCAAGCAGCCAAATCCCTATTGTTGCATAAATAGATTGTTGTATTCCAGACTTCTTTTCCCAAAACTCCCTGGAAACTGCATGTAGACGCTAGCTCATCATGTGCCATGGTGGTGCCTGAATGACTTGGGAACAAGACTTTTCTACATGTAGACACAATAAGCACCACAGTGTCATACCTAGTACCACACAGAAAAAGTTTAAACTACCAACATGAATGAAACCATTGCCTTTGTTGTAGATCGTTGCGTTCAGTGTTTAAAAAAAATAATTGTTATCACAAAGGTTATAATACTTCACGGATCTTTAACTATGAGCTTTGTAAATGAATGTTACATATGAAATAAATGCTAATGGAGAAAACCTCACTGCTTTGCTGCAGTAAACACTAAGTTATGGTTTTACTGCTTTAAGTGATAACACTGGATATAATGCCTGAATATTAGAATAACAAACATACTTTACTGATTCTTTTATTTCATTACTGTTGGAAATGTAGTTAACATAATTCACATTACAGTTATGACATGCTGTACTTGTTTTATTGCAAATTTTAAGATGTATATAAAAGACAGCAAACTCCTACTTGAACAGAACAAAATAGGTTATGTTTTAATCTCATGTAATTTAAAGTAAGTTCTCTATGTAGCATACTTTGAAACATTACTCAGTACTTTTCATGCAAAGCATTTTTTTATTGATTTGAGTCTGAATATTGAAAGTTCTCAAAATTACATATTTTAAATGATCAGCCATAAGATTTATAATTGCATCTGGTATAAGTATGGTAACTAAGCATAAAACATATATATGATCGTTACCAAAATATTCTCTTGTAAAACACCAATTTTGTCTTAATTTTTAGGAAACCAGAATTCGGGCAATGGATAAGGATGCCAAGAAAAAAATTCATACTTTCTCTGTCATCAACCCTGTTGCTGGACAGGCTGTAACTCATGTTTTTGCAGTGGACAACAGAGAAGATCTTCAGAAATGGATGGAAGCCTTCTGGCAACATTTCTTTGATCTTAGTAAGTTGATGTTTGGATTTGCTAATAATGTATTCATGAAGCATGAAAAGATGCACAAAGCAATCTAAATATTAAAATTATAATCTTATGGTTTGTATCAAAATTTTTTTATGCTCTTGAATAAAATGATAGTATATCATCAATGCATTGATACCTTTTTCTCTCAAACTTTCCCCAGTGCCTGACTTCCTGTAGTTTATTATACCTTTGAATTCCTCATATCCCTACCTGTTATTTTGAAGTTTCTCTGGTCCCTAAAACAATTGGACAACAATTTTTCAAAATATTGGGTTTTAACCAGCTAAGGCAGTATGTTTGATCAAAGGGATAAGAAGCCATTTGAGTAGTAAAAAACTTCTCTAGGTTAGTGATTTGAAATGTTCAGGAGACGCATGTAACCTTCTGTTAACTCCAGATTCATTATATCATCTTGGACATCATCCAGAGATTTTTTTTAAGCCATACATATGATTTTTCAGTTTCAATAATATAGCCCATGATTATAAAAACAATGCGATAGTAATATAATAAAGTTCTATGTAAAATATGGGAGGTTCTAATATTCTCATATTTAAGGAGGAATTTTATCAATAAGAAAATACTGAAGTCATATCCTGAAAATGTAGACTTTTGATAATGGCTATTTCTAGTCAAACTAAGCCTACTGTTAGATTCAACTAGTATTTTATGTCTTTAGAATGCTTTTTTATAGAATTACAAAAGATAGCCATTTCCAAACCATAGAAAGTTGTTTCTGCAACTCCTAGAAATAATCTTACAGAAATTTTAGGACTTCTTAAAATCTGTTTTTGGGAACTTTATAAAAGAGTTAATACCTGCTGTCCCCTTCAGATTAATTTTTATAAGCCTACTGTGATGCATGGCCTGGTCAAGTGTTATAGTGATGGTTGGGGTGGGGGCAAAGAAGGGAACTAAATTTACTGATTACCTTCCACATACCATATGGCTTCATTTATTTCTCACAACAGCCCAGCAAGGCAGAAATGATTTCCCTCTGCTCTAAAGTTGAGAAAATTGAGGCCTGAAGAGATTGCTCGTTTACTGCAGGAAGCCAGAGAACTCCTTCTATAGCCTTCTGGAATTCTTTAGGACTTGTTTTCCTTAAGTACTATCTCTAGGCACTGAATAGATGTTTAAATATTTGTTCCATGCTTATCAGCATGTACTACATTTTTTTTTTAATTTCAGCTGCTCTAGATGTGTAACTTAAAAGACAACAACTTCCTTTCGTTTGCTGATCACATCTGAAATTTTAACTGCTTTCCTAAATGCTCTGCTCTAGAGAGTTTGTCTTACAAAGACTGTATTATTTTTAGGAGTGATTCTGCTATTTTACATTTTTTATGTGTATAAAAACAGGAACAAGGGGTGAAAGGAGGTAAAAATGCAGAATATTATGGTCTGGATATCAACTACTACTAGATGGTCTCATGTTTTTATTCACCAGGTTAGATAAAATAATTTATCATGCAAAAATGGGGGAGTTGAGGGATACGAATCTCGTGATATTACTGTCAAAATAAGAAAGATATGACAGCTAGGTTCTCACATCTGGCTACTTCTTTAGTATTTAATGATTTGTGGATAAAATCTGCCAAACTATGTAATCTTTTAAGTATAAATTCTATTAGATTTGCACTTTAGAATTCATTGTGTATGAAGATATGAAGCAAAGATGGAAATGTTTATACTATCCTAAAGATTGACTCGTAAATGGTAAGCTTAAGTGTACCTCTTGCGATCTTAGGCGAAATCTGACGTGTAGAACAAAGTTGAGGATAGATATTTAGGGCAGAACAAACTAAGAGTAATTTAATATTTAGAGCAAATTTCAGTTACTTGACTCTGATTAAGAGTAGAGAATCAGGATAATGAGAAAGTTAAAAACCATGAGAAAACATTAATGGCACTAGGTCTGTTTAGCTTGCCGAAGAACAACCTTAAGAGTGGAGTTTGGAGGCAAGGGGGATGTCATAGCTAATTTTTAATATTTGAGAGTTAACAAAGATGTAAAGGAGGAATGACACTTGTTTTGGATGATCAAAAGGGGTAGAGCTAGGAATGGTGGGTCAAAGATAATATTTTTTCAAGTGTTTAATAATGTAAATATTGAATTACATAAGTAGCTTAGAATAACAGATCATTTTGAGTGGGAACATTATAGCAAATATTATTGTGGTAAACATCTTCAATATACAGATTTTATGTGAATACAACATAACTGTTTAATATTTCATACTGAGCCTTTATTTTTGTGTTAGCATGTTGGTATCAGGTTTAACTGTGCATACTAATATATTCACTGATAAAATAAATGTTTCCATTGTAAAATTGACCAGTGAACATATCACACTTGTACCTCTGACTTCAGTAACACATGGGATAATATGGCTTTATATTCCATTCTTCAACATGATTAGTATTCTGCTACCAGTTTAACAATGAAAAGCTTTCATCTATCAATGTAGAGAAAATACTACACTTTATAATTTGCCTAAGATTTGATAGAGAAATGTTTGCTAGTTCAAAGTATTTCATTATTTTTCTATTAGATAAGACCTTTTTTTTTTCTGCCCCCAAGAAGGAAAAGCTGGCTTTTATATATTTATCTAAAAAAGGAAGTGGAGGGGAGGAATAAGTTATCAGATCTCAGATCCTACTAGATTTAAATTCTGCAGAGCAACCTTTGAAGCCTCAAACTCAAGATTTCATTCCTTTTATGAGATGCTATATGGGCTATTTTGAAATTTTTACCATATTCTATACTTAGCATTGTAGTAAAACATACTAAAAGGTTTTTTATGTTTCTTAGCTATTTAAGGTAATGGGTTTAAAATTTATGCATATTACCATATAACCATGGCTGTATATTAGATTTAAAACAACAAAAATGAATAGATAATTTGACCAAACATAAAATGTCTTTTATTTTTAAGCTATGGAAAATAACTAAATTGGATATTGAGTATGGAGACTGAGAATATAATAAAAGGAAGAGAAACATACATCATAAATCATTCCAAAAAGGCACATGTGTATTACATTTACTTTTCTACAGATGTAAGATAGAGTATAAGAATAGTGGAGCTCAATAACCTATTTTAATAACACGAATATAGAGACACACAGTCTCTAGCACTGTTGTTTTCCAGCATGCAGGCACACAATAAACACAGAAAGGTTACAGTTTTTATATCCACTCAGAAGAAATAAGCCTGAGCATTTTAAGATGAAAGTAATAAAACATAATTAAAAGAAAAATTAATGTTGTCCACACTCTTGAATTTTAACTTAAAAATCAAAACAACTGATTGGAGTATTTTTTTTTATTCCAAATGACTAATGGCTTTATTTAAAAAGTGTCTTTCCTAAAATAAATTAGATTCAGCTAGAATTTTGACTGATGTGTCTTTATTGTAATAAGCTCTTATACACTTTTTACTTGAATGAAAATGCAGCATTTTTCTAGAGTTATACAAATTTTGAAAAGCATAATCCTTTGAAGAAATAATTGTTAAATAAGCAATTCTTATTTCTTAATTAGAATTTTCAAAGTTAACACCATTTTTGAAAAGCACTGTTTCCTTCTAGATAACTCTATTTCAATTGATTTTTACCTTTCAACTGTCTTAAGTACTGGATATTTTTATTTAATATTTAAAAGAGGTGAACTTGTACAAATTTTGCTGTGAATAGACATTTCAGACCATTTAGTGAAATAGCATAGTATTTAATAGCCTAGAGATCTTAGCTTCTTATATCTGTGCACAGAACTTTATTTTTCAAATAGATTACTCTTACGCTTAGACTTGGACTTTAAAATTATGGGAGTACTAGGTTTTCGTGGCTTCCTTAAGGCAATGCTTTATAAATTCACTCTTATTTTTCGTAGCATAAAATATGTTGATATCTATTGAAAATGAAGTATATATCTTCACATTTATGTTTTAAGCTAGCCTGCCTTTTTCCGTCTTTCTTAGGCCAATGGAAGCATTGTTGTGAAGAACTTATGAAAATTGAGATTATGTCACCACGGAAACCACCTTTGTTCTTGACAAAAGAGGCGACCTCAGTCTACCATGATATGAGTAAGTGGGGTTTGTCTTTTCTAAGCTGCAGGGTAACAAAAACAACATTGTCCATACTCAAGCAGCTTATTCTATTGACATTAAAATGCTAAAATTTTCAGGGCACAGTCAAAATGAATGAAAAAAGACTATGATTATAGACTAAGGAACTCATGTTTAATAAATGAATTAATACAAAATTAATGAATACACATTTTTCATAGTTTGAATGCTTAAGATCAAACAAAAATGTTAAGGCTTCAAATGAATAAGAGGCACTGAAAATAAATATTAGCTGAGTAGCTGATGAAAATTCTGAAAATGTAAACTTGCAGATTCTAAAATATAATCATGTTCTGTAATTTTTTCTGTATTTTATTGAATTTGTTTTAAAGTGATGTTGATAAATGAATATTAATAAATGGAAGCTTTCATCTCAGGTCAAAAAATCGGTTAAGTTTAATACTTTGGAAAATTTTGGATTTCTAGACTCATTAATATTCCATTTTCCCACACTTTGAAAGAGTATTTATTTCTCTGTGAGACTGCCTGAGTGAACAGTGCTGTGAACAAACACAGGTCAACATTAAATTCTATTTTGCCACCAATATATACTTTACACACGCTTTAAAATGTTAGATTAAAAATGATACAACCAGTGATTCATTTAATACCAGTGATTCATTTAATAGACATTTGTCTCTGTTCTCTTATTTTTTCCCAAGGAAAAATTCATCCAGTATCCTTATCACCAAACTGGTATCAGGGCTTCACTCTGTTTCCTTGGGTTTCTGGTTTTGGAATTTTTCCCTATTAACAGAGACTTTGCTAGTCTACAGGAAAGGATGCTAATCCAGTTACACTTGTCCAAGTTTACATATCAGGCTTTTATGAAAAGGGAATCCACTGTTACCTAGAAGTCAGAATAGATTTTAAATCCAAGAAAAGTTATTTAATAAATATTTAATCTATAGAATTGAAAAAAATCCTGATGTAACGCCACTCCTTTGAAAACTGGCTTTTACTTATTTATTTAGGAATATATATATTTGTGTGCGTGTGTGTGTGTGTGTGTGTGTGTTTAGTGCACAGTGAATGATCTCATTTTTTGGTTCTGTCCGTAGGGTTATATTTAAACCAAAACCACTTGCTTATCCAATGTGTTTTTGATGACCATTATAGATACTGGTTTAGAAAACAGTAACTCACTCAAAGTGTACACAGCTTTTGAATTTTTCCCCTATGTATTTTTCCTCAAAATTATTACAGGCATTGATTCTCCTGTAAAACTTGGAAGTTTAACTGATACAATACAAAAAAAACTTGAAGAGACAAATGGACAGTTTCTTATTAGTCAGCATGAAGAATCCTCACGACATCTTTGGGCCAGCCTCTTTGATGGTAATCATCAAGTGGTTATCCAGAAAAAGGTATTGTCTCTTGCAAGCAAGCAGTTACATGATGGGAAAGGGAAAAAAAGACGTGCTCCCCTTCCTCCTCCTGATAAACCTCCATTCAGCTTAAAAACACAGAGCAACACTGATCAATTGGTAAAGGACAACTGGGAAAAAACAAGTGTATCTTGGACCTTGCCTTTGGATACCAAATTATCAACCCTAATGCATCACTTACAGAAACCAATGGCTGCTCCTCGAAAACTTCCTGCCAGGAAAAATAATTTAAGTGATGGTGAACACATAGACACTAAAACCAATTTTGAAGCCAAGCCAGTGCCAGCTCCAAGGCAGAAATGTATCAAAGACATTTTGGACCCTAGATCATGGTTGCAGGCATAAGTATAGAAAACCCTTAATATATAAAACATTTAACAAAATCTGTAACTGTTAGGCTTAATTCAGAAGCACTAGACATATAGTAATATGTAATTATGTTGGTAAATATGATAGTGATTTACATCAATAATTAATAAGTTATTAGTTATAAAAATGCTTTATAATGAAGAAATGGATTTCTCTTTTACTTCTGATCTTCTGACTATGAGTGATTTCCCCTGTAGAGTGCAAGAGGCAGTTTCTAGACAATATCCTAATTGTTGGCAGGGTTAATTTATTCCTAAATTAGAACCAGCAGTGAGCAAGCACTAGGCAGAAGAAGGCATTAAAATTTCTTTGGGGAGAGACTGTCTAGTAATTTAAAATGTGTTAAATACCATATTCTCATTGTGAGAATTTTAATACTAATGGAATGTTTCAAAAGTTTTATTCAAACCGCAAATTATAGAATCCACCCAAGAAAATTTCTTCTTAACATTCTGGAATTCTCATCTAATGGTTCACTGGCTCTCATCTATTGTTTAACTCACTAGTTAACTCACTGACCTTTCAAATTCCTGGGATAAATTTTGGAATATTCTTCATCTTTAAAGGGAATTTATAATGTGCTATTCAAAGTTGTTTCCTTGATGAGCCCTGAAATCCTGTTGACATTAACTCTCATAAGTGAAGCATAACATTTATTAGTTTAGAGAAAAGGTAAATGAAATGTTCTTTATTTCCACTTTTCTATGCATAGTGCTAATTTCCATTGTGACATTGGAATTTGGGGAAGTGAGTAGCTGATTAACACCTTAAAATTCATTTAATACTTATTTAAAAAGCAGATGGCCGATTCAAAAATATCAGAAAAGTTGGCCATGATAATAATTTTCAGAATTAATCCTTTTAAAACATTTTAATTAAATTTCCTTTTTCTAGTAAAGGTTGATGTCTGCTATTGATATTATTCATTAAAAGTCATATTCTTACAACAATGACTTCGGAATCATTTCCATAGGAGGTAATTTCCATAGCAACTAATCATAGTGACCCAAACAGGATTATGAAATCAAGTGAGGAACAAATAGCAAGAGATGAATACCTTAAAGGAACAAAAAATCCATTTTAAAAATAATAATGCTTCTTGTAAATAAGAGCTGAACAGTTTTAAAAATCAAATCAGAATTTCCAAATAAACCAGTTTCCATAAGGTGTCAGCAACAGCACAAAAAAATCTGAAATCACACTGAACCCTAAATGTCATTGCAAGAAATAAAAATATAAGAATTAAATTACTCCTCTCTGTATAATCTCTAGAGATCTTTCTAAAGCTCATGAGAACTCTATTTGGATCAGAACTACATCATTACAAAGTAAAATGAACACTTGACAAAAAAGTAACATTAATTTAAATGGAGCCTTTCATTATTTTTAGATAACAGTCTTTCTTCATTTATATAGAATGATGTAACTGCCAGGTTACTTTTGTGTTTGCTGGGGACTCCTAGTAAGAATTGAGACTCGGGGGAGTAATGATACAAAAGGTCTCTTGTGACCCACGATACCAGGATAGACATAGTATTTGATGAGAAGGAAGCCCCATGTGCCTGCCTTAGAGGAGTGTAGAGACAATCACATGCATGAAAACCTGCAAAGGTAGGATTAATTTGTTTTTTCTAACGAGAAGGCTCTCATAAATTCTGTTGTGGTTGCCAATTCAGTAAATGACATATTAAAAATCTACAGGATATCATTGTTTGAATTTTTGTTTATTTTTTAAACCTCACTTCTGTTTTTGACAGCATTTGTGACTGTCATTGCCACTAAATTATTGAGCTAGAAGATGCTGCAGGCAAAATTGTTTCTGAAACTGGCATCTAAGCATCTTTTTTTTTTTTTTTTAGCCGAAGCCTTCCTTATAACAACCAGTGTTAAAACTTCCAAATTATATTCTTGTCATTTCCTCATGCATATTATATCAAGAAGGATTTAAGGTGTACTGGAAAGAGAATTTATTCATAGAGAAACTACCTAGCAGTTGTGCCCTCAGTGGGACACTTTGAAACCAGGCTGAGGCCCTTCCTCCTAGAAATATTTATGTGAAGCCTGACCAAGGACCACAGTTATTCAGGCTGTTTCTGGGGACCCATTTCACTGTATGCTACAGAGCCTTTGGGATCCTGCTGAAGGCTTCAGCTTCACTTCCTTTAGCGTTGTGTTCATTAAATGTCAGTTCACTTCCCCCAAAAGGTATAATACACAGTCGGGGCTCCCTCCCTTCCTTCTTTCCTCCTTCCTTCCTTCCTTCCACAGTTAAAAAAATCTAAAAATACTTAGTTAAACACTTTGTCAAGGAGTTCGTCAAAAGAAGTATTTGTTTTCTCATTTCCTAAACCGGAAGTTTATGACAGATAAAAATATGTCATGTAATAAAAGACGTTTCAGCTTTTTATGAGCTGCCTTTTCACATTCCTTGTTTGTCCTTTTGTTTCTTGATATATGAAGACTATAAACTTGAAAACAAAGAGTTAGCTGTCAGATCTTCATAATAATATTATAATTAGAGAAACAAAGAATAGATATTTTATGATATTATGATAATTCTGATGATCTGAAGATAATGTCTTAGAAAATTACATTTACATTTCAAGCTCTGGGACATAAATTACTCACCACAGCATTAAGATAGTATTATTTTTACTTGCTACAAAGTGGTGAGCTTTTTATTTAAACATCTTGCCAAGGACAAAGAAGGCATTTTATTATTATAAACACACACGTCTTAAGGTAAACAGCCTTTCAGAATATCAGGCGTGCCCATTCTTGGTGAGTTTGGTTAAATCCTCCTTAATGTCTGCGGTGCCCCCTGACTTCTTTTAAATAGATGTGCATGTATATGGAAAACTAATTTCATTTATTATAAATGCCTTATCTTTACCCTTTAAGATCCTACTAAGTAAATTTTTCTGGTCCTGTTTATTAAAAATGGAAGCTGCCTTGCATTAGAGACGATTCATATAAGGTAGGTTAAGCAGTCAAGTATTTCCTTAGGCTTGTGTTCAGCACCTCAGTCACCTACTGAGAAGTTGATTAATTCAGTCCAAAATGAAATTATAGGGCAGTTTGGCACAATTTATGTTAAATGCCATTTGAATGTAATCACCTGTGTTACCATGAATGAGGAACGACTATACTAGATACAGACAGAACGCTGTACCAGGAACAAGAAGAGCAGTGCTTTGGCAGGGAAAATATCTGTCCTATGGTCAGAGTTTATCAAAGACCTTGTCTTTTTAAAGAGTGAATTATTGAACAGTAATTAAATTTTAACTGATGACCATTTATACAGTGTTCTATTAGTCTTAACTACTATAAAGTAGACAGAGTTGACTTTGTGCCCTTACATTTCAAAGACATCACTATTTTTTAATGTTTACATGTTTAATGTAACTGCGTCACTGCTAATAATAGTTCTATGAAAAAACGGTTTATTTTGGATCATGCATATTTTTAGTTAACACTAGAAATGTGGTTACCTTTGAATTTTTAAAAGACAAGATTTCATTTGAAAATATGCTAGGCTGTGTTATTTTTTATAACATGCTTGTATAAGTGGCATTGTTTATAATTTTTATTTTTTAATTAAATGTAGGTTAAGCATCTGGATTAAAACATATTCAGGGGCCGCCTGGTAGCTCAGAGGGTTAAGCATCCAACTCCTGATTTGGCTCAGGTCATGATTGCAAAGGACGTGAGATAGAGCCCCCTGTTGGCCTCTGAGCTGGGCATGGCACCTGCTTGGGATTCTCCCTCTCCCTCTGCCCCACCCCCCAACACTGCTGGTGCTCTCTCTAAAAAAAAAAAAAAAGATTCTATTATGGGTATGTATTTTTTAAAGTGCCAAAGATTGGTAAGGAAGCCAATGTCATGTGAGTAAAATTTCTATACATTAAAGGAACTGATTCATGAAGACATTTGCTAGCTTTTTCTTTAGGTACCCTCTTCTGTGCTAGACTGATAGAAGTAAACTGTAGTGAAATCAGCTTAATCAGAGAAAGACATACCCAAAGCTGGTGCTAATTATTGTAAGACTAATATTTGATAACCTTGCTATAACTAAAAATCATTAAGATGTTTACATATAATCCTTCTTACCGTATATTCTTTTAAAAATTCACTGATATAACCTTAGTTTGAGATTATTGATGCAGAATTTGCCCAGAGCTTAAGTCACTCTGATAATAAATTAGGGACCTAGGATACTCAGCTGCTGTTAGCCACAAGGAGACTCCTTATTCTAATGTACCTCCCTCGGTGCTTGATTTATTCCCATGGAGCTCCTCAGGGGAGGGGGAGAGGAATGAACAATTCCGGCTCAATTATATTGTTTCAACATTTTACTTCTGAATCTGAAACATGACCAGAAATATTTAACATTTCTTTTTCTAAAAAGCTTCCCTTTCTCTAAGGAGATTTATTACATAAATATTTTTGTTTATCTGAATATAGGAAAAATACCGATCCTGGCATGTTTGATAATTGGAAAACTACGCAAAATCATTCCAAATCTTACTGAAAATTGTGTTTTAAATGGCAGCAGTTTGCTTTCAGAGATATGGTAATCTCTTAATGTACTACTGAAGGAGAGAGAGATTGAAAAGATCTTGTATATACATAATTATGCCACGTCATAAACAGGTTTCAAGATATTAAAATAGAATATTTCAAACAGAAAGCAGAATAAGACCTATAAAGACAGAAGACAAACTGGTGGTTGCCAGTGGGGAGAGGGCAGGGGTGAAGGACGAAATGGGTGAAGGGGGGAGTGGGAGGTACCAACTTGCAGTTATGGAATGAGTAAGGCATGGGAATGGAAGGCACACCACAGGGAATCTAGTAATGGTACTGTCATAGGAATGTATGGGGACAGATGTTGGCTACACTTGCAGTGAGCACAGCACAACATATAGACTTGTCAAATCACTATGTCGTACACCCGAAACTAATTAACATTGTGTGTCAACTGTACTCAAAAAAAATGTTTTTTAAATAGATGGTTTTGTTGAAAATGGGTACTTTTCTGAGTGTTGTATTTTTATGTTTGTTCACTCAAAAAGCATTTTCTTTCCTATTTTTGTGAGTAGATACATTTTTGTTGAACTTAGCCATCTTAATAAACATATCTTAATTTACTTAGTTGTGGCAATTTTCGTTTTATATTAAAGAGGAGAAAAAGTGTTAAGAAGAGCTATTATCCACTTACCTCAAGTATTAAAACATGTGTTTATGTATATAAAATATAAAATTATAGATACATATATATACTCCGTCAAGTCTTCAATCCAGATATTTTCAATTAGTTTTAAAAGATTCTTTTGTAAGTGCTGCCAGTGCTGGCAGAGTAAAAGTGCAAACCTCCACAGCTGACAGAAAGCCTTACAGCCCCCTTCCAACCTGCCACACCCTGCTGGGCGCGTTCCTTTTGCTGCTCTCAGCATTTGGACATTGCCTCAGCAGGTTTCTACTTGCTCATCATTTTCCTATGCTGCCCTCCCTGCCTAGAATCTCTCTCCTCCCTCTCTTCTTCATGCACTCTTCCCTCAGCCCACACAGCAAATTTTATTCATTCTTCAAAATGGTAGCACCTCTAACTTCCTCAAGACTCCATGCCCTCTTCAACCTCTCCACCAGGGTAATTACACTCCTTTCTTTGTGCTTTACTTATACCTCTACAGCCCGAGCCCTTGTTCGGTTTTGTGTTCCCTTACATATTAGTTTTGTGAATTTGTCCCCTGCATAACAAATTACCGTAAACTTATCAACTTAAAACAACATCCATTCATTATCTCACATTTCTTTAGATCAGAATTCTGGGTGGGCTCCAGTGGGTTCTCTGCTTGGGATCCCACAAGACCGACATGAAGGTGTCTGCCAGCCTGGGCTCTCTAATCCGGAGACTCTGGCGGAAAATCCACTTCTAGGCTTATCTGTTATTCGGGTATTGGCAGAATTCAGTTCCTAGTGCTTGTGGATTGACCAGGGGTCACTCTTCAGCAACTGGAGGTCACTCTGCAGTTTTTGCACATGGCCCCCTTTTCAAAGATAGCAACAACTCATTAGGTCTGGTGAATTAAATCCTCCTCATGGAGGAGTTGAATCTCTCTGATTTAAATCCGTCTGACTTTTCCATCCACATCCAAGGAGTTATGTGAGCAGATGTAGCCCACCAGGATAATTTCCCTTTTCATTAATTCAAGATCCACTGATTAGTAACCTTAATTACATCTGAAAAAAATCTCTTTTGCATATAATATAATTATGGACATGATATATTCATAGGGCAGGACACCTTGGGGTTCCATTTTAGGATTCTCCCTATCACAAATTAGGCTTTTCAAGGACAGGGAGCATGTCTTATTTGACCTTTTAATCCTGTCACAGTGAAATGCTGATGGAGGAATAGTATTGGGTAAATATGTGTAGGGCATTGTGCTAAGCACACGATTTAACTCAGTGGCCCACTAAACAAATGTGGAAGACTTGCCTGGGGTCACATTGCATGTTAGTTAGGAGTGGGGATTCTACAATTAGACCTGGATTAACTTCTAGCTCTGCATGACCTTAATGTGTGATTTAGGATTTTTTTTAACATCAAAAAAATGTCTTTTGGGGGGTTTTGGGGTTTTTCTAATCTTTAAGGTAAAAATAGTATTTACCTCATAGGATATCCATGATTATTAAATAAGATAACACAGGTAACAAACATAAAGCTCAGGGTCTGGCATATAAATTCTTACCTTGTTTCTCTAGTGTGACATACAACATTGTAGCAAATGTATATAAAAAAGGAATGAGAAGATCTAGCTAATATATACACATGCATACATACACTCTTAAAAGAATTTTAACCCAGCCCTGTTTTTCTTTTTAACTTCATGTGAAAATATTGGACTTTAAGAGATATCTAAAAATGTGTCCAAATACTTACTGTCTCTATATTAGAGCCCTATGTTAGGCACTATTGGGTTTTGCAAAATTAAAAAGAATACTTATTCTACAAAAGTTCCTGTAAGAGTTTGTAGAATCAACCATATTAGAGAATATTGAGGTGAATTACTGCTTGAATTTGCATTCTGCATATCGAACAGTAATGTATCTGTACACAGACATTTAAAACAATCCCTATCTACCTGAGAAATTAGTTGAAAAGATAATACATAAAACAACAATATGCGATATAGACTAGTATTCAGTATAACACAAATATCTAATTTTAAGTGTTATGAGAGATCAGAGAGGGGTATGAGAACTTTTACAAAACAATTTTTCAACAAGTGCAAAATGCCTTGTATCTTTTTACTACTAAAATGAGTTAAGCAATGCAAAATTATATGACTATCTTGGGACAATGTGATAGCAAGTTGTAACAGGAAGATTTTTCAAATCTAGGAGAAATAGTAAAATAGAAGTCAGTTTATCCAGTAGGTTCCCGGAGGAGTTTAATTTTACAGCATTCAAATTTAAAGGGGAATGTAGTCATGAACGTTATGGAAAAGAATGGATTAGATAAGACAGTGAGTCTATTTTTAGGGTAAGAATCCATGGAACATGGTAAAGATTGGCATGGCTAAAGTAAAATTGGCAATAGGGGAAAGGTAAGATATGTTGGACCACGTGTAGGACCTCGAGCGCCAGTTCAAGAAAATAAGACAAACTAAAGTAGGAAACTGACATCAACAGTAGAGTTGGCAGAGTTAGTGGAAAGAGTATTCAGTTTATGAGTTGGTTGGAAGAGTTGGATTCTAGTCCTTGGTTTACCATTAACTAGCCATGTTGCCTGGGCAAGCAGTTTACTCCTCTGTTCAACTTTCCTATCAGTAAAACCGCTGAAATGGCTGTTGGTATGTGTCTCAAACTAATCTAGAGAGCCCGAGGCTCCTGAGTTGATGCCCTTTGAGGTAGCAACCGGAGAGAGGGATGCCAAGAGAGTGAGCCTCTGATTCTCCCTCTCCCGGTTCAGCTAGAGCAGCTCCAAGTTGATCCGCCTTGTTTTATGCCCTCAGGGTAGTATCATAACAATCACCATTTTACAAATGAGTGATTTAAGGCACAGAACAATTAAGTAACTTGTCTAAGGTCTCACAGTGGGTGAGACAGGACTTAAACGTCATCATTCATGATCCAACGTGAGCGCTCAACTTCCCCATTGTACTCCCAGCCTCTAATAAATGTGAAATAGCAAAAAAGCATTAAGGACAATTTTTGCCAGACTAGCTTCCAAACTTTTCCCCTAGTGATGTGGTCCCTTGGTATATCCCTTTGTATTAGAGCCCCGCATGAAAACCCATTTCATTCTCAATAAGATCCAACGTATACTATTCTGGGCATGATGCTTGGCCCTAGGGAGGCATTCAGGAGGGATCTGCTTTGGGTATATGTAAACTCGAATCTACCACTAAGCTGTGGAAAACATTACAATAGAAATATGATGGGGAAGAAAAGAGAAATTCCATCTAAGGAAATCAGGGAGAACTGGAAGAAGTGGTATTTGAGCCAGACCTTGGGGAAAAAAAAAAAAAAAGGGTGGGTGCGTGGGGGAATTTATTGAAAGGCTACTGGAGTCAGGAGTGAAGGAAGCCCGGGAAAGTTCGGACAGGACAAGTCAAGGTCCTCAGCAGCATAAAGTTGAAGGAATAAAGTCACTTTCTAGATCGTTAGAATAGTCTTTTAGAGTACTGACTACATCAGCATATTAAAACTGTTTAGTATTGGGGTTACAAAAATAAATCACAGAATTTTTAACATCTAGAACTGTGGTTCTAAGCCATGGGTGATTTGTGTTCACCATGGAACATTTGACAATATCTGGAGACCATTCTGATCACCATGCCTGGGCGTTTGGGGTGCCGCTCAGATCTGTTGGGTCAGAGACCAGGGATGCAGCTAACTATGAAGTCCTGTAGTTTGGGGCCATGCCTGGAGAGGAAAGGGCATTCTGAGCAGAGGGAACAGAACAAACAGTAGGGCAGGAACATTATGGTGGTTTACAGTGCGTCTACAAATCCTTTGACACTTCTCTCCAAGGTGGAGTCTGGCTGCCCTCCCCTTGCATTTAGACTGAGTGATTCGCTCCCAGCGAACGGACCACTGCCGAGCTGACACTGGGCAGCAGCTTGTGACACCAGGTCGTTATAAGGACAACTTGCCCCTAAGCGCTCTCTCTTGGATCGCTCACTTTGACGGAAGCCAGCAGCTACCCTCAGACGGTCCTGGAGAAAACCAGCTGAAGGACAACTGAGCCCTCCTCCCGGCGATGAGCACCACCTTGTGAATGAGCCACCTCGGGAGCAGAGCCCAGGCGTGACCAGCCTCCGGAGAAATTCCAAGCCAGAGCTCTCCAGCTAAGTGCTTGCTGAATTCTCAACCCGCAAAAACTTACAGTAAGATAATCAATGCTGATAGTTTAACCAGTAGCTTTTGGGGGGTCATTTGTTTCCACAGCAATAGGTGGCCTTAAAAAGCATGAAAACAGGGTATGCCGAGTGCCTGAAATGGTTTCGTTGCATGTGGCTGGGGATTAGTGAGAAATATGGTGGAGGAGACAGTGGCGTCAGATGAACTGCCTTGAATGTCGGGCTGCAGTGTTTGCCTTTTGTTGAGGTTCTCCTGAAATGCGCCCTTGGGCTTAGCGCACCCAGATCACCTGTGACCCACTCCGTTAGAGCAGGGAGGACCGGAGTGGTGACCATCGGCACTGGGGGAGCGCACTCGCCATGTCTCTCCAAGAAGGAAACCAGTGGCCTGTACTTGCGAGCGCTCCATGTGAAGTCCCCACCAATGGCAGGGGCTGGTTCTGAGTCAGGCTTTGTCACTACAAGGGTGCTGAGAGGACCAAGCCTCCCCTGGCTTGATTAAGAAAAAAATTAAGAAGAGAAATAACTTCTCCTATGTATCCAGGTCACTAACATGACACCATTGACTTGATTCTTCTTACCTCCCAGCCTCTTTGCAAGGAGAAGGTAACTCATTAAATTGCTTCCACCTGTGACATCTGAGCATGACTGAGTTTATCAAATTCTCTTTCCAGTAGGCAAGAGGGAAGGAGAGGCCTGAAGGGTTGTGAAGAGTGACCCAGAGCCGTGAACAGATTGAAGGGAGGAAACATGCACAGGCCCAGGGCAAACCTCATGCGTCCACACCAAGCCCTTTGAACTGAGTTCATGATTCCTGCTCCCCTCTGTGGGGAAATTCAACT
Source organism: Ailuropoda melanoleuca (assembly GCF_002007445.2). NCBI lineage: Eukaryota > Metazoa > Chordata > Mammalia > Carnivora > Ursidae > Ailuropoda > Ailuropoda melanoleuca. The sequence goes on along the minus strand of NC_048223.1, from coordinate 67,205,087 downwards.
GTAGGGTTTTTTTTGTTGTTGTTGTTTGTTTTTTTTTTTTTTGTGACTTGTGATTCTTGTGCTTTTTAAATAGTCAATTATGAGAGCAATGCTGACATCATCCCCAAATGAGTCATTCAAAGTTTCTTCAGGAAATTAGAATAGTGTGCCCAGGATACTTCCATACCTTTGCTATTTCATACAGCACAGCATCCCAAGAAATGAAACTCAATAAAAATGCAGAGATAGGATTCCACTTTAGATTGATTTCAACCCAAATCAATTACTAAAATAAAATGCTTAGAGTGGAGAGCCCGGAAAATGTTGGACTAAATGTACCACAAGCCTGATCAACACCAGTGAAAATACTCTGTTGTTTGACTTTCTGCTGTGAACTTCCTGGGACGTAGTGGATGACTTGTATTATTAATGTAATTGGGAAAACATGACAGGCATGCAGCCAATACTTTACTAGTCCCCATCATACATGGGGCTCTGCTGGCTGCCCGGGCAGGGGAAGATGAGAATGAAGGCTAGTCTCCGTCTTCATGGAGATTAGAGATTAGAAAAATTGGATTGATTCATGGGATTTAGTTCCAGTGCCAGAAAAAAAACACAAGTACTCTTCTGATCAGTAACCAGCATTAAAATGACAAGTGTACAATACCATGCTTTTGTTTCAGCAGCAGGACCCCATTTCCAAGCAAAATCTTATGTAGGCCTTTTAGTAATAAAACAGATCACCGTGCAATTACTCTGGAGTGGGAAGGGAGTAAGGAGCGCATGGCCTCCACATCCTGCTTCCTACCTATCCCACTCGCACAGACCCAGAAGCTGCTCCGTAGGACCTTGGGGTTTCCCACAGCAATTTGAAAACTGTTCATCTAATGCAATCCTTGAGTCTTAGTGATGTGCTGCTAGACATTCAATTTAGAAGCTGATGAGCTTCAGACTAACTCCTCTTTTTCCTTTTTGCAATTAGTTGGGACTTTCTAGAAACTTACATTTGGACTGCTCAGCACTGGGTTGCTCAGTTTACAAAACTAAGCAAATATGTATCCAACAACACACACACACACACACACACACACGAGGGGGGGAAGATCTTTCAATAAGAAAAAAAGCTATACTAATTCCAGCACACATATAAGATTTAAATTTGATGGGTTCTGTTGTACTCCTGTTTTTGAATTCTATGGTGGAGGGAAGAGGGCACCCAAATCTCCCTGTCTCCCAAGGGCTTAAATGAGCCCTCAACGGATTCCTGGGACTATGAATTAAGGAGAGAAACTATCTCATTAAACGACACATGTCCTTTCCTCACAGGCTGATAGCCACATTCCCTGTTGTGTCAATTCGCATTCCAGTGAAGAGACCGAAGGATGCCAACAGGTTTACTCCATGACCACAAAGTCTCTATATTTGTCCCCTTCAAATCAAGAGAATGTTCCTTCATCAATCCTGTTTCTAAAAATCGCTCACTTGTCCTTCTTTAGAAAAACTTTATTGAGATAGGTAGAGGGGAACTCTTTTTGGAACTTCACAATATCTAAATGCATTAAGTAGAAGCTTTAGCTGAATTATAGACGGTTTTCCAAGTGAAACAAAACAAGGACAAGATACACACGCACATGTCAAGAAGAGGCAAGCATGAGCTCCCCTAGAAGGGGAGGCAGGCACGGAGAAGAGAAAGCGAAGACATGATGGCCCAGCTCCCTCCCACAGGGGGTCCCACTTCACAGTCTCTGGCCAGCGCAGTGCTGAAGGCATCCAGCGAAGGGCTGAGTCCTGGGGGGTGGGGGTGCTGCCTTCACCCACTGGCCTTAGGCCTGTCAGCATAAGTCCGCTAAGCCCCAGACCCTGTAAAAGGGTAATGATAGGACCTTCTTCAGAGGGTCATTGCAAGGATTCAATGAGAAACTACCTATAAAGCTATCTGCAAAGTTCCAAGGAAATAGTATGGCTCCAATCAATGTTAGCCGCTAAGGCTATTCTCATCGTCCCAACGCCTGAAGTTGTTCAAAGCACAGAAAACATCTGATACAGCGCTTAGGAGACAACCCAACTCGGGGTGGCTGCAAGGTGAGGAGTCAGGGGTCACGTGTAACGGTATTAACATGGATTGTGAAGTTCTGTTAACCCGGGCTCTTCCTAAAGGAACTCCTGCTTGGATGTCCCAACACCATTTGAAAGCGAGACAATAGTTTTGCCAGGAGCATTTTTTAAATCAGAGCCAGAGGAACTGTTGCAATCAAATGCTCATCAGCTCCGGATGTGCACCTCAGTTCCAGTCAACTTGGAGAAGCTGCCAATCAAAAACGTGAGTTTTTATTTTTACTATGGAGGTCTTTTTTAAGAATAATTATAGAAGCGAGGAATGGCAAGCTAAATTATAAGATGAAGCAAGAGTCATCTGAAGTTGGCACTGAAATCAGAAATGTGGGTAGAAAATTAATTAGAACAGGGAGGCAAAAGCAAGGGGAAAGACGTTAGCAAGATTTCTGGGGAGTTGGGGATGCTGGTGGTGGCGGGGGACTCTTGACTGACCGCTGACCAGTTAGTGGTTTACCAATTAAATTTGACAGACGTTTGGACTGCGAATGGTAAGATTTCTAATGATCTTAAGGCAAAAGAATATGTGGTAAAATCTATACTTTTGTTTAACTCTCTTCAGTAATTAACAACGCCTGTTTGTTTTCTTTAACTCTATCTCTGGTTTGAGATCATTGTTAAATAATTAAGAAATATAAATAGAACCTTAGCATCTTGGGTGTATTGGTTGTTGAGAAATCTTTCTTTAGAGAAAATATAACTTCACAATTGTACTTATTTAGGTCCCTTCAGGCTGGGAAGGAATCTCGAAGGCAAACCTACTTCAACCACCTTCCAGGGGCGGAAGCCACTCCCAGGAGTCCATCGTATCTGTGAATCTCTAGCCTTTGACAGTTTTGTTTGGGTATTTTTTAAAAAAAATCTTACATTGTTTTTAGAACATTCAGCCTAATTTCTTGTAAGTTCTAGTTCTAAGAAAGGTCGAACATATAAAGACGGCTCATCTTTCCTGAGACTTGCAACTTTTTCCACTGACTACTTTGCAATTCTGCTTGGGGGTGATTTTCTGGGTTTCTCCTTACCTTTGTGGAACTAAAGGTGATTTTTTTTCAACATAATAGTAATCAAGTAATTTCCAGAAACGGATACAGCCAGCAACCTCCAAATTCCTCTTCATGTAGCATCTCAAATACTTCATTAAAATGATGACGCCAAACTTAAAACACAATGTAGCATTTCTCTGGCAGAATATAAGCTTCATGAGGGAAAAGACATGTGTCTTCTTGTATTCCTAGCACCTAATACAGTAACTGACACATAAGAGGCACTGAATGAACGCATGTCAGAGCTGGCACTGTTTATTATTTTTCATTCTCCGTGTACCAGTAACTTCTTTTAACAATGTCTACTATTTAGACAGTCACTTCATTGTTCATTAGTACATGACTTGGGTAAGTATATCTCCTGTGAAGAGAAATAATTTAACAAACTCTTATGGCATTCAATACTGATATTTCAGTTACTCAACTAATCCACCCACTGATAGAGTGAACTTTGAATTAAATGCTTTGAAGAATAAAGTCAAGTAAATCTTGATAAAAATCAAAGGCTGCGGAAATCTTGTTTGACAGAAGGCATGAACAAAAATGCTAAAATGAATACTGTTTGGGGAGAAACACTCATTCTACGGCAGACTATGAAGAATAGTTCAAGAGTATCAAAACGCCTGTGTGATCAAAAGGCAGAAACAGCTTCTTTTTACTATGTCTTAATATTCCAGGACTCATGATATCCTGCCTACATGAGCACCTGTCTTTGTGGTAACTCAAAGTATTTGAACACCTTATCTCATCCAACCTCAAGTTTCCTGTGAGGTAGGTAAGTGCTGAGAGCTCTTGGTGCTGTTTTCAAGATGAGGCAAGTGAATTTGAGAGGCTGTTTACACACTCCAAATTTCACAGAGCTCTGAGGAGGAAGTGAAGGTAAGAATTAGCAGTTAATTCCCAGTCGTAGAAATCAGTGTCAGAGCTGGAAAGGACATTGCCAAGACCCTGGTCCAATGTGGGCTTTTCTGATAAGATTTATTTGTGATAGCTTGATTCCCTTCACCAGCCACACAAATTTTATGTAATTTTCTAGTTATAAAAGTAATACAGGACATAGTAACACGTACATACATCTATGTAATACATGGTACTGAAAGGTATGAAATTTAAAAACAAACAAAAGACATGTATTAGTCTCTCCTTTTATATCCCAGTGCCATTTTTGAAGATTCCCATTACCCAGAGGTAACCCTGTTAACTGCTTTTAATGTATATTTCCAAAAATGTCCTATGTATCTAAAAGTGTGTGCATCTATCAATTACATCTTCCACTTCTTATTAAATAGCTACACTTGGAAGTTCAGTAATCATTCCAAACTTAACATAACCTTCTACTCTTCTCTCCCCATCCTGATCTTGTCAGTTCATCTGGAGAATACCAACCCCATCCCCCTAGTTTCAAGGGTCAAGAATCTTAAGATCATCCTTGGCTTCTCCAGTTCCTCCCTACTCCTTGTCCAATTCATCAGTAAATCTTATTGGATGTACGTCCAAAATATGCCCAGAATCCAAAATATGCCCAGAATCCAGCCACTTATCACCTCTCCGTTACTTCCACCCTCACTCAAGCCACAATCATCTCTCATCTGAATTATTACAATTGTCTTCCAACTGGTCTCCCTACTTCTATTTAGCTTCCCATTGTGTATGCTCAGTCTATCAGACAGAGGGATCCTGTGAAAAGACCATTTAACATACAATTGTGTATTTCTTCACTTCTCAGAAACCACCCAAAGGCTCACCATTTAATTCAGAGTAAATGACAATCTTCTTACAATGACTTACAAGACTCTACATGATCTGCTGACCCCTTACCTCTCTGATTTTATGTCCTCCCACTCTTGAGACCCCTCACTCCCTCTGTTTTAGACAAATGGGCCTTTTTGCTCTCTTGAACATGCAAAGCATAGTCCTACCTTGGGGCCTTTGCACTTGCTGTTTCCTCTGCCTGGAATGTTCTTGCCCCAGTTTTCTCTATTTCCTTCAAATTTTAATGTAAAGGTAACTTTCTCAAAGAGTCCCGATCACAACTCATATAACAACCTTCCCTGCTTTAGCGCTTTCCTACAATTCATTTTCATTGATTTATCTTTGTTATAACTCTCTCAGAGGTAGATTGTTTCCAAAGATGACTACAACATTAGCTGCCATCCCACATGCTCTTTTCTGAGGTGACATTGCCACTCCCCCATCGAGAAATGGAGTCTGTTTCCCCACACTCAGGTCTGGGCTTCTGCCTTTGATGTCTGGAGTGTTTCCTCTTGGAAGCCTACAGACAAATAAGAAGATCAACTACCCTCAGACCAGCAAGCCCGAAGGAAGCTCAAGCTAGCCAAGTGATGAGAGGCCACATATGGGTAAGTATGAGGGCTCTAGACATGTAAATAAAGCCTTCTTGACCTTCCTAGCCTGTCATAGCCATCAGCTGAATGGAGTCAAGTGAATGACCTGGCCAACACTATATGGAACAGAGCTGCCAAGCTGGACCCGTGAATTCCTGACTCAGCATTCCTGACTCAGAAAATAAAAAGTTGTATTTGAAGACATCATGTTTTGGGATAGTTTATTAAACAGTGGTAGTTATACAAAACATTCCCAAACTGGAATGTTAAGTTCTGTAAGGATGAGGATTTTTATTCGTTTTTGTTGATCATTGTATCCCCGCTCCCTGCAATAATGCTTGGAACAAGGCAGCAAGTTTCAGTTTCATCCCTCAGTTCCCTTGATAGTTGGTCTAGAAAATAATGCTTAGGCACAGGTGAGCCCTTAAGATACTCCCTATTTTGTTCCTTGCTTTCCCACACAGTATATTAAAGAGGGTTCCCAGAATGTCTAAAACAACATTTAGCTTCCATGTACTGAATATTATTATAGCCATGGCCCATTTAATCCTCACAACAACCCGGTGAGGGAGGTATCATCATTATTCACATTTTATACATGAGGAGATTGAGGCTTGAATAGGCAGCATAACTGGTCCAAAGTCAACACTTTGGACACGATAAATTTGAACTCTTACCTTCCTTCCTCTACTGCCTCTGTCACCGATACCAAACTCATTACCTTTAAGGGCTACATTCTTATATTCCACTGCAATATCGGGCCAGCAGTCTTGAAACTATCTTCTATGCATTCTAGGCTTGAACAAATGATACATATGCTGAGGATAATGGGATCCAGGTTTCTACAGTTGGGTTGCAAGTCTGAGAAGGGGAAGAGTAGAATATACCCTGTCTTGTTGGATTGAAATTGGAAGTGGCACGATTATCTCCTTTTTCTTACATATGTATATCTATATCCTAGCTCTATCCACTGTGAAGGCCTGGGTATAATGACCTCCCAGTATCTGTGAGTGTACCTGGTGCCCAGATCTTGGTTCTTAAATACTCTCCTCCACTGAAAGAAACCGGAGTTCCTTGTAGAAATGGCTGACACTGTCGCTAGGATAGGGACAGCACAAGATGAGTCCGGAATACCTTGTTGCACCAGAAAGTGTGGAAGTGTCCCAACAGCCACAGCTGGAACCATGTGAGCAACAAAATCAAGTAGTATTAGATTATAACACAAAGTATAAAACGAATATTCGTGAATCCATACTGTCATAAATCAATGAATAAATAACAAGAGAAGAATTCCAATGTATCTTCATTTATGTGATATATATGTGTGTGTGTGTGTAAATTACACACACACACACACATACACAATTTATGTAGACACTCCCTTCTCCAGGAGATGGAGTATAACTTTCTACTCCTTAGGCCGAGGCTACACGGAGTGACTTTCTTCCAGAGAGAACAGTATGGAGAGGAGAAAGAGCAACTTCACCATGCTGAGACAACAAACTCTACCTCAGCCATGTGAGCTCTCTTCCTTGGCCCCTGTGCTTCTTTGACATACCCCAATGACTGTTTTTTTGTATGAGTGCTTTCTTACTTTCTGATACCACAGAATTCTGCAGGCTATCTGTGTATTTCCTGCCCTAGTCCTAGAATCAGCATTTCTTCAAAGAACTCTAGTTTCTTTTACTCATTGTTACTGAGTATTCTTGCTTGCTTCTAGATCTCTCTGCTGACAGAGCAAGAAAATGGGAACACATGAATGTATCCATATCTATAAATATTTCTATCTGTAATCATGTATTTATAGTAAGCTCAACAGGAGTTTACACTTACGTATCCAGCTCGAAACCATTACCACAGAGATCAGTCTAGCCACTTCCCCTTAATTATTTGTAACCTCCCACTCAAATAGTGACAAACCTGGCTCCCACGTCCACCATCAATTTACCTAATTGTTCAATTCCAGTGTGCATGTATTGTGGCAGCCAGTCTTTTCAATTTTAATCATTGTAATGAGTAGGTACTAGTATCTTCCTGAGGTTTCCATTTCCATCTTCCTAATGATTAAAGATGTTGAGCATCTTTTCATGTGCTCATTTGCCATTAGTGTGTCTTTTTTGGTGATGTATCTGCTCAAGTTTCTTGCTCCTTTGAAAAACTGAATTGTTTGTTTTCTTCTTCTTATGTTTTGAAAGTTCTTCATATACTCTGGATACAGCCCTTTCCCAGATATTTGGCTTGCAAGTATTTTCTCCCAGTGTGTGCAAATATCTCCCAGTGTGTGCTTTGTCTCTTCATTCTCTGAACAGTGTTGATGAAGTTGATTTATCTGGTTTTTTTTTTAATTTTAAGAATCACATTTTTGGTGTCATATTTACAAACTCTGCCTAACTCAAGATCACTGAGGCTTTCTTCTATGTTTTCTTCTAAAAGCTTAATAGTTTTTATGTTTTACATTTGGTCTCCGATCCATTTTTAGTTTATTTTGTATACGGTGTGACATATCAGGAAAAGTTCATTATTTCTTTTTTTTCAAATTAATATGAATACTTTTATTTTATTATTTTATTTTATTTTAATTATGTACAATTAGCCAACGTATAGTACATCATTAGTTTTTTTTTTTTTAAGGTTTTTTTATTTACTTGAGAAAGAGAAAGAGAGAACAGGAGCGGGGGGAGGGGCAGAGAGAGAAGCAGGCTCCTCCCTGAGCAGGGAGCTGGATGGACATGCGGCTCAATCCCAGGACCCCGGGATCATGATCTGAGCTGAAAGCAGACGCTTAACTGAGGAGCCACCCAGGCACGCCAACATCATTAGTTTTTGATGTAGTGTTCAGCGATTCATTAGTTGCGTATAACACCCAGTGCTTGTCACCACCCGTGCCCTCCTTAATACCCATCACCCGGTTACTCCACCCCCCTACCCCCTCCCTTCTGTAACCCATAGTTTGGTTCCCAGTGTCCAGAGTCTATCATGGTTTGTCTCCATTTCTACATGTATATCCCGTTATTCCAGCACCATTTATTGAAACGACTATTCTCTCTCCACAGAACTGCCTTTGCACATTTGTAGAGAATCAGTAGCATTTGTAATCATTCATAAATCATTTTGACTTGAACACTCTCTATTTTGTTCCATTTATCTGTTGTTCTGTCTTTACACCAATGCCATACTCCAGCTTTCTAGTAAGTCTTGAAATCAGATTGTTAGTCCTACAGCTTTATTCTTTTTCCAAGGTGTTTTGACTGTGTGAGTTCCTTTGCATTTTCATATGAATTTTAGAATCAGGTTGCTAGTTTCTACAAAATCCCTGCTGGCATTTTGATTGAGAGTCCATTTAATCTATAGATTAATTTGAGGCCTTAAACAATGTATTACATTGTAATACGATTGTATTACATCCTCTTCAGTTTCCTGGAAGAACTTGTATAAAATTTGCATTATTTCTTCCTTACATGTTTCATAAAATTCACTAATAAAACCATCTGGGCCTGGATATTTTTTCTTTGAAAGTTTCTTTGAAAAATTTAATTCCTTTAATAGATGCAGGGCTACTCAGGTTATCTATTTCTTCTTGAGAGAGCTTTCATAGTTTGTGTCCTTCAAAAAAATTATGCATGTAATCTCCGTTGTTAAATCTATTGATACAACATTGTTTGGAATATTCTTTAATTCTCTTTTTAGTATCTGCAGACACTATTGGTGTCACTTTCCTCAATCCTGATATTGATTATTTGTTTCTTCTTTTATTTTTTCCTGATCAGTCTGGCTAGAGATTTATTAATTTTATTGATCTCAAAAAACCAGCTTTTATTTTACCACTTTTCTTCATTGATTTTTGTTTTCAAGACCATTGATTTCCACTTAATTCTCTATTATTTCCCTTCTGCTTGCTTTGAGTTTCATTTGTCCTTGATTTTCTAGTTTCCTGGTGTGGGAGCTGAGTTCACTGATTTGAGACTACTTTTCTTTTCTATTATAGGCATTTAGTGCATGAATTCCCCTCTAAGCCTGGCTTCAGCAGCATCTTACAAATTTTGACATGCTGTGTTCTCATTTCGTTCAGTTCAAAATACTTTTAAATTTCCTGTTTTATTCCTTCATTGATCATAAGGTATTTAGAAAAGTGTTATTTAATTTCCTAAACATTTGGAGATTTTTCTATAGATCTTTCTGGTATTGATTTCTAATTAATACCACTGTGTCAAGAAACATACATTGTATAGTTTGAATACTTTCAAATGTATTGAGATTTACTTTGTGGCCCAGAATTGTCACTCTTGTTTAGTGTTTCATGTGTGTGCACTTGAAAAGAACATCTGTCTTCTGTCACTCTATACATGTCAGTTAAGTCCAGTGGTTGATTGTGTTGTCCGAGTCTTCCATATACCTGTTATCTACCTTTTATTCACCTGTTTAGTCAATTAGGGAGAGAGAGATATTGAAATCCCTAACTATAGTTCAGATTTATTTATTTCTCCTTGTAGTTTTATCAATTTTATTCATAATATTTTGAAATTCTGTTAATAGATTCATAAGAGTTTAGTATTTTCATATCCTTCTGACTGATCTTTATCTTTGTGAAATGAACTTCTTTCTCCCTATCACTGTTTTTGCTCTGAAATCTATTTCATTTGATATTAACATAGCCACTCTGGCTTTTTTTTCAATTAATGTTATCATGACACATCTCTTTTTAGCCTTTTACATCCTTGTACATTTAACCCCATTTGTTCTTTATATTTAAAATGTGCTTTTTGTAGACATTATATAGTTAAGGTTTTGCTTTTTAATCCAGTGTGACAATCTCTGCTTTTTAATTGGGCTGTTTACTTAGACAACTTATGTTTAATGTGGTTTTGAAATGATAAAGTCTAAGTCTGTCATCTTGCTGTTTGTTTTCTCTTTGTTCCATCAGTTCATTGTTCCCCTCTTCCTTCTTTCTTGCCCTGTTTTAGATTAACTGAGTGTTATAATAACAATTATTATTACATTTTATTATGCTTTTTGATTTATGAGCCGTAACTCTTGTTTTAGTTGTTCTTTTAGACTGTGTAGTAAAGACCATCTTTTTAGATAAGCAATGGGATTTCTCCGCTATATAATGCCTGTCTCTTAAAACTTGTACGGAAATAGCATTTTTGGATATCTACTATGTGCTACATAGCGTTCAGCACTTCAAATATATATACTCATATAATACAACAAAACCGTGAAAACAGTCCCAAGAGTTTCACAGACATTTGCTTACGGTTACACAGCTAGTAAATTAAATTACTCTTTCCTTAGCCCTGGATCTCTGAGTCTTAGTAAATTCAAAGTAGTGATCTCAAATCAATACTATATATGGTAACTGTTTTATCTGAAATTTATTTTGTGTTGTTTTTATTGTTATTATTTTAACTCATAAACCTGTTTATGGTAGCTTCAGTATTAAAGATTTCCTTGGATTTTTTTAATGTTTATTATAATTAAATTGTTATAATGCTTTTTCATTATTTATAGTTATTTTTATTATTTCTATTTTAATTTTATTTTAATTCCAGTGTAGTTAACATACAGTGTTATATTTGTTTCAGGTGTATAATATGCCAATTCAACAACTCTATATATTATCCAGTGCTTATCAAGATAAGTGTACCCTTAATCCCCTTTACTTATTTCACCACCACCTCCAACCACCTCCCCTTTGGTAACTATCTGTTTGATCTCTATAGTTAAAAGTCTGTTTTTTGGTTTGTCTCTTTTTTTCCCTTTTTTCATTTCCTTTGTTTCTTAAATTCCACGTATAAGTGAAATCATATGGTATTTGTCTTTCTCTGACTGACTTATTTTGCTTACCATTATACTGTCTAGAGCTATCCATGTGGTTGCAAATGGCATTTCATTCTTTTTTATGGCTGAGTAATATTCCACTTTATATATGCCACATCCTTCTTTACCCATTCATCTATCGGTGGACACTTGGGCTGCTTCCATAATTTAACTATTGCAAGTAATACTGCAATAAACACAGGGGTGCATATATCCTTTTGAATTAGTGTTTTTGTATTCTTTGGGTAAATACTCAGTAGTGTGATTGCTGGATCATAGAGAAGTCCTATTTTTAATTTTTTGAGGAACCTTCGTACTGTGGTTGCACCAGTTTGCACTCCCACCAACAGTGCATGAGGGTTCCTTTTTCTCTATATCCTCACCAACACTTGTTTCTTGCATTTTTTATTTTAGCCTTTCTGACAGATGTGAAGTTATAGCTCATTGTGGTTTTGATTTGCATTTCCCTGATGATGAGTGATGTTAAGCATCTTTTCCTGCATCTGTTAGCCATCCATATGTCTTCTTTGGAGAAATGTCTGTTCAAGTCTTCTGCCCATTTTTTAACAGAATTATTTGGCTTTTTTTGGGTAGTGAGTTGAGAAGTTCTTTATATATTTTGGATACTAACCTTTATCTGATATGTCATTTCCAAATATCTTCTCCATTTTGCTGATTGTTTCCTTCCCTGTGCAGAGGCTTTTTATTTTGACGAAATCCTAATAGTTTATTTTCGCTTTTGTTTCCCCTGCCTCAGGAGACAGAGCTAGAAAAGTGTTTGTATGGCTGACGTTAGAGAAATTATTGCCTGTGCCCTGTTTTAGGTGTTACAGTTAGGTCCTTAATCCGTTTTGAGTTTACTTTTGTGTATGGTGTAAGCGGTTCTTTGCGTGTAGCTGTCCAGTTTTCCCAACACTATTTGTTGAAGAGACTTTTTCTCATTGGATATTCTTGCTTTCTTTGTCAAAGATTAATTGACCATATAATCATGGGTATATTTCTGGGTTCTCTATTATGTTGCCTTGATCTATGTGTCTATTTTTGTGCCAGTACCATACTGTTTTGGCTACTACAGCTTTGTAGTATAACTTGAAATCAGGAATTGTGGTATCTCCAGCTTTGTTTTTCTTTTTCAAGTTTTCTTTGGCTATTTGGGGTCTTTTGTGGTTCCATACAAATTTTAGGATTGTTTGTTCTAGTTCTGTGAAAAGTGCTGTTGGGATTTTGATAGGGATTGCATTAAATCTATAGATTGCAGAGCACCTGGGTGGCTTAGTCGGTTAAGTGTCCGACTCTTGGTTTTGGCTCAGGTCGTGATCTCAGGGTCATGGGATCGAGGCCTGCATCAGGGTCCATGTGCACATGGAGTGCTTCTCCCTCTCTCTCTATCCAACCCCCCCCCCCGCCACTTGTGCACATGTGTGTGCTCTCTCTCTCTAAAATAAATAAATAAAAATCTTTAAAAAATCTATAGATTGCTTTGGGTGGTATGGACATTTTAACAATATTTGTTCTTCCAATCTGTGAGCATAGAATATTTTTCCCTTTGTTTGTGTCGTCTGCAATTTCTTTCATCAATGTTTTGTAGTTTTCAGAGTACAGTTTTTTTGCTTCCTTGATTAAATTTATTTCTAGGCATTTTATTATTTTGGTGCAATTATAAGTGGGAAGGCTTCTTAACTTCTCTTTCTGCTGCTTCATTATCAGTGTATGGAAGTACAATGGATCTCTCTGCATTGATTTTATATCATGTGACCTTACTGAATTCATTTACTAGTTCTAGTAGTTTTTTGGTGAAGTCTTTAGGGTTTTGTTTATATAGTATCATGTCATCTGTAAATAGTGGAAGTTTGACTTCTTCCTTACCAATTTGGATGCCTTTTATTCCTTTGTCTTGTCTGATTGCTGTGGCTAGGACTTCCAGCACTTCTTGAATTTTTAATTTTATATGATTTGTCATATCACATGGCTCCATGCATGAACTTCTCAGTTCCTGGAAAGTAATCCTTCAAACCAAAATCATGGTATTTATTGTTTTAAATATTCTTCCACTGGATGTTATGTTGAACTCCATCATTTATGCGGTTTTTATCAACCAACTTTATCAGTCTTTTAAAATTCTCCCCAAAATTGATTACTGAAAAGTTATAATTTGCTTATAATTTTTAAATGTGGTGTTGTCCCATGTAATACGGATGTACATTTTCTTGTTGCCAAGAAAATACCATACTAGAAGAATAAGATTCCTTTGCTCAATGATTTCAGCTAATATGAGTGTGTGTTTAGCAGGTTGGTGTATAACACTGATTGTCTACCTGTGACCCACATATCCCTGGCTATAAAGGTAGTGGGGGTATCTCTGAGACCCTTTCAGCAATATGAGAAAGCAAAACAATTTTCACAATAACACTAAAAAGATAATATGCCTTCTTCACTATATTGACATTTGCACTGATGGTAAAAAAAATAAGTAAATATTAATGGATAAAACTGGCATCTTAGCAGAAACGCCAGCTAGTGGTCATTATAGTTTTAACTGCCATGTGGAGGGAGAAAGAAGACGGTTTTGTTTAATACCCTTGATGGATCTGTTAAAAATTATTGCTTTTATTAAATATTGACCCTTGATTACATGTATTCTTTAATATTCTATCTGACGAAATAGGAAGTATGTATAAAGCACTGCACCAGAGCATGATGGCTGCCTTCAGGAGTGTGGCTGCTTGAGTTGTGAGCCCAACTAGCCTCTCTCTTTCTCTCTGTCTTTTTAAAATGGAACATTTTTACTTAAAAGAATAACTGACAGACAAATTATGGTTATTTAGACTTGGTTATTTGGCAGACATTTTCTCAAAAATGAATGAAGTCAGCTTGTCACCACAGTCGTGCAATTGACAGTACTTTTTGCCAATGCTAAAATTTAAGCTTTCAAGGGAAAATTAGGATTTTAGAAAACTTGTATCTGTCACCGTGAATGTGACAGTTTCTCAATACTTAAAATCTTCAGTTGAGATTGGTAGTGATATCTCCTAGCTCACACTGAGCCTGCCCCTCTGATAACTGCCCCTTCGTCTGTCCACAGGGTTTGATCATTTACCTAGGCTGTGATCCTTCCTCTTCTCCCCATCCGTGTACTGGGGGAGAGAAAGGTTGGGAAGTGGAGTACTGAGTGTATACCCATCTTATTCTCTTACAATTCAACTGCTGGTGCCTCTCCAATGCCTGATCCCGTAATACATGATGTCTGTTACCATATAAGGCCCAATTTCCCATCGAGTGGAGGAAATAGAGCAGGTATTGGTTTGCAGACTAAGAAGAGAATGAAACCGATAAAGAGAATAGAGATGGGAGGCCAAGAGAAAATATAAATTCCCAGGGTTTCCCACAGACCTCCAGTCCTGGTTCGTTTGTGCCTGAGCACAGACATGGGTTCCATGGAAGAGCCCAGTATCAAAGTGATAAAGGATATCTTTTCCTTTAGCTAGCTTGAGTGAGTGGGTGTCTCTTAACTTGAAATCACATGAATCATTTATAGCTAATAAAGTAGGACATATGTGATCTGTTATCAAACTTTGTAAAGTTTATGATGTGCTCTATATTTTAGAGCATCATTAGACTAGAAATACTAAGCCAAGGTTTCCTGGAAATGCAAAGATACTATTTCTGTATTGAAGTTAAGAAGAAGAATTACCATAGGCTACACATGGATTAATTACTATCTTCAAAGAATTAGAACTCTATCAAACATCTTACCACAAAATTATGCTGAACAAAATTTAATCTTTCTATGACTGTTCAGAAGAATTTGGAATCCTTTAATGCTCCAGGGACATTACCATTTTATAAATTGCACAAAAAAAGTCTCATTATTTCAGCTTTCTGGTAGTTCGGATTCAGAATACATGGGAATTTACTGTAATACTTTGAATTATTAAGTTCTGGGGAGCTCAAAGTACTTCAAATATACATGAATTATATCACTTATCTTTCTCAACGGTAGAATGAAATTTACAAATGGAAACAGCAATGGGTGGATTCAGGATACAAAGTCATGTTTCTCGATGTTCTAGTGAATAATCCTTCTATTTGGCTATTCTGAACTGATACTGGCTTCCTCTTCTACTTAAAAATATGATTTTTTTTCAGCTAAAGATCAAATAAGACTAAGGCCAACAGCAAAGAATGTGTGCTATAATTTTATTTTATTATTAAGTACATAGTGATTTGATTATAGGTTTCAGCTCATAAATTTTCAGATGAACCTGGGTCCTGCAGTTTACTTTCACAAAAGAGAAAAACTCAAACATAGTGGGAAAAAAATCAAATACATTTACATATAATCCAGGCATTTGTCAGAACTAAAAATATGCTTTAAAATGTATGGGAACTAAATAAAATATTTAATTAATTTTTTTTTTTACTCTCATATTTAAACTTGAGCTCAGTATCCTTTTGTTTGACTTTCTATTTATGGATTTTCTGTGACCAAATATATTTAAAACAAAAACGACCCTCTTGCCATCAAACTCCCTTCTGAACATCTCTCTCCCTTAAAATGTAATTAGTTTTTTCTGCTACTAAAAAATTTACTGCTCTCTGAAGCCAAAGCTTATTTCTGTATCACCTGCTGTTTTGAAGTATCTGTACCTTTCCTCCTGCCAGTTAGCATGGATAATCAAAAGTGAACTGTAAGGAGAAATCTTCCATTTAGGAAACATCAATTTGTACTAATTCTAATCTAAAAGATTAATATGGAGCATGTGGCACATTCAATAGGAAGATGGCATTTAAATATTAATACTAGATAAATACACTCTCGCTGCTATCTTTGATAATTTATAAGTCATACACTTCTAGAAGGAAGTAAATCACTTTTTTCTTTTATGCTGTTGCTTGGTAACATTATACAGCAACATGTCAAACAAGGCACCATTTTCCTAGTCAGATCTGACAAGGGGAAGTGAAATATTGGGGTCCAATTTCAACCTCATTTCCTTACAGCCTAGATTTGTGTCACATGCCTGATCCTAACTGGTGCTTTCCAAATTAAATGTATATTTCTCAAACCAATATCTTAAGTGGTAATGTTCCAACAGTCCAAATGTCGATTACCAAAACAAACATTTGTTTCTCTAGCAAGTGTTTTCACACAAAAGCATTTGATTCACGTACTGCAGCAAACAAACATTTGCTTTAGGCAGTTAAGGCAGCCAAAAGTTCCTGCAGAAATATTTCACAGGCTGGCTAGCATCCCTCCCTGGAGCAGGGCTCGCTGAGGTCCGAGAACTGCTTGTGAAGCCAGTTGCTGACCAAGAGACTCCTTCGCGAGACATTGAGGCCATGAGGAGGCGCAAGCATCTTCCAAACACATCTATTGAGAAAATGTGCTTCTAATTATGATGTTTCCATTAGAAAATGTCTTCATGTCTTCACAAAGCTTCATTGGTTAATATGAATTCAGCCTTTGATGTAATCACAGACCAAATTTTTATGAAAGTTCACAAAGCCACTTTTCACATAAAAACATTCATATAGTTCAGGAATCATTATTTATGCAATAGCCCATGAGAGTTCATTACATAAATAGTCCTATTACTACATTAAAGCCTATTTTCTCTCTGAACGACATGTAGATTATATGTGTAAATATGTTTTTCTTAAGCACATGTCTACTTTGCTGTCAAGATGCAGCTTTCACATAAAAATCTTCTTGTTTCGTATATTATTTAAATGCTTTTGGAATGAATCAATATTTCCGAGAAAGTCATTTACTTAAATATAAGTTCTTTAAAGCATGGGAAAATTGATTCTTAACTTCTGCTCCAAAGACAGAGTTTCCTAGCAACCAGGTCAAGATTGATTCTTGGCTAGCTCTAAACTGAGAATAGTTACTAGCTTACATACAAGCAAACTAAGAGGGGTTCTTCTTAGATAATTGGAAGGAAGGAAGGGAGGAAGGAAGGAAGGAAGGAAGGAAGGAAGGAAGGCAGGCACATACACGCACACACACAAAGTGTCACTTAGAATGTGTTTGATAGAACACACATCAATTTGCACCTCTAGCTAAACAACTTGCAAGAAGAGTTTGCTGACCACTTTCCATGGCTTTGATTCTATTTTGGCATTGATGGGATGGGGCAAGTATGATGCAGAGAGAAGGTAAGCAACCATAATCATTATAGTAACAATTGATTTAGCATGTATTATGGGCTGGTACGTACAGGTGAAATAACTTGACACATGGGCAGAAAATGGCAGATCAAGGTAGAACCCAGGGCTGTCTTATATTAAAACACTGTAAACTATACTGCCTTTACATGGGAAGCCCAAAGCATTTCTGGTCTTCCAGAAAATTCCAACCTCACTGTAAAGAAAACATACCCCAAAGAATTAGAGTGTCACCTGAGAGAGTAGATGTTTAAGGATTAATAATATGAAAGTAACAAAAGCTTGCCTTCATTGAGCCCTTAGCTGGTGAAGGAGAGGGAGCTCAGGCTTGGCCTTGAAATGGGTCAGGAGAGGGGGAAGCAAAGAAGGAGGGGCCTTCGAGATGGAGTAGCATAAGCAAAGGCATAGGGGAGGTGGTGTTATTTGGTCAGGCTTGGGGTGGCAGGTTGGTGTGCAGGAGTGGCACTGAGTGGGGAGGTGGGCCCGGATTATGGAGGGCCTTGCAAACCAGGCTGAGATGCAGACACTTGACCTAGGACAGAAACGTGGATTCGTTCTATGTTCTTGAACACTGGAGACCTGATAATTATTCCCTAGAATTACTAGAACAAAGGGGATATGCATTTTCTGTTGAAATAGCTACTGCCAATATTCTCTCCAGAAAGCTGCCATTTACACTACTGCCAAAATGCCAACGGGATCTTAGAGTTTTCCATCTGCCAGATTTTCAAACGTTTTAATATTTGCTAATATTTTTCTTTAAAAATGATATCCCTTTTAAAAAATTTTGTACATCTTTGGCTTTTCATATGATTGTACATCTATTTATAGCTTTACTGGCTATTTGCATTTACTTTTCTGTGAATTCATGTTCAATTTTTCTCTTTTCTCATCTTTATGTGTAGTTTGGGTTTTTTTCCTTGTTGGTTTATAGAAGCTCTTTATATATTATGGTTTCCATCTCTTTGTTTATCATATAGTTGCAATATTTTCTCAGAGTGTTGTTTTTCTTTCAACTTAGATTATAGTGTGTTGTTTTCCATATAGAAGTTTTTACTGTATATTTAGCTAAAAGTGCAAATCTTTTTAAAAATAGATACTGTGCTTCATATGCCTAGAAGAAAATGCCAACATTATAAAAATATTCCAATATTTTCTCCTAGAACTTAAATTTTTTGATATATTTACATTTCTATACATTTGATACATTTGCTCCATCTGGAATATAATTTGATTTAGGTGTGAATTGGAAATTTATTTTTATTTTTGCTACTGATTTGAAATACCTAATTATCATATGCTAATTTTCTATATGTGGGTCTGTTTCTGATCTTTATTCTATTTCCTTATTCTATGATGAAATGGTACCCTATTGGCTTAATCACTATTGTTTTATTTTAAAATGTCCTGATATAGCATAGTACAGTAGTTAAGAGCATAAATACAGTATAGTAGATAAAAGTACAAACTCTAGACCAGTTGACACTTTATTGCTAACTAGTATTGAGACAAGTTGCTTAATCTCGCTTCCTCAGTTTCCCCATTTTAGAAATGAGGATAATAACAGGATGATGATTTCATGAATTTTTTTTTTTTTTTGAGAAAGAGAGATAACATGTGCACCCATGTGCAAGGGTGCTGGTGGAGGGGCACAGGGAGGGGAAGAGAGAGAATTTTAAGCAGGCTCCATGCTCAGCCCAGAGGCCCGGAGCTTGATCTCACGACCCTGAAATCATGACCTGAGCCAAGATCAAGAGTCAGGCGTTTAACTGACTGAGCCACCCAGGTGCCTTGGATTTCATGAATTTCTACATATAATATGTTGAGCAGTATCTTGCCTATAGTTAGCATTTTTAAAGGTGTTGGCTATTATTATTTGTCCTAACTTTTTCCCCCAAATTTTCTTGCTTTCCTATGCATCCTCTGGATGGCTTTTATAATCAGTTCCTAAGAGGGTTGATGAAGAGATTCTCAAAAGGCAATTCCCTTCCTGCAGTGAGTGTGACGTCAGCTGTTCAGATAAACCATTTTCCCACCTGATGCATAGTAAGCACTCAATAAATGGCAGTCATTATTACAGTTGTGGTTATTATTTTGGGAGGAATAGCCATGGTGCAAAGTGAATCCTTTTCCCTCCGATGTCTCATTCTCCTCTGCCTGCAATGGCATCTATGTAGAGAAGGGAAAGAAAGGAAGCTCAGGGGTGAGGGGCTTGGAGAGAGAGCCTGGAAGGAGCAGCTTGTCTTACGTTTCTTTGGGGGAAATTGTAAATCAGTCTCTGTTGCCCATCAGAGCATTTTCCTTGGTAGTCCCCGCCTTTAAAGAGTCTTTGAGAGAATTAGGAAAAGCTAGTCCTCCTCTGTATCTCAGCCCCTTCCTCCCTGGAGGATCTGTGGGTTCACCCAAGATCTGGGCAGGGGAGGGGAGATAATGCTCCCAGAAACTGCACCTGGGGATTAACACAGGCCTTAGTATATAGTTGTTCTGCTCTTCAGCGAAGGCCGGAGTCACAGACCAAAATGCCTACAGGTGTTGGCAGGCAGAGCAAATCGGGTAGTCATGAACATCCCCTCAGTTTTTGGAAAACCACTTATCTGATTGTTAGGTTAAGACATTCTTAATAGTTCTTTCTTAAAAGGTAACTAGTAGTGTACTGTAAAGGGTAACACTTTAAAATAAATAATTTATATCACTCCAATAGAATCTAGACCCCATACCAATTTGATAACCACCATCAACCATAAAAAGAATACAGAAACAAGTTCTCATTTGACAAACAGAAATTTTACTTCCTTTTTCTCCCTGAACTCTCATGTTAATTACTCTTCCTCCACAAAATTTTATTCAACTATAATGTTTGATTTAAAGTGTTTTATTCATCACACTTCCATACTTCTCTGCAACATAAATAAAAATACAAATTAAAAGTTAATTTCCTGTGACCACAAGGCCATAGGTGTTCAAATATTTTTCTTCTGGAAAAATTGATTAAAATAACCTAAATACACTTGTAAATTTTTATGAATCATTATTAAACATAAAATTCAAATTTTATATAATGAGATTTTAGACATATTAATTAATTTAATTAATTTAAACAAATTTTATCTCTACGAGATAGATGGGGTTTTATTTCTTCCAATTAGTTCATGTATGCGTGGATGGATATTACCTAGGATGAGGTAGGGTTCCGCACCAAACCTGTTCCTATGTTTGAAGTTTATAGATATAAATGCTGAGAAAACTGGTTTATATGAATAAGTGGGAATAGAAACTTCTTTGGTACAGCAACAGCAACATCAGTACTCCGCATTGTCTGACTGTCATCCAGAGAGTTGTAACACCCTGAGGCAACGCACGGTGGGAAGACCTGAGACGGGACAAAGGGGTGCATTTCTTTCGCACAGCAGGCTGAGTTCTCTGGAAGCAGATGCTGAGACAGAACGTGGGGAGCGGGATGTTTTCTCAGAATCGATACATGTGCAAAGAAGGAAGAGGAAGCAAGCCTGGATGAGAGGAAACTGGTGCGGGCGTCCCTGCAGGCAGCTCTGACGTGAACACTGCCTGTCAGAGTTGTCTAGGCGACAGGTACCGCACATGCTCTGTAGCCAGATGTGGGACTGTCCTCGGAAGGCTGTGACTGCAGTCAGGGTGGCCCCCTGCAGCTGAGGCCAGCCCTGAAGGAGCTCCCCACAGAGAGAGGTAGATGAGTTTTCTAGGTCCGCCATAACCCAATACTGCAAACTTGGTGGCTTAAAGTCATAGAAATTCAATCTCTCACAGTTCTGCAGGCCAGAATCCGAAATCCAGCTGTTGGCAGGGGCAGGGGTGGGTCCTTCTGGAGGCTCTGGGGGAGAATTTGTTCCACACCTGTCTGGTAGCTCCTGCTGGGACCCCGCACACCTTGGTGTCCCTTGGCTTGTAGACACATCACTCCGCTCTCTGGCTCTGTCTTGACATGACCTCCTGTTCTGTGTCTCTGTGGCTGTTTTCTGCCTTTCAGTTTCTTATAAGGACATTTGCCATTGGATTGAGGTTCTACTATAATCCAGGAAGATCTTACCTCAAGATCCCTACTTAGTTATATCTACAAAAACCTTTATTCCATATAAGGTAACATTCTGAGGTTCCAGATGGACATATCTTTTGGGGGTCATCTTTCAACCTCTATGAGCTGCAAGTCCTTTGTGGAAGGTATAGCTCGTCGGCATTATTTCCATGTCTACTGCGATTGGTGAGGTAGGACAAGGGTGATCATAAAAGGGACCTGAGAGGGAGAGAGAGGACAAATGTGAGGGCTTGGAAGGCAAGCAGGGGGCCAAGCAGATCAGCCTTGGAAATGAGAACATATGGGCGTCGAGTGTCTGGAAATTGATATTCCTTGGAAAATCTTTGTGTGTCCCTAGGGTGACAAGTAATCCAGTTTGAGGATTTAGTTCAAGATGATTATTCCCTCACAGGAATACAGGCCTCAAGTTGCCCGATCTCCAATTATTGAAGAGAAAGAGAAAGTCACACTTGAGGTGGTATCTCCTTCTGTTGAAACGTTGTCAATTAATTCAAAAGAAAGAAACTGTGTAGGTCCAATGAAAAAATGTTTGTGGGCTGAATATAGCCACTGAGGAAACCTGTGCTCTGTGTTTCTGTCCCTCCTCCTACCACAGGAAGGAGAAGAGATATCAGAGCATCTTCCTTTGATGGCCCCACATTTATCTTCTCACCTGGAGAGCTGTATCAGTCAGGGTTCCCCAGAGAAACAGAACCAATTAAATAAATATGTATTTATATGTGTGCATACTAAGAAATTTATTTTTAAGAAATTGGCTCATACAGTTATGGCGGCTGGCAAGTCCAAAATCCATAGGGCAGTCTGGAAATTTCAAAACTCAGGCTGCAGTCTTGGGCCAGAACTCTTTCTGCTCCAGGAAACCTCTGTTTTTGCTTTTAAGAACTTCCAGTGGACTGGACAAGGCCTGCCCACACGATTGAGCATAATGTCCTTTACTTCAAGTCACCTGAGTGTGGATGTCAAGCACATCCCCATTCACAGTGACACCCGGATTCGTGTTTAATTAAATAACTGGGTACTGGAGGCTCGCCAAGTCTGCACATAGAAGTAATCATAGCAGGAGCCATTGTTTACCATGTTGAACTGAAGAACATGAAAAGGGGAAGGGATCGTTCAGGCCACTGCTCCGTAGCTCTTCGTGGTTTAGAGGAGGAAAGTGGGACCGGGAAGGTGAAGTGACTTCTCCAAGAGCACACAGCTGGCTGGGGAAATGACAACTCAAAGCAATGTTCTGGCCTTCCAGTGCAATACTCTTTCCATTATCTTACCTTCACACAACTCACTGTCTCAAGACCAAAATTGTAGCATTTAAGAACACAGAGAGCCCCTCAGGGGTTATACGGGCCTAACTTCTCATTTTATAATGAGGTCCAGTGGCATGAAGCCGTAAGAATTTTGATTGCTGGTGTGAAGGGCATTTTCCACTGTACTACATAACCTTCCATACAAGGCAAAGATGATTGCACTCAAAGTAAACTCATCTCTGTTAATTTTTCTCTTTCAAAACATCCTCTCTAATAGGAGCTAGTTTTCCTATCACTGACTTCTCGTCAGTGTGTAATGCCCAACAAAACAAAACAAAAACAGCACCTGTCCAATTAATTGAAAATTGAATTTGTTGGATGCCAATCAATATTTTTCCTGAAATTTCTGTGGGTATTCACTAGTTATAATTCTAGAACAGTCGCGTCAAGAACTCAGCAGCTCCTTTATGGACAAACCTTTTTGCTGCCCTACTTATTCTCCCAGAAAACTATAGGAAGTTGCATTAATTAGCTCATAGCAAAGTAAATTCCAACTCTAATCAATTTATGTCACATTAAACCATTGCTCCGGCTCCGTCAAATATCAGAAGTCACATTTCTGAATCACCTTTGGAAGGAATCAGGATTTCCCCCTACCACGTCCCCGCCCCCGCCCCGATATGTCACTTTGGAATAAGGATTATTTTGAGCTGAAGGCAATTGAGAGTTGGCGACACAAGGGGAGGTCTCTGCATTCCAGTGCTTTGTCTAAGAACTGAGCATAAATTTTCCTTCGTGATGACACAGAGGTGGGTCTGCATAAATTACCCTTGTCTGCCATTAGTGTCCCTCGTCAATTTAACTTCCCTCCATTTACCTCCCCTAGAAACCCAAACTCCTCTTTCCTAAACCCACAAAATCTCTTCTACCTCGCTGCCTCTTCCCCACTCCTAATTTAAAAAAAAAAAAAGGGAGAAAGAAGAGTGAATATAATTTTATATGGAGCTCACTGTTTCTCTAGGCAGCAAGGGGCAGAATAAAGTCTGTGGGTACCGCATGTTCTCTGAAACAACAGCGAAGGAAAAATAATGTACCAAATTCTATTTATTTTCACAGCCAATTCTCTCCCCACAGAATCGAGGTCTAGAATCCTGATATCAAATTTAACAATACCAAATTCTTTATTTTCCAGGATAAAGAGGTTTGGGAAATGGCCAGTGGAATTTTCCAGTTCAGTTAGCCACAGTGGGGAGTGTACATCGTTACATAATTGCAATGAAGTTTAGTAATGAGCATCACCATGGAAAATTAATAAAAGCTCAGTATAGCCCAGCCCATTCAAGTAATTGTCAATTAAAGCTACAATCAATACCGAGGTAATAGCTCACGAACAAGGATGGTTGGGTACTTACTTCATTAATGTCGCAAATCAATGTCGACCATTTGGGAGTAAGTGCAGAGAAATGAGCTCATATACTGGAGGTAATCATATTTGGAGAATTTGCTGGCTAGAAGTTGACTCGGGGATCAGAGTCTGCAAACAGACAAATGTCAAGGAATGGCCCAATCTGGTTAGTAAAGTGTTCTGGTTCCTAGAAGGCGAAAACTTCTTTGTTCCAACCCTTGAGGCTGAAATCTTGTGAAAGGACCTTAGTCTCTTTTCTGATACTTGGAGCCTTGATCAATTTCCTGTTCGCCTTGAGTCTACTGCAGGTTAACCGTGTCCTCCTTCTGCTGTTAAAAAATGACTATAAAAATATTTCTTCCATAGTCCTTTGTAGCACCAGGCAACCCTCCCTAAGCTAGGTCTGTTTAGTCAACAGGTAGACCTTTAAAATCATATGCCTGGAGACTAATCTCTTTAGGGTCTGCATTTGTTGGCGCTGTGTCTTTGCCCTACCCGAATCCTCCAGCCCCTCCTTTCCCTGCACTACAATAGCACTTAAAACAAATATGTACATAATACGAAGTTAGAATGTATTCCAAGCCTGAAACAATTATTAAATTATATGCCTAACAGAAGCAGCCTGATGACATACAGAGTATCCCAAACGGTGCGTGGTTGTTGACTCTCCAACCTAAGCTGAACACAGTACAGATCTAGAGTAGTAATCATGCTGATAAACTCCACCATCCCCTTATCGTCACCCAAAGAATTTATTTTTTTGACCTTCTTGTCTGAGAATTTATGGGTGTCTTTCTTGCTTCGTACTTGTCACCAGAATGTGCAGTCCATGGCGTCGAGGGTTCAGATGTGAGCATTTCAAAAAACTCTTGTAATGTTGTATGAAAAAAAGAGAGACACTGTGACAGGGCTGGGAGCACAGAGTTAGCGACAGGGCTGCGTCACGGGGCTCGGAGGGGATTTTCATGCCAACCTTGTAGCTCGGAGGCTCCACGCCCTTCCATAGTCCCCATGGGCTTCTCGAGCATTTCATGAAGCTCGAGTGTTTTGACCACCTCCACTTGGGACTCACAGAAAAGCGGATACACGGGCCAAGTGGCAATCCTAAGGAAGACTATGGAAGCAGCTGCACTCTTAGCCCTCAATCTAAGAGCATCTCTTTAATAGATGAGTGGAGAAGAGGGCAGTAAGACAGGATGTCGGAGCCACCTTGGGTGGCCTTGGAGAAGTCCCTTAACCTTCACTGAGCCTCCATTTTCCCGTCTGCCAGCGACGTCAGGAGCCAACAAGACAATAAACACTTACAAAAAGATAAAGCCCTCTCCCCTCAAGCGCTGGGTATCATCCGAGCATAGCCTCGGTTTTGTCTGCACGCACAGATCTGGGTAGAAAATCCAGTGAATTTCAACTGTGTTTACAATCATTCCAAATGACACCATTTTAAAAAGAGATGTTAATTTCTGTTTTGATTTCACCATGATTTTCCCCTTTCCGAGCCAAGCGTTCTCCCCCACGAAGACGCAATCGGGAGTGTGCACGCAGCGCCGCGGCCGGGGAGGCGCCCGCCTTGCTAATTCCAGGGCAGCTGTCCACGCGGTTCCCACGCGCAGCCGGAGCCAGCCGTTTCCTGGCCCTGCACCTCGTATGTCAGCCGTCAGTCAGGAGCACGTTTTTATGGCCCAGGAAATGCGGGGACCCCGCTGGAGCCCCCAGCGAGCCCTGGACGACCCCACCGCACACGGCACACATTTTTGTGAGCGTGTCTGCCAGGAGATACTTTCTTCACAGAGTTGAAATATGAGGTGTTTACTATCACACTTCATGAAGATTCGCCCCTCATTACAAATCCCTCCTCTCTGGAGGCTTCCCTCCCCCTCGTTTCGGTCTAGGAGGGTGGAAACTGGCGGCAGGAAGGGTGAGAAGGGACGGTGTCCCCTGCATTCTGAGCGACTCCTCTCCTGAGGTGTGCGGGATGTGCGCATGCGCCTGGCTCCCCAAGCTCAAACACTATGGGGGCCCGGCCAGCGCGATCTCCCATTGCTCCCCAGCCTCCCCCAGGCCTCCTACTGTTCTACCCTGTCGTCACCAGCAACTGGCAGGTCAGAATTCCTCCCTGGCCGGGTCTCCTTGATGGCATTTTGTTCAGCTGGGCCTCGCTAATGCTCCTGGGGGCGTTTCAAGAAACAGCTCTTTGAAACTCACAACCGTGTTGTCTTAGGGGCCTTGTTACCTACTATCTCACAGAGACTCTCTTTATGAAGACTCATAAAAAAAATGTCTTTGACTCAGTGCTAGAAAGAGCTGGGCCTTTCCTAAGCCCCCAGCTTCTTGTTATTGTCCTTGATTTTGTTTTCGGTGAATCTAGCAGCTGAACTTCGTGCTCTTTTCACTGGCTGCTAGAAGTAGTTCTATTCAAAACCACTCATTACGGGTTTTAACCTTTCGCTTTAACCCTAATTTTTTTTTTAAAGATTTTATTTATTTTTTCGACAGAGATAGAGACAGCCAGCGAGAGAGGGAACACAAGCAGGGGGAGTGGGAGAGGAAGAAGCAGGCTCACAGCAGAGGAGCCCGATGTGGGGCTCGATCCCGTAACGCCGGGATCACGCCCTGAGCCGAAGGCAGACGCTTAACCGCTGTGCCACCCAGGCACCCCTAACCCTAATTTTATCTCGCTTCCCTTACCTTTGCATTTTCTTCCTCCGATTTCCTCATTTTTTTTTCATGTTTTAATAATATATGTAGTTCTGTGCGAATTTCAAAACAGTTTTTGAGTTGGATGGAATAGAAATACCTGAAAAGCAGACCATCAGTTCCGACATTTATGCACCTACTGGATGCCAGGTACCGTGCTTGGTCCTGAGGCGCCTAGATGAAAACCTCCGGAGAGTCCCAGGTCTGGGTTCGGTGCAGTGCCCCATGCACCCTGGGACCTGGAAGCCACCACCAGGCAGACCACTCCTCTGTGCAACCCTAGGGATTTGGGAGCCAGAACAGAGCCAAGGAAGGGCCACCTCCTCTGGTTCCGTGCTCATGGGTCCTGGTTTCCTTCACATTTCCTCCAATGGGCGGGAACTGGTTTTCTGAGTCCAGGCTATTTGTACGTCTCTTTTCTCTAGAACCCTGAATCTCTAGCTTCGTTGGTACCCAAGAATGCCAGGCAAGAGAAGGATCTGAAGTGGTGTTCACTGACCAGATGGATGGATGCAGGAATGCAGCTTTCCTGCTCCAATCCTGCGGTTTTTAAAGTCACCCTTAGCATAAGAGCAACTAAGTGGATCTGTAATAAGCTTCCTTACCTGGCATCCATCTACCCCCCACCTTCTGACCTCCTTCGCTTTGCTGTCAACCTTCCTCCTTTTACTATACCCAGGGCTTGGAGGGTTTGTCTCCAGAATAGGGCAAGGCCAGATCCTTCTCTTCTTTCAAGTCTCAGCTCAAATGTTACCATTTGAGAGGCTTGCCTCCCCGTGAAAGTACCACCACTGCCGGCCCCACCTCCATCACTATGGATTGAATGGCCCTGCCTTCTTTTCCTTCCTACCACTCACATTGGCTGCTGGTTCCCACACAGACTACTAAAATAGCCTGCTGACTGCACAAAGCCAAATTTATTGCTTAGTGCAGTAAGTGATACTATCACTTTGATGGAATCATACAAGCTTCTCAGAAGGAAGAGGTCAAGGGTGGAATATCAATAGGATTTGGAGGGTCTAGTGTAAGATGGGTCTTTCAATGGGGAGCCCCAATTGGAGCTGTGCAAAGTGTGTAATATAATAGTTGAGGACCGATTAACACAGAGAGCTATGGGCTTTGGAGGGGACCTTGAAGAATATTCAGCCCAGTTGGGTTGTTCAGAGAAGGGGATGACTACCCTGATGAGGACAAGGGAAGAGTCTGCTTTCAGATAAATGGGTTTTCAGCAAGTTCCTAACACAAACAGTAACACTGTTTGCAGCTTCATCTTTTGGGGCTGGAATTTTCCAGAGTATTGCAGTCATGTTAATGCTGAGTGCCAAATAGTTTAATTGTGTTAGCATGAACAGTGAGCTGTGTGGCTATAATCGTTTTCATTCTCATTCATCACTATATGAAATTACTATGTTTATCTATTTACTCTTTTATTGTCTGTCTCCCCACCACCACCATACACACTAACACAATTTCACATGAATGTAATTCTCTATCCCGTTCATTCCTGCATCCGCAGAACCTGCGATGGGGCCACTAAATGGCTACCGACTGTAAAATTTAAAGAAAATCAGGACTTCGCCAGGGTTTGACAACCGGAGGCCACCATGCTGAGCTCTGGCTTGTCCGTTGTGGGCCGAAGTCCAAGGCCCTCCCTTTCTGTAAGGCAGAAGCTTATATGTGGCAATGTGGGGATTGTGTTAGGGCTAAGGGTGTTCCCAGGGCCGAAAGAGCTTCATTCATTTATTTATTCACTTGATCAATAAGCATTTCTGGAATACCTCCTATGGGGCTGGCATGGTTCAGGGTGTTGGCGCATTCAGCATCCAATGGCTAACTGCTGTCTGCAAAACGGAGGGGTTTAAGGAGCTCTGTTCCTCTCACTCCCCCGTATGCTGGGAATTAGAGTGAGCATTTTTCAGCCATTAAAAGACTTGCTAATAGATGATATCTAAAGACAGGAAAATATAGAGTAGTAAATATATATATATATGATGATATTTAAAATAAAGTGTTTTATATGCACACACACACACACATACATGTAACGTTATAGGGGAAAAGCATAATTAAAAGCTGAATATTTGCATGTTTGGTATAATCCCAATTTTATAAATACACGACTGACAATAAATCACACACACAGAGTACACATGGGATAGACCAAAATGTTAACATGTTAGCATTGGTTAACAAGTCTGGGTGGTAAAATTATGACTGGTTTTAATTTTATTTGTCATATTTCTCCACATTTTTAACAGTGAATGTATGCTTTTTAAAAATGGTATTTGAAAATGTCACTTTGCTGTTTGAGAGCGGAAAGGGTGGGAGAGTTGCCAAACACATGCTGCCCAGTTCGATCTGAATTTCAGACAAATGCATTTTTCTGGTAGAAGGACTAACTCAATATCACATGGGATAGAGGAGAGCTAAAAGGCGTTCACGGTGCTCGTCTGAGAGTCCCGTTTCACTGGGCGCCCTGTGTTTCTATTTCATTAATTTGGCAACCCTGGGAGGGTGGGGGCAGTTCCTCACTATCATCTTGGGAGCTTGACAAATTTGTTCTCTGCAGCCCCCCACTCCCCCTGCGCCCCCCACCCCGACGCAGCCAGATTCTGATGAGTCTGCTTACCTGCCTGTCAACAGTCAGAATTTGAGGTCTTCTCCTGAGGTTGTCCCAGAGGTGGGGGGATGAAAGCGGTGTTGTGGGGGGCACTGTGGTCTGACAAAGCTCGGAGGGTGTTTCAGTCACGTCTGTTCTGTTCCCTTTGGTAGAACTTACTGCATTCCACACAGTGAGGGCAACACTTTTGGAAGCTGCTGGGTCCTCCTGACTGTATTGATTGGGCTGTTTTCATAACTCTCCAGCTCACAAAGGCACTGTCGAGGTGACTCTTCATGAAAGGGCAAGCTGGCTGGTGAGGATGTTCAGGGGGCTGCGTGAGGCCTCTGGCCCTACAGATACTCCTGGATCCATGAATCCCTGGGTCTCTGACAGACCCTGGGGTTGGGACAGAGGGAGGGTTGCCCTCTCCCACCTCCAGAGCACAGCTGTCTTGTCAAAACCACCCATGGAAGGCCAGGAAGCTGACTGAACTGTTCCACCCTCTGGGAGACTCTTCCCTCAGCTTCAGCACTGAGGTCATGGAAGAACGCCTTTCTACCAGCGGACAACTGTGTCCAGAGAGAAGAGCCCTCTCTCAGGAATGAAGTATCTGGATCCCCGGGCTAGTGGCCGTGCACCAGCCTGGTGCCTCTGGGGCGCTGTGAGAAATCCACCGCATTGCCCTTTTGGGAGACCAGTGCCAAAGACCTAAAATAACCCCATGTGGCAACACCCCACAAAATAGTAATGGAGATGCAAACAACTAAGCATTAGCCGGGATTTGTAAACATAGACTTCAAAAGGGTGATGATTAACGAGGTGCAGGGCAAAGAGCAACACAGAGGAAAAGGGCCCCAGACCCTGCAGGCCTCAGTTTCATCCCCTGCAAAATGGGTGGGTTGAACAAGGTAGCAGAAAAGTACCTTCTAATTTTGATGTTCTGGAACATTAATTTGGAGAATTAATTAGGGGGTTAGTTTCTGAACCAGGCAAGCAGAATAATGACTCAAATAAACCCAACATCATTTACCGAAGCTTGCATCACGGAGGGAGTGGAGGGATCGATACTCCTCAGGGTTTACCTGGTGGCCATTCTACATGATGATCTCTGCTTTATGACAACTCGTGGGGGTCAGTATTATTATCTTCATTTTGCATCCAGGGAAATGGAGCCACAAGGAGGTTAATAGTGACTTTCTTAAGGTCACACAGCTGGCAAGCACAAAGCCAGGATTTGAACCAAGTCTGTCTTCTCCTGAAATTGCTGCTTGTCTACCGTATCACATAGACTGTCCTTGGCCACCAGTGTGGCTGGGCTGGAGCCGAGGTGACGTGCTCCTGAGCTCTTCCCAGCACCAGGTGAGGTACAGAAATGGGGAAAGAGAAGGGCGCCTGGGTGGCTCAGTCGTTAAGGGTCTGCCTTCGGCTCAGGTCATGATCCCAGAGTCCTGGGATCGAGTCCCGCATTGGGCTCCCTGATCAGCGGGAAGCCTGCTTCTCCCTCCCCCACTCCCCCTCCTGGTGTTCCCTCTCTCACTGTGTCCCTCTCTGTCCAATACATAAATAAAATCTTTACCAAAAAAAAAAAGAAAAAGGAAAAAAAAAAGAAATGGGGACAGAGGGAGGTCCATTCAGAGAGAGCTACTCCTGTGGCCACTGTGATTAACCAACAAATTCCGTAAGTAAGAAATTGTCTACGAACAATCATCAGTCACCAGAGACAGATGCCAGGAAATAGCTTCAAGGGCCCCATTTCCCAAATTTCTTCTCATACTTATTGTCTGACCCCTGAAATATCTTTAATAACATCCAAAGCTTGTTATTGTGCAAGGAAAGAGTATATTTTAAACACTCTGAGTCTCCCCTCCCCATTCCCTTACTAAGAAAAAAGAAGTAGCCTGGGCATTTCAGCCACTAATCATTTCTCATGAACAGGCTCTG
Organism: Ailuropoda melanoleuca; assembly: GCF_002007445.2. Taxonomy (NCBI): domain Eukaryota; kingdom Metazoa; phylum Chordata; class Mammalia; order Carnivora; family Ursidae; genus Ailuropoda; species Ailuropoda melanoleuca. The sequence continues at coordinate 67,173,668 of NC_048223.1, read as the reverse complement.
ACTGGGCAAGTGGGGAGAGAGGTGGTGGGTGGCCTTTTTGCCTGAATGAAGTCACTGGGAGAGAAAAGAAGAGGCTGGAAAAGGAGGAGTCAGAAAGTCTACACTGATTTCAGAGTAAATACTCAAGCAAACTTGAATGTGGTCAATCAGATGAATTATTTGGCTACTGTGGGCACTGATCTTTGCAGGCCGCTAAGGGCTAGTCGCAAGAAAAATATTAAGTAAAAAGATTGGAAAGTAACAATGGCAAAGAATTTAGGGGTTGGTTGGGCAGGCATAGAAAAGTTCCTTTATTTGTATGAGCAGATACCAATTAAATGGTGTTACCCACTTCACTTGGAGGAGACAGATCATTTTAGAGTCAATCAGGGGAAGAACCCTTTTGGCTGTGAAAATGTAAGACCAGAAGGCATTCACCATCTTGATCCCTTTGGATGGTGCCTTAAATTGAGCTCCCTGGGGGCAGACTCTAAGATGAGAGCCAATGAGGAAGTGGTTGATTAGGGAAGTGCTTCCAAAGGAAATGGGTAAGGATGGGGAGCAAGCAAGGCAAGGAAAGGAAGGAAACCAAGCAAGGATATGAAGTAGCTTCACCCTGATCCCTAGGAGGAAACTTGGAGTATTAATTTCATTTCACCTCCAACCTGAGGCAAGGGGCCTGGGGAAGGGCACGGCAGGATCTTAGTGAAGGGCAGGTGAGGGGGGATGCTAGATATGAATTCCCTGACGCTTCTAGCTCCAAGCAAATGCAAGCCACACAGTTCCACCCTCAGGATAGTTCTCTGAAGACCCTCAGGGGCCTTAACCATACCTCTCTCTCCGGACTGGTCTCTGGATTGTGAGTGGGTGGATCAGATGCACCTAGACCTGAACAATTCCCCTTTGAAGACCTGATAGACTGAGATGGGGTCTCAGTTCATTGGATCTGAGTGAAGCCTACTTATAGGAAAGGAAGTTCAAGTGGGAGGAAATTCATCACGAAGACAAGGTAGTATAGGTTTGTAGATGCCACTATTAAATTATCTACGCTGGCATCGTGGGTTCACTTTGGGATATTGGCTGAACGTGTGAGTGGGGCAGTGATAACCTTAGGAATCTGAAAACAGCATACGCATATACACGCATAACACTGAGATCCTAAGGTCACCTTCAAACCTCTCCTATAGTCTCAGCTGCAAGGTAACATTATGAGAGTAGTAGGCAGCATTGGGCTGGGAGAGCCACATCTCTTCAAAGATGACAGCCTAACATAATCATTGCGGTGACCTGGGATAAAAAGGGAAATTTGTTAGCAGACTGGTCAGAATTTACAGTTCCTCTCTCTGGAATATCTCAAAGCTCAACTAATTAGACTAAACGCTGATATTCTTGGACAACACAGCCAAAAGTTTCCGACATAAAGACATACTACTTCCTGCAGATATGGACATACGGTGCCTCAGTAGTTCATTTAAGTTTCAGAAACAGACCTGGTAGGGGTGCCTGGGTGGCACAGCGGTTAAGCATCTGCCTTCGGCTCAGGGCGTGATCCTGGCGTTGTGGGATTGAGCCCCACATCAGGCACGAGAGTCTGAAACTCTGAGAGGCCTCTCCCACTCCCCCTGCTGGTGTTCCTTCCCTCTCTCGCTGGCTGTCTCTATCTCTGTCGAATAAATAAATAAAATCTTTAAAAAAAAAAAAACAGACCTGGTGAACTTCTGGTTTCTAGTCCAACAGGTAAAGAGCTTGAAGTCTTCACCCATGTCTTCGTGACAAGAAAAACAAGCTTAACCCACCGAAAATCTACATCTCTTCTTAGATCCAGCAGAGAATTGGAATCGCAGGGGAAACCGCTGCTCTGAGAACTGGACAGACAGATGGGTGAGCGAAGAGAAGCACAGCTACGTGGAGCAGAACCCTTCACTGCAGTCGGTATTGGTAGGAATATTCTAAATTATAACTGGCAAGTTGCTGAAGATTCGGTGTGGATAAGCACGAGAGTCTGAAACTCTGAGAGGATCCAGTTTTAGGGAGGACTCCCTACATTTGTGCGTTTTGTCTCCATGAGTTCTCCCAGGTTCTCAAAGTGAAGATTGAAGGAAAATCCCCTCAAGCTTCCAGCAGGGGGAGGAGAAAAGAACCATTCTGAAATACACCCAGAGCTCACTCTTCCCCTTAGCAAGACCTGCCCTCAAGGGAAACTAACTTACAGTGTCTAATCTACTGTGGTTTTACTGAAGCCTAACCACCCTGGGGAAAGGGAAAATACCCAACTCAGGTTTACCAAAAACCTAAAATCTAATTATAGGATGACAGAAAAATTCCCCTCCCCCCACATCTGATTACCACATCAATCCAGCTCCCGGACCATAACACAGGATTACAGCTACAAGAACTGCAGGCCTCAGACCCTATTTAAAGTGTCTAGGAAAACCCAAAACAACAAGGGAGACAAAAACAAGGACACTAGAAGGCATTTTAGTTTCTAACACTACAGCTACAGCAAACAATAAACACCACCTAGCTCCTAGCCAGATAAACATAGAACTTCACACTGAAGGCCTGTCTAATTGAGCTCTTTTAACGCAATACATCATGTCTGGTTTTCAACAAAAAATGACAAGGTGAGCTAAAAGGCAAAAGAAAAACACCCCTCACAGTCAGAAGAAATAAAATAAGCATCAGAACCAGACACAGACAAGGCAGAGATGTTGGAATTAAAATAACTATGATTAATATGTTAAGGGCTTTAGTCGAAATGTGGGCAAAGTGCAAGGACAGATGGGGAATGCAAACGAAGATATCGAAGCTCTAAGAAGCAAAAGGAAATGCTGGGAATCAAAAACTCTGTAAAATACAGGAGGAATGCATTTGGCGGGCTTATCAGCAGATTGGACACAGCCAGGGAAAGAATCAGGAAGTTTGAAGATATATTGATAAAAACTTCAAAAATTGAAATGCAAGGAGAAAACAAAATTTGGAACCAAATGTAAGAACTATGGAGCTTCTGCAAAAGGTATAACATGCATGTAATGGGAATATTAGAAGGAGGAAAAAAAGGAGAAAAGGACAGAAGAACTATTTGAATGATAATAATGACTGAGAACTTTGCAAATTAATGACAGACACCACACCACAGATTCAGAAAGCTCAGAGAACACCAAGCAAGATAAATACCAGAAAAAGCTGCACCAAGGACATCACATTTAAACTGCAGAAAATCAGAGATCAAGAGAAAATCTTGAAAGAAGCCGGAGAAGAAAGAGCAACTTAGCAACAGAGGAATAAGGAATTACATCAAACTTCTCTTCAGAAACCATGCAAGTAAGAAGAGATTGGAGTGAAATAATTTAACTGTTGGGAAAAAAAAAAAAAAAGAACTACCAATGTAGAAATTATCAACCAGTGAAATTATTCTTCAAAGGTGAGGACAAATTAAGACTTTCTCAGACAAAAATTGAGAACATTTGTTGCCTTGCAAGAAATGTTAAAGTTCTTCAGAGGGAAGGAAAATAATATATATCAAAATATCAGAACTACATAAAGAAAGGAGCATGAAAAAAGGAGTAAATGAAGATAAAATATTTCTTCTTCTTTTTTTTGAAGATTTTATTATTTATTTTAGAGATCGAGAGCACAGCAGGAGTGGGAGAGGGGGAGAGAATCTCAAGCAGACTCCATACTGCGTGTGGAGCCCGACTTGGGGCTCAATCTCATGACCCTGAGATCAGGATCCTGAGATCACGACCTGAGCCAAAACCAAGAGTGGGATACTCAACCAACCTGGTGCCCTATTTTTTCTTGTTCTTAATTGATCTAACAGATAACAGTGTCTTCAAAATAGCAACAGTGTACTGGGCAGTTATAGCTTATGGATAGCTGAAATAAATGACTGTGATATTAAAAGGGACAGGAGAACAGAATTGGGAATATACTGTTTCAAGGTACTTAGACTACCCATGAAGCAGTATGGTGTTATTTGAAAGTGGACTTGTTTTCCCTGAAAATGTATATTGCTAACTGTAGGGCAACCACTAAAAAAAATAATTATAAGGGATTATAATCGATAGGAGAGAAAATGGAATCATACAAAATGCTCAATTAAAACCAGAGAAGATGAAAAAAGAGTGAAAGATAAAAAAATAAAGAGGAGAAGGACAATGAATAGAAAAGAGTTACAAGTACAGCAGTTATTAATCTGCCTATATTGATAATCAGCTTAAATGTTAGTCGTCTAAATACAGCAATTAAGAGACAGAGATTCTCAGAGAGGATTTAACAACACCCAAGGAAAACAATACCCAACTAAATGCTCTCAGCAGGTAACCCACAGGCACAGGTAGATTAAAAGTTAAGCAATAGAGAAAGAGTATGCTACATGAATCGAAAGAAACCTATAGTAGCTGTATTAATTTCAGACAAAGCCAACTTCAGAACAAGGAAACTTACCAGTATAAGAGGAGAAGTGCATAATGGTAAAGGGGCCAATTCTCTAAAAAGATACAGCAATCCTTAATGTGCCTGTGCGTGCCATGCAGTTGTGATGTTGACTGCCCAGGGTTAGTGCAGACCTCACAGATGAAGGCCTCAGTTCTCCAAAAAGCTCCCCTCACTGTGGACTCTAGTGGCAACGTACAGTGTTCCCAGACTACGCACACTTCTAATAAACTGGAAAATTCGAGTTTTCCCACTTGCCCCTAGGTTTGATAACTTGCTAGAATGACACAACACTCAGCTAAGTGCTTTACTCTTTATGACACTTTTATTATAAAGGATACAAGTCGGGACGAGCCAAATGAAGAGGTTCACAGGGTGAGGTGAGGTCTGGAGGGTCCCAGTCGTGAAGTTTCTTTGTCCTTCGGACACATCACCCACCCAGCATATCAATGTATGATTACCAATCGGGGAAGCTCACCCAAACCTCAGTGTCCAGCGTTTTTATTGGGTTTGATTATGTAGGCATGAAAGAGCCAATCATTGGTCAGGAATGAATTCAAATTTCTAGTTCCCCTCACTTCCTGGAATATCACTATGAGTTATAGTAATTAAGATACTGGGATCGTGGCATGAGTATAGACAAATGAATTCTTAGAACACAATAGAGAGGCCATAAAAAGACCTACTCCATATATAGTCATTTGATTTACAGAAAACACCCTTTTTTAATTCTGTGGAGAATAGAAAACAAACAAACAAACAAAAAACCAAAACAAAAGAACCCCCCAAACAACAAAACAAAACCAAACCCCCCCAAATCCTTAATCATTATTCACACCACGTGTAAAAAATTAATGCAAAGTGGATATAGATCTAAAGCTGTAATTTTCTAGAAAAAAAATATGTGAGATGTATGTTCATGTCAATGATCTCAGGATAGAGATTTTTAAAACAGGACCAAGAAGCACTAATTATAAAAAAGTTAATAAGTTGAAATTGATTAAAATTAAGAACTTCTGTTTACAAAGGGACTTTGTCATAGGCAAGGATTTGAGTCCAGAATATATTAAAAGCTCCTGGAAATAAATATTTGAAAGACAAAAAAATTTACAATTAAAACTTAGCAAAAGACTTCAACAAGCAATTCACAGAAGAGGGTATCTAAATGACTAATAAGTATATGAAAAAGCACTGAGCAGTATTATTCATCAGGGAAATGAAAACTAAAACCACAGTAAAAGAGTAGAGCGTACCCATTAGTATGACTAAAATTGTACAAACTGGAAATACCCAGTGTTGTTACAACTGTGACTTGTATACATTGCTTATGAGAATATAAATTAATTTAAATATTTTATAAAACAGTTTAGTAGTAATTACTAAATATACACCTGCTCTATGACCCAGAAATTCCCCTCTTAGATATACACCTGAAAGAACTGCGCAAATATATCCTCAGTCATATTCAAGAATGTAGCACTTTTACTCATCACAGCACAAACCTAGAAACTGCCATCTCCTGTCCATCCACAGGGGAATGAATACACCACATGTGGTATATTCACAAGAGGAAATATCTCAGCAGTAAGAAAAGAACAACTGTGGATACATGCAACAACATGGATGAATATAACAGAATATGTGAATGAAAGAGGTAAGACACAAATTAGTATATACCCTTTGATTTGTTGTCTGCAACTTGACAACAGGCAAAACTAATCAATGACAATAAAAGTCAGAATAGTGATTACTCTGGGAGGGGGAAGATGACTGGCAAAGGACTTCAAGGAAAATTTTAGGTGATAGATACGTTCAGTACCTTGATTTGCATTATGTTTCAAGCGCACAGACATGTAAAAATTCATCAGTCTGTACACTTCTGATTTGTTAAGTGTGCTGTCAATTACACCTCAACTTTAACAAAGAAGAAGAAAATTAGGCCTGAGTATTGTAGCTCTAACTAGAGCTGTTCATGCCAGTTATAGAGTCAAAAAGCAGACAACGAATGAAGCATTTAGTAAACTAAGAAACACCCTTGGGCTAAAGAACATTATATACTTTTTAAAAAGATCTTCAAAGAATTTTTGATGACACGGAGAAGAACTCAAGGTATTACATTAAAAGTCAAAAAGAGGGGCGCCTGAGTGGCTCTGTTAGTTAAGCGTTCGCCTCTTGGTTTCGGCTCAGGTCATGATTTCGAGGTTGTGGGACCGAGCCCCACGTCATTGAGTTCAGCATGGAGTCCACTTCGGATTCTCTCTCCCTCTCCCTCCTGCTCTCTCTCTCAAATAAATAAATAAAATCTTTTAAAAAAGAAAAATCAAAAAGATTGGGGCACAAAATTATACCAAGTTTTCTCCCCATTTTATTTTACTTCACTCTATTTTTATTGTGGTATAATTGACATATAACATTATATATATTCAGGTGTACAACATAATAATTTGATGTTTATATATATTGGAAAATGATTGCCACAATAAGTTTAGTTAATATTCATCACCATATGCAATTACACAATTTTTTTCTTGTGATGAGAACTTCTAAGATCTACTCTCCTAGCAACTTCCAATATGCAATGCAGTATTATTAACTATATTCACCATTCTATATATTACATCCCCATGACTTATTTATTTTAGATCTTTGGACCACCTACATCCATTTTGCCCACCTCTAACTCCCTGCCTCTGGCAACCACCAATCTGTTCTTTGTATATATGAGCTTGGGTTTTGGGAGGATTTGTTTTGTTTTGTTTTTAGACTCCACATATAAGTGAGATCAATCAGTATTTGTCTTTCTCTGTCTAACTTATTTCATTTAGCATAATGCCCTCAAGCTCCATGCACGTTGTTGCAAATGGCAAGATTTCGTTCTTTATTTATGGCCGAGTAATATTCCATTGCATATATACACCGCATCTTGTTTATCCCTTCATCCACCAGTGGACACGGGTTGTTTCCATAACTTGGCTATTGTAAATAATGCTGCAATGAAGAGGGGGGTAAATGTATCTGTTTGAGTTAGTGTTTCTATTTTCTTCAGATAAATACCCAGAAGAGGAATTGCTGGATCATAGGGTAGTTCTAGTTTTAACTTTTTGAGGAAGCTTCATATTGTTTTCCATAGTGACCGCACAAATTTCCATTCCCACCAGTAGTGCATGAGGCTTCCCTTTTCTCCACATCTTCACTAGCATTTGTTATTTCTTTTTTTTTTTTTTTGATAATAACCATTCTAAAGGTGGAAGGAGGTATCTCACTATGATTTTGATGTGCATTTTCCTGATGATTAGAGATGTTGAGCATCTTTTCATGTGTCTGTTGGCCATCTGGATGTCTTCTGTGGAAAAATATCTACTCAGATCTTTTGTCCATTTTTTAACTAGATTGTTGTTTTTTTGTTATTGAATTGTATGATTTCTTTATATATTTTGGGTATTAACCTCTTATCTGATATATGATTCACAAACATCTTCTCTCTTTCAGTAGGTTATAGTTTCCCTTTTTATTTTGTTGATGTTTTCCTTTGTTGTGTAGAAGCTTTTTAGTTTGGTTGTCACCCTTATTTATTTTTGCTTTTGGATTCAGATCCAAAAAACCATCATCAAGACTGATGTCAAAGATATGTTTTTCTACATATGTTTTCTTCTAGGATTTTTATGGTTTCAGGTCTTCATTTAAATCTTTAATTCATTTTGAGTAAATTTTGTATGGTGTAAAATAATGGTCCAGTTTCATTCTTTGCATATGGCTGTCCAGTTTTTCCAAAACCATTTATTAAAGACACTGTCTTTTCCCTTTAACTCCATTGCCATACATTAATTGACCATGTGTGAGTGGGTTTATTTCTGGGCTTTCTATTCTGTTCCACTGATCTGTGTGTCTGTTTTTATATCAAATACCATACTCCTTTTTTATTATTATAGCTTTGTAACATAGTTTGAAATCAGGGAGTGTGATGCCCCCAGCTCTGTTCCTTCTCGAGATTGCTTTGGCTATCTGGGGTCTCTTGTGATTCTGTGCAAATTTTAGTATCTTTTGTTCTATTTCTATGAAAATACCACTGGCATTTGACAAGGATTGCATGGAATCTTTAGATTACTTTGGGTAGTAAGGACATTTTAACAGTGTTGATTCTTCTCTCCCATTTTATTTTGTATGTTTGGGGATTTTTAAAAATTGGTAACAAATAAACCAAAATATTAGCGGCGGTTCTATTTGAATGGTAGGATTAGAGATAGTGGCAGGTTTAAAATATAGTTGCAAATTCTTTGAAATTCCTCATACCGAGAGGCGGTATCTGTGCCTCCTTCTTCTTGAATCTGGGTGGGCTTAGGACTACTTTGGCCAAAGAATATAGTGGAAATGACCATATGTGACTTCTAATGCTGGTTCATAAAAGGACTTCCACCATCCGCCTGGATCTCTGGAACACTCACTCTTGGAGCCCCAAGCTGTCAGTTATGAAATCCAGCTACCCCGAGACTGCCATGTTGTGAGAAAGACAAAGCCACATGAAGAGGCCATGTGCAGGCTCTCCAGTCAACAGCCCCACTGAGCCCAACCACTGACTCACCTCAGCCCAAGCACCATGCATGTGAATGAAGAAGCCACCACCTGGAGAGAATTCCAACTCCCAGACATTCAGTCTTTCTTACCTGAGGTCCCAAACACCTTGGGACAGAAACAGCCATTCCCACTGCCCTGTCTGGATTCTAGAGAGTTTGTGAGCATAAGAAAATGGCTGTTGATGACATTAATTTAGGGGTACTTTGTTATTTGGCAATAAATAACTGGAACAGAGATGATGTTAATTGTCATTTGGAAGTAATTAATAAACAAAAAGTTAAAAACTAAAACAAAACAAAAAAAGTACAGAGTCTCAGCTGCTTCCCTAAGTAGATCTTTCATTAGATCAGGAAGGAAGAAGAAATTGCTTGTCTTACTCCAAATGGTCTTTCATAAAAGATGTATCTAATACCCCTTACCTGCTTTTATCTAAGAGATACTAAAGATGAAGATTCTCAGGTAGAAAGCATTTGCTGTGATGGGGACATGAGTCCCTGCTCTCTCTTCCTGGGGCTAGCCAAGGATATGATGAATTTCCCAGTTGGAGGGCTGCTTTAGAAAGCCTATCGGTTGGGAGTTAACTTCACAACACACTGATTACATTCCACACTGCCCTGTATGGTCATAGCTTTCTCCAACACAACCACAGTTAATCAGAATATTTGAAAAAGTTGGTTATACTTAATGAAAATTTATCAATCCAGAGTTAAGCCAAAACTCCCTTGGTGGAAACCTTTCTAATATATAATGGGCTTAATTGTTAGGGTAATGGTAGCTTCTACAACAAATAAATCCAAAAATCTATAGTGGTTTGAATTTAATAGAAGTATCAAGCATTCTTGCTCATGGAACAGCGACGGAAGGGTGATTAGGTTGGTGGGATATCCGAAGACCCAGGTGAACTGAGGCTGTGCCGTCTTTAATGTGTGGCTTCCAAAGTCACCCTGGCAGTTTCCTCCATTTCTGCCAATCAATCAGAAGGGAGGTAGAACACAAAAATGGAGCCTTGAGGCAGGTTTTATGGACCAAGACTAACAATGGAACCCATTTCATTCCATTGACTAGTACTCAGTCACATGACCACTCCCAAGTGCAAGGAGGCTTGGTAAAGTCATCTGTGAGCCCAGGAAGAAGAGGCAACACATTTTGGTCAATATTTGGGAGTCTCGGGGCGCCTGGGTGGCACAGCGGTTAAGCGTCTGCCTTCGGCTCAGGGCGTGATCCCGGCGTTGTGGGATCGAGCCCCACATCAGGCTCCTCCACTATGAGCCTGCTTCTTCCTCTCCTACTCCCCCTGCTTGTGTTCCCTCTCTCGCTGGCTGTCTCTATCTCTGTCAAATAAATAAATAAAATCTTTAAAAAAAAAAAATATTTGGGAGTCTCTGCCATAACAATCTCTCTGTTCAAAGGCAGGTGAACAAAATGGAGTCTTCTTTAAAGAAAATCCAGCAGGGCCCCTGCCTGGGTTCATTCTGAACTTGGATGGTCATTGTCCAAGAACTAAGTGAACAAAGATTCACATGACCCCATTCCAACTCTACCAGTATTATCTTTGTTCACTGTACTTTGTCAGCCACATATTTTTAAATAAAAGAAAAATAAAAGGCCTATTAACTATGTTGCATATAGCAAGAAACATTCATATATATCATTTTATTTCATCCTCACAACAATCCTGTGAGATGTGTGTTTTATTGTCGCCCTCCCACATTTTGCATATGAAGAAATGAGCCTTGGAAAGTAGAGGGGCTCATCCCAAGTGGTAAAGCTGACTCAAGTTCTTTTATTTCAGAACCCATGATCCATCAGCACCTGTAGTGAGTTCTGATTAATAGATACAAAGTGTCGGGCCCTATCTGTATCTCCTTGGGTCCTTCCATTTCCATGCAGGGCTGCCCAGCTTCCAACTACCAGCATCTGCCTCCTTTTGCTTGAGGGCTTTCTCTTGTTGCTGGTGGAGCTAACTTTTGCCAGGCTTTTCCTTTACCAGACTAGCTGTAACCAAACACGAGTTGGGCTCGTCTGAGGCCTCTTTCTGACGAAGCTTCATTCTTGGACTCTGTCCTTGTCCCATTTAGTCCAGGTTTAGCAAAATTCTGCTGGGTGAGTTTAGTAAATACCCCCACCCTTGCCACCTGATTGAAAAACACAAAAACACTAATTCAAAGAGTTACATGTGTCCCTGTGTTTATCGAAGCATTATTTACAATAGCCAAACTGTGGAAGTAGTCCAAGTGTCCATCAAAAGATGAACCGGTAAAGAAGAGGTCACACACACACACACACACACACACACACACACACACACACGGAGGAATATTACTCAGCCATGAAAAAGAATGGAATCTTGCCATTTGCAACAACATGGATAGATCTAGAGAGTATAATGCTAAGTGAAGTAAATCAGTCAGAGAAAGACAAATAGCACATGATATCACTCATATGTGGAATTTAAGAAACAAAGCAGGGCACCTGGGTGGCTCAGTCAGTTAAGCATCCAACTCTTGATTTTGGCTCAGATCATGATCTCAGGGCTTTGGGATTGAGCCCTGCATTGGGCTCTGTGCTAAGTGTGCAGTCTGCTGGAGATTCTCTCTCTCACTCTTCTTTTTGCTCCTCCCCTTGCTTATGCGCATGCTGTCTCTCATAAATAAATAAATAAATAAATCTTTAAAAAAAAGAAACAAAACAAAGCATCAAAGAGAATAGAGAGAGAGAGGAACAAAGAAATAGACTCTTAACTATAGAGAACAAACTGAGGATTACTAGAGGGGAGGTGGGTAGGTGGTGGGGGAGCTAGAGGATGGGGACTAAAGAGTGCATATCATGATGAAACCATAGTAAAATGGAAAAGCAAAGCAAAACCAAACCAAACCCAAACCACAAGATTTTCATCCCCTACTCTGGCCTGCTTTAGTAAAAACCCTATTGAAGTTGGTTCACCACATTCTCCTCACCCCATGTCCCTTCTTAGGAATTCTCCATCCGGCAGCCCCCACTCTACTTGTTGACTATAAATCTCCACTTGTCTGTATTGTATTCGGACTGGAGCCTCATTTCTCCCCTACCGCTAAGCCTCATGGTAGTAGTGCCTTGAGTAACGTCTGCCTGATCATCTTTAACAAGTGTCATGAATAATATTTTTCATTAGCAGAGATTTAAACCCAGTTCTCCTTGACTTCATAGCTAATGTTATGGTCTCTAAACTTTTGACAGAAGATTTCTTTTTTTTTTTTTTTAAGATTTTATTTATTTATTCGACAGAGATAGAGACAGCCAGCGAGAGAGGGAACACAAGCAGGGGGAGTGGGAGAGGAAGAAGCAGGCTCCCAGCAGAAGAGCCTGATGTGGGGCTTGATCCCATAACGCTGGGATCACGCCCTGAGCCGAAGGCAGATGCCCAACTGCTGTGCCACCCAGACGCCCCTGACAGAAGATTTCTAAAAAACTCAAACTCGACCTCCAGTAAAACGATAAATATGCTTAAAAGCAAATATACAAATTATATATATTTTTTATGCCCAATGTAGTGGTTACAAGAACTGACTATGGAATCAGCCCGTTCAGCTCCAAGTCCAGTTCTGCCACTCCTGAGCGGGAAAGTCACTTCACTCACTGTCCCTTCGTTTCTTCATCTGTGAAATGGAGATGATACCAGCATGTATCTTACGGAGTTGTTGTGAAGATTAAATGAGTTAACATATGTGAGCACCTTGAGCAATGTCTAAACACATAGCAAGCGCTATTGAGTGTTTGCTACTATTATCACAATAATATACCATATTCATTAGGAAGAATATACCCCCCCTGAAAAAAATGAAAAAGATGAGAGAAAAAATAGATAAAACGGAAGTGCAGAATTTTCTGTCTGCCTTCCTAAATTGGCTGACATAGCCCTTGGCCTTCCCATCCTCTCCTTTGGACAGCACTAGGCTTGCCTCCACCCACCATGATGGACAATGGGCCACGGAGACCCACAGTCTGGGCCTGTTAGGAAGCCATCACAGACTGGGGGCGTGCCATCTTGGAAACATGCTAACAGCAAGGGCCAGTGTGCATTCCCAGTCACGGAGCCAGGGTGTGGCTAGCTCCTCATGGGGGCTAAGCACAAGCTCATACCTCAGAGGGGCTTTTCCTGACCCACCTCTTCAACTAGGCTCCTCACCCCCAGGTTGCTCTAGTCCATTCCTAGTGATTTTTGTTCACAGCTCCTATCCCTTTCTGAAGTTATCTAATTTCTTCATTTGTCTGCTCATTTATTGTCTGCCCCTTCATCAAGATATAGGATGTTCACCATGGTATTTCCAGTGGCCAACAAGTGCCCTGTATAGGGCGTGTGCTCAATAGATATTTATGGAATAAATGAGTGATGGAATGAACCCTCTGACACCCCAGGGGCCACAAGAAACCATAAATAGGAGAATGAACCCAAGAACTTCTCTAAGCAACTCCTCCCCTATCTTCTCCCCCTTGTCCCATGTCTCTGTTTTATAGATGAAGAAATTGAAGCTCAGAGAGGTTAGTAGAAGATCCAAGAAGGCATGCAGGGCAGGATGGAGGCCTCTTGACTCTTTGACACACAATGACGATACCATGGTGCTTTGCCTCATTGGGAGGAAATGGAGGAAGGCAGAAGTCTTCTTTGTGGGTTCAATAGGTTGAAAGGTTGAGAAACCAGCCCCATCAACTTCTCACTGTGCATCAGAACAAGTCATGTCTGCTGTATGTGGTTTTGAAATAGTTTTTTTTTTTTTTTAAAGATTTTACTTATTTATTTGACAGAGAGAGAGACAGCCTGTGAGAGAGGGAACACAGGCAGGGGGAGTGGGAGAGGAAGAAGCAGGCTCCCAGCGGAGGAGCCTGATGTGGGGCTGGATCCCATAACGCCGGGATCATGCCCTGAGCCAAAGGTAGACGCTTAACCGCTGTGCCACCCAGGTGCCCCGGTTTTGAAATAGTTTTGACCTCGGTTTTGAAATAGTTTTGACCTCGAAGGAGAGAAAGGAAGGAAGGAAGCATTCTCCTGGGCCACATCAATTCCATTTGCCCTAAGATTTCAATGGGAGACTAGACTCCAGGTCCATTTCAAGGGGCAAGATGGGGTGCTCGCTGCGCCCTGCTGCATGTTTGTTCCACTGAGGCATGCAGGGCCCAGAAGAAGGTAGAATGGGCATGAGCCCTCTTAGACTGCCCCACTAAACCGAGGGGAAGAGAAGGCATGAGTTGCACCTGTATCTGTTTTTGTCATCTAGTTCAATTTTATCTATAGAGAGGAAATGCTCACACGAATAGGAACGGCATTTTTTTAAAGCCTGATTTCCTTCTATTTATTTTAACTCTGTTGATGCTGAAGCCAAGTTCCCTGAAGGTTACATGTGAGGGGACCATCATTATGGGAGGCGAGTGGGGAAGTCTGTAAGTTGTTAGAAGTTCCCCTCTTCTGGAAACATCTCCTGCAGCTCCAACGGCTGCTTGGGCCCCCACTGGAGGGCCAAGACGTCACCCAGTGTCTTTTCTTTATTGCTTCCCCCCACCACTCAAACTCTGTCCACGGACATTCAAAGAAGAAAAAAAAAATCCATTATCCCACTACCCAGGTAATTCATGTTCATATTTTAATAAATGTAAGTAATCTATAAATTTAAAACCTTCCAATAGTAGAGCAAAGTATAAAACAAAAGGTAAAAGCCTCATCCCTCAGGCCTGTGTCTCTGTCCAAAGACAAATTATTTTTGATTGTTTTCAGAAAATTTGTTTATGTCTGTGCCGGTGCGCATGTCTGTGGATCTATTTTTTCTCTCATCCTATCATCCTCTGCTTATATGTATCTTTTCCTGTAAAATTGTGACACAAAAGGGGTGATGCTGGGCCCCCGGTCCTGTTACTGTTTTCTCCCTGCCTCTTCTTTCCCTGTTCTTCCTCACAGCCACAGGAGAGCCCATTGCACGGGGGCGCCGTACTTCAACTTTGCGATTTGCTATTACAAACAATGCCGCAATGAATACCTCTATTTATTTTTTTCTTCCACTTTGTTCAATTTCCATAACCATTCAGTGAGTCCCTCTCCCCACGAGAGGTATTTAAGCAATATAGGAATATATTTCTTATACATGTTTCTTGACCAACTTCTGTAGGTGTATTTACAGGTAAATTCCTAGCAGAGTAGTTGCTGAGTTAAATGATACACACCTAGCTGTTATAAGAGAATACCACGGACTGGGATGCTTATAAATCACAGAAATTTATTTCTTACAGTTCTGGAAGCTAGGAAGTCCAAAGTTAAGGTGCCAGCACACTGCGTGCCCGGTGAGAACCCCTTCCGGGCTCAAAGAAGGCTGTCTTCACTGTTCTCACACGGCAGGAGGGCTGAGGGAACTCTCTGGGGTCTCATTTATAAGGGCACTGATCCCATTCACTGGGCTCGACCCTTATGACCTGAATCACCCCCAAAGTCCCCACCTCCTAAAACCATCATATTAGGGGGTTAGGATTGAAGGGGAGTGTGGGGAGGACACAGACATTTGGTCTATAGTAGTACTGATAAAATCAGATTTTGCCAAGCTTCTTTCCAGCAACAGACCAGTGGCTCACCCCCCCCCCCCCCCCCCCCCCCCCCCCCNCCCCCCCCCCGCCGGGGCTCAGCGCCTACCAGAGCTCACCTCCCCAGTCTTCTCAGAACGGGCCTCCTCACTTCACTCTCTCACAAGCTGAGTTCAAAGAAGTCTCTTGTTGCCTTTTCATCTGCATGCATTTACTTATGAGTAATGTTGAGCATATTTTCATGTTGACTGTCTACTTTTTATTTCACTTTTTGGTAATAGACTTCCGATGGCCATTGTCATTTCTCTATTTTATTTGCATGAGCTTTTTAAAAATGAAAGAAACGAGCCTTTTTCCTGTCACATTTAAATCTTTTCCCAGCTTGTCATTTGTCTTTTCTCTCGGTTTATGGTATATTTTTACCCCCAAAATTCCAGTCCATATACAGTCAAACTTATCAGTCTTTTCCTGATCGGCTCCTGGGTTTTGAGCCCTGCTTAGCAAGGCCTTCCTTATTCCTGGTGTATGAATTCAGTCATTTATTCTTCCAGAATTCTTATCTTTTCTTTTTTTACATTTGAATCTTTGATCCATCTGGAATTGATATTAGTGTAATGAATGAGGTAGGGTACCGCTTTATTTTTCTTGCCAGCTAGCCCATTTCTCCAATAGCATTTATTGACTAATCACCTTCTCCTTGATATTTTGAAGTGTAAACATCAAGTTTCCATACGAATTTGGTTTCATTTGTGGACCCTTCATTTTTATTCATTGATCTGATTTTTCCTCATCACACAGTTTTCATTATTGTAGCTTTAAAATGATTTTGGCCTGGGCTGGCTCTTGTTGTCTTTTATTTTTAAGAAGTTTTCTGATTAATCTTAAACATCTGTTTCCCACAAAAAATTTTAAATATCATTTTGTTAAGTTAAAAATTGCTATATTAATTGAGATTTCATCACATTTATATGTTAATGTAGGAAGAATTGGTATCTTCCCATCAGAGACAATACTTTATCTTTCAATGTCTTTTTTTTCTTTTCTTTTATTTTTTTTTTTAAAGATTTTATTTATTTATTTGACAGAGATAGAGACAGCCAGCGAGAGAGGGAACACAAACAGGGGGAGTGGGAGAGGAAGAAGCAGGCTCATAGCAGAGGAGCCTGATGTGGGGCTCGAACCCATAACGCCAGGATCACGCCCTGAGCCAAAGGCAGACGCTTAACCGCTGTGCCACCCAGGCGCCCCTATCTTTCAATGTCTTAAGCCTTCTTTGGGTCTGTCGACAGATTATTGAAGTGTTTTTAAAATTTCTTTTTTTTTTTTTTAAGATTTTTTAAATTTATTCTACAGAGATAGAGACAGCCAGCGAGAGAGGGAACACAAGCAGGGGGAGTGGGAGAGGAAGAAGCAGGCTCACAGCAGAAGACTGATGTGGGGCTCGATCCCACAACGCTGGGATCACGCCCTGAGCCGAAGGCAGACGCCCAACCGCTGTGCCACCCAGGCGCCCCTGAAGTGTTTTTAAATAAAAGCCCTGCAAAGTACATGTTAAATTCATGTCTAGGACGCTTTATGGTTGCTATTTTAAATGAGATCTTTTCTTTTACCACAATTTCTAACAAGTATTGGTTTTACATATCTACTTTGCAACTCATATCTGAATTCTTTTATCGTTTCATACTGTTTTCCAGTGTTTCCTCAGGGTTTCTGGGCCTGGCACTCTCTTTTAGAATGTAAATTATCCCCAAAGGAGTAATATTTGTCAAATCACTTATTTGACTAATATTTGATGTTCTCGTTGTATGGGAGGTGGTGCTATGGGTGTGGCAGACTAAGTCAGTGCATTTATACTTCCTTATTCAAGTACTCACCCCAAAAGTCTTGCTTCCCCACCCCAACCACCGATCCCTCTCCTCTTTCTCAGTTCCTAGAACACCCCAGCTCTCTTGTTCGTGAGATTTCATGTATCTTATTTCCCTATTCATCACTTCCTAGATATCTGCTTGAAAGTCACTTCCTCCGAGAAGCCTTCCCTGAATCCTCGTTGAAGTTACCATTCCCCTTGCCCTATGCTCCCACAGCTCTTTGACTGTGGTCTCTTGTAATACTCAACCCTCTTAGAAGTACTGCTTTCATAGCTGTTTTCCTTGCTAAATTTCAAGCTCCCGAAGAAACAGACCAGTGCCGCCTTACTCAGTGCTATAATTGGGAGTTCATCACTATGCCTGGCACATGGGAGCCACCCAATGAGTAGCTGTCGGATTGCAGCCTAAAGCAGCCTGCTGCAAATTTGGTGTTTTTTGATGTCTTTGGTTTTACTCTTAAAACTCAGAAGAATTTTGCCTTTGATTTCGTAACATATCTGCCTTATTTTCGGTATAAAAATCATGTTGTTTTAATGATGGGATAAATTAGGACCCAGGAGATGGCCATGGTTTTTCCTTGCCTTTGTGAACTGTGAGAGATTTAAACTCTCCATCTTTAACTTAAAAGATTCATAATGGCTTAGCTTCCCAGTGAAGTTATTTTATGGGCCTTAGTTCGAGTTGGGTGGAGGGACTTCATTGTTCACGCTTTCTGTGGGCCCCTCTACGTCCTCCACGTGAGGCAGGACATGGGTGGCCAGGTTCTGGAGGAAGGGTAGTGATGTGTGGCCGGACCACGGCCCGCAGCGGAAATGGCCGGGCACAGACTGTGTGTGTGACAACACAGCAAAAGTATACAAATACATAAAAGAACCTCCCAAAGACGTACTCCCCAAAGTCTGGGTAATAGACCCGGAAAGCTGAAAAATAACAGTCACCAAGAGGCCAGGCGGAAAGAGCCCAAGTGCCCAGATGTGGGTCTCACTTTTACCCCCATCAAGACAAAGGTGCAAATCCTGAGAGGTGAATCTCTGCTGGGTCAGCTCTGGGTACTCCAACACCAGCCATTCATCCTGTGTTCACAATCAGTGCTCACTCTAGTTGGTGACTGTGGACCAATTACTTACTTTTTCTGAGACCCCGTTTCCTCCTCTAGAAGGAGTTTCAATGGAAAAATGAAATAACGTGTATGAAGAACTCAGTGCCTTGTTTGCACTGCAACAAAGAATCAACAGACATTAGTGTTGCAAGGTCACGAAATCAGAGCATGCAAAGGTCTTTTTATCATCCACCGACATTGATATCCCCAGATCTAAGCTGCTTACTTACGAAGGTATTAAACCTGGGGAAGACCACTGACCCTTGGCTCCCTTCTAAACGAAAATAACTTCCCAAATTAAGATGTGCTCTTAGAGCAGAAGGTCTGGGCTTGAATTACAGCCTTGTCATAATTGCCCTAGGTGACCTTTGGCGAGTTGTGTAACCCCTCTGACTTTAGTTTCCACCTCTGTAAAGAAGGTGTGATTGCATAGCCCTGGAGGGTTGTTACGAGATTGTGTATGGGGGAGCACGTCATAAGCTTAGTGCCTGAGTTCACACACACACACACACACACACACACACACACACACACACAGAGGAAGCGGAGGAATTGTAAATGAATCCTCCTGGCTCATGGAAACTAGCCCATTACTTTGCAGCCTCAGTTTCTCAGGAGAGAGTCTGGACACCCACTCCTGCCCTATTCTGATCCTCCTCTGGGCAGGCCGGCTTGCTGTTCCACGCACAGCACTGTCCCACCGACACAGGGATTAGAAGCCTAAACTGGAAATCATGCCCATTATGTTCTTGAAATCTGCAAAGTTTTGCTTCCAAGGAAAAGCAGAAGGGCGTTCTTGTTCAGTCCATGGGCACCTGTCGAATACCCGCTGGCCAGCACCCCGGGTCTGAGGCGAAGGGCCGCGCTGTTGAGGCCCGGGCTGAGGAGCACTGTGGGGTGGAGCTAGCTATGAGGGATCCGAGCCCGAATGAAGAGATGGCATCCTTCTCTCTATTAGGCAACCAAGAAAAAAATCCCACCTTGCCCTGACGGTAGGTGGGGTGGGTAGGAAGAGAAGAAGTAGGTAGGAGTCTTGACCCTACTCCTGGGATGTATTCTATTTTTAAGAAGTTTTTCATTTTAACATGCAGGCGCGTGTTGGGAGGTGTCTGTGGGTGAACGCCGACAGGCCTGGGCTGGGAAGTAGCCACCCAGTGATCACGAGCTGAAGCGTTGGAAAGAGATGGGCCTGGATTACACCTTGTGTCTGCTACTCACCTCCCCAGGAGCCTTGGGTCATGCACTTCGCCTTTCCAGGCCCTCTTCGACCTGTGTCTCCACGGTGTTATGAGGGCACGTGGGCTAAAAGCATCAGAGGCTCCGAGCAAGGGGCTGACCACGGGAGGGACTTGGTAGGTCAGTGGTCGTAGGGATGCCCACTGCTTGGGACTTCAGGGCTCATGGAGGGCTCTCGCATCGTGACAGCAGCACTGAGAGGAGGCCAGGCCTGGTTAGTTATCCCGGCTTACAGATGAGTTAACTGAGGTTCGGAGGCTGCAAATCCATGTGTCTTTACTCCACATGCAACGTTATGTGTCAATTAGTTTATTTTGTAAAGTAGGAATCATGTTTCAAATATACAAAATATGTCATAATACATCATACTTTGTTTCCACTCAAATTCAATAAATATTAACCTTTTGTCATTTCGCTCCAGATTTCATAAAGAAGTGGATTTTCTATGCCGCTAAAGGACTCCTCCCCCGACAGATTCTCCTTCCTCTCTCCTTTAAATAATCTGATGTTGATGCTTTGCTGTATATGTCTTGATATAGTCATTGCATATATTCATAAGCAGTATTACCTCATTGGTTTATGTTTTACCATACTGTGTGAACTTTTTTGCAATTTTTTTCACTCAACATCAAGTTTTCGATTACTTCTTTACATTGCGACATAGATATTCTAAATATTCATTGTAGCTATTACATATTAATCCATATACTTCCTTATCGATTCTTCATTAATGGATTTTTATGTGGTTTTGGGTCTTCGGGTTCCTCTGTGTGTGGTAGGAAGCCCGGTTGCAACCAGCATCTCCCACTTACTCCTTTTAGTACAAGAGCGAGGGTTCTCCAGATCCATCCAGCAGCGTTCTTGCTGAGTTTATAGTAAACACATCTACAACTTGACTAGATGTTGCCACATCACTTTCCAAGTTATCTTGTTAGATATATTCTTAGGTAACTTTTGGTTTTATTGCTCCACTGAAAGGAAATTTTTTTTTTTTTAAGTATCCGTTCCATTGTAGCTGGTAGATCAAAATAGTATGAACTTGGGTATTTTAATTTTATACCCAGCAAATGTGCTGTGCTCCCTCATTCACTATAATCATTTATCTGTAAATATTCTTGGATTTTCTTTTTTTTTTTTTTAAAGATTTTATTTATTTATTTGACAGAGATGGAGACAGCCAGCGAGAGAGGGAACACAAGCAGAGGGAGTGGGAGAGGAAGAAACAGGCTCATAGCAGAGGAGCCTGATGTGGGGCTCGATCCCATAATGCCGGGATCACGCCCTGAGCCGAAGGCAGACGCTTAACCGCTGTGCCACCCAGGCGCCCCCGATTTTCTGGATAAACAATCATATTTTTATGAAATTTTTCAATTTTACTTCTTCCTTTCTAACGCTTATACCTGTTATTTCCTTTTCCTGTCATACCACAGTGCAAAGGACCTAGCGCTATGTCAAATAAAAGGAGTGAGGTGATGGTTAATATCTTTGGGTTCTCAATTTTTAAGAGTGCCAAAAGCATGTAAAACAAATCTGATGATAGAAATCAGGATAGTGATTTCCTGCAGGGTCAGAGTGGGTCAATTGACTGAAAAGTCTCATGAGAAAACGTTCTGCCAAAATAGAGGTGTGCTGTATTTTGTTTCTGGTCATGGTCACGTGGCTGCACACATTGACCCAAGTTCACTGAAGCACCTGTAAGCACCTGTAAGCACCTTAAGAGCTGTACATTTTCCTGTCATTTGCCCATTTTCTTCCTGATTTTTATAATTGCAATATTTATCACCAATGCAAAATTTGCATTTTGAACCTGCTTACTTTTTGCATATAGAAATTTAATTTTTACACGGACAGAGAACCATCTTTTATAGTTTCTGAATTTTGAATCATGGTTAGAACGGCTTTCCCCACTCTTGGATTATAAAATGGTTCTCTCATGTTTTCTTCTTTGAAATTCATCTGTGCATTGTTGTGTATTTTTGAGGTATATGCCCACCTTAACTTCCTTCTAGTTAGCTTTTACATGTTATTATATTAAGAGAATTATTAATATTTTGCCAACTTTATATCACTAGGATAAACTCTTCTTGGTAATGGTATGATACTGTTTGTAATACATTTCAAATATTCATGAGATTTTAGTGTATTATGCATGGACATATGTGGAATACCTATTTCTGTGTGTGTATGAATGTACATACATGAACATAAACTTCTATAATTTTCTGAAATTTTACTTAGAGGGGAGCCTGGGTGGCACAGCAGTTAAGCGTCTGCCTTCGGTTCAGGGCGTGATGCCGGTGTTATGGGATTGAGCCCCACATCAGGCTCCTCTGCTATGAGCCTGCTTCTTCCTCTCCCACTCCCCCTGCTTGTGTTCCCTCTCTCGCTGGCTGTCTCTATCTCTGTTGAAATTTTACTTAGGATTGCTGCATCTGGTTTATAAGTAAGACTGATCTTTTTTTTTTTTTTTCCTTTCACTGTCCTTTTTGAGTTTGGGTAATGAGGTCAAAATAAACCCATAAAAAGGATTGAATAGTTTTTCTTCTTTTCAAGTCTCTGACGAAGTGCTTGAAACCATTTGGCCTTGGTGCTTTTTTGTGGAGAACTATTTGACTCCTGATGAAAATTTTCGTTGTCATTGGAGATTTTTTTCCCTTGGGAAATTTTTGTTAATTTATTTTTGTAGAAAATAGCTCCTTTCATCTAACTTTTCCAATGTAGAAGCTTAAAGTTAATACTATTCTCTAAAAAGTCTACTTTTTCTTTCCTAATACTATTTCTTGGTGCCTTCTCTCTTTTTTGCCTCATTAATTGATAAACAACTTTAGGGTGTTATGTGACATTGTTGGCTGACCGCTTGAATTTCTGAGTCAGGGTGGCAGGAAAAAGAAGGAGAAAGAGATGGACACAATAAAAAAAACCTCAGAAAGAGCCTTCTGGTAATGCAAACACTCAGTTGCAGCCTTGTGTTCCTCAACTATAAAGTAGGAATAAATAGAGTATCTACGTCATGGGATGCTTGAGGATCAAAGGAATCAATAACGAAAGACAAACAGACGGACAGAACAAAACATGTAAAGCAGCACCTACGGAGCTGTCCCTCTGTGTCATTAGTTGTTGTTGTCACTGCTTGGAAAGGAGAAATAAAGCAACACAGCCAGGTGTGAAGTACGAGGACAAGGATGGGACACCGACCATATTTTGTCATGGAGTCCTCCCCGCTTGGTCCCTGGGGCCGCCTCTCCCCACTTGATCCCTTCCCTCCTGCTGTTGAATACTCTCCCCGTCTCCGTCTCCAGAGTTGAAGATCCAGTTCCCGTGGAGTGAGGCAGTGTGGCCGCGCCGACACGGCAGCAACTTTCTGGAAGTCGTGTTCCAGCCTTACACAATCAGATTGAACAGAAGAAGCGGGACTTGATGACAAATGTCATAATTGGAGACTTCTTTCTTGATGTGTTCTCAATGCTTTATTTGCTCAAATAGTTGAGTATTTAAATGCCTATCATGTGTTAATCCTGAGTGAAAAATGGTGTTAAATCTATAGCCACCCCCAAACTGATGAATGGAGTTCTGCCAAGAAGAGACTCTTGTCTCTTTAGCGTTGTCTGCTTGAGTGTTTTTCCTTAAGATTATTTATGTATTTATTTGAGAGAGCGAGACAGAGATAATGACAGAGATAACGAGAGCGAGCACAGTGGGGAGGCAGGCTTTCCTCTGAGCAGGGAGCCTGATGACACTGGGCTCGAACCCAGGACCCTGAGATGATGACCTTAGCCGAAGGCAGACACTTAACCGACTGAGTCCCCCGGGGGCTCCTGCTTTAGTGTTTATGTTAAAGTTTCCATGCAGATACTGACCTGACACTAACAGGGTCTATATCTGTACGTGTCCGCTGACCAGCTGGACCTTCTGGGGCTCTGCTGTTCAACATAGGAAGCACCAGCCACAAGCGGCTACTTAAATTGAAATACATAAAAATGAAATAGAATTAAAGAGTCAGTTCGTCCATCCCATGAGGCACATTTCAAGGGCTCAGTAGCCACACTGACCAGTAGCTTCAGCATAGGACAACTCTGAATTATAAAGCATTTCCACCATCCAGGAAGTTCCACGGGACGGCTCTGTCCTGGAGAGAGTTTGAACAATAATTAAATAGTAGTAGTTGTTGTATGGATGCCTCAGGGAACAGATCACCTTGTCCTTACTCGGTTGGCTGAATGCCTAGGGTTATGGCTAGCATGATTAAAAATAGTTTGTTCTTTTAAGCAGGTTAAACAAATACTTTGGAATGTTTATTTATTTTTTTATCCCAGGACTTAGCCTCGAGATCCCCAAATTCAGGAATTCTGAATTAGCAAAGCCCAAATTAATGTGATTTATTCTACTCCCTAGGCCAACCTTGAAGGCTATGCTTTCTTTCACATTAGTCCTGGCCAGAGGTCACCCCTCACCCCACTCCCCACCTCCTGCCACTTATATACTTGTTGATGTAAACGATCACCCACTTCCTGGTCACTATCAGCCTTAAAACATTTGTCAGCTTTGGCCACTTTCCTAGAATAAATCATTGGGCATTTTCATTGCTTTTGCACTACGAGTGACATCTTTAGCAAAAGCACCCTCCTTCCCAACAGTATTTGCCAGCCAGGCCTGGTAAAAATAGATAACTTATCATGATGTTTCCTGTTGTGTATGATTCAAGTATCAGATCTATAAATGCTGAATGTGTCATAGATGGAAGAACATTTTTTTGATGTTCTCATAGCAGTTCACGTGATATGGTGAAATCCACGTGAATCAGAGTGAAGGCGAGGAGACCACAGGGCTCGGGGTCCTCCCTGGGTCCGGGGTGTTTGGATTTACAAAAGGATGATAGGCAGCAAGAAGGGGGTGAAGCCCAGGACATGTTGCTGCAATTCCTGCTGGTCCTTTCCCTGATCAGAAAAAGCATCTAGTGTCTTTTATCAGAATATCCGTCTGTTTTTCCCCCCGAGTTGTGGAGACATGCTTGCTAGCAGCTTACTCTCTCCCGTCTTTTCCAAGTCCATCGTGACCAGAAGGTGTGGGTAGTAAAACAAAACCCCCATCAAAGTCTGTCCACACTCTCCCCGGGCCCCATTCTCTGGGACCTGCTAAGAAGGGATCACACAGGGTCCTACTTCGTGAATGCCTCATTTCAACTAACAGTAAGTGGAGCAAAACCAGGGGGAAGCCTGGAGGCGGAGGATGAAGGGGACGGCCGGTCAGAGCTCTGTCCATCCTCATCAGGTGTCAGAACGTGCTGGTCTCCCAACTTCTCAGCTCTTCCTGAATAGCCATCAATTGTCCCATTGAATCCATTGCTAAGTCTCTTCACCCTTCTAAGTACCTCTGAACTGTGTCCACACCACCACCCCAAATGAAAGGACTACCATCTTGGTGTTAGACTGCTCTCAGTCAGCCTTCCCACAGCAGCCAGAAGGTGACACTGAAAGAAATCCGAACAATTACCTCCCCGCTTCAACCTCTTCTTACTTAGAAAAAAGACCAAAATGCTCAGCCTGGTCTGTTAGCCCGACCCAGTTGGCCTCTGTTTTACTCTCTCACCTCACTTCAACCTCATTCCCCGGACTTTGTAAATTATACCTCTGTCACATGGTCTTTCTCTCTCTCTTTCTTTTTCTTCCTCTTTTTTTTTTTTTTTATTCCCATGATAAACCTAACTTGTTTCTGCCACAGGGCCTTTGCACATGTGGTGCCGTTTGGACTCCTCTTCTCCCAATTCCCTATCACCTGGTCAACTCATACTCATCCTTCACATGTCAGTTTAGTCACCACTTCCTCTTCATGTATCACTTTAGTTATCATCTTCCTCTCCCCTGGAACTAGGTCAGGGTGAGGTTTTGTATTTCTATGGGTGACTACTTGATTAACTCTTTCTCATAAGATATGTAAGCCCGGGAGACAATATTTATCTTTTCCTCACCATTGTATTCCCAGCTCCTAATGCTATGCTTGGCAATTAAGGCATGGGTAAATCTTTGTGGACCAAGTAAACAGACAGTGACTTTTGTTATCTGCCAGGACAGGCCTGTAGCATACAAAGGAAGTCATATACTTCAGAGCTCTGGGTTCAATTCCCGACTCTGCCGGTTTGTTAGATGATCTGGGGTGAGTTGATTTACCTCTCTAAGCTGTAGTTTTCTCATCAGTAAAATGGGCATAGCTGTATTCACGTGGGGTTCCGAAGACTAAGGATACTGTATGCCAGCTGGGCATGCAGCAGGCTCTCAACAAACTACAGACACCATCGTCACCATCACCACCACCAGCACCCCCACCATCATCACTGCTGTGATCCAGTTTGGAGACGATGGGGTGGAAAGAAGCTTTGTGAGGCCCTGGGACTCCTCGGGAAGAAGTAACAGATTGCTCACACCCAAAGGAAACAGATAGTAACATTTTTTATTAAATATTACAGTGGATCAAAAAGTACAAAATATCTCTTGCCTGCTATGTGATTGGGAAACTATTGGCACGTAATACAGTATCAAAAGCAGTAATAAGTACAATTTGGAAAACATACAAAATTGAGTGTTTATAGTTTGGCTCAGCATTCTTCTGGTAGTGTTTAAACGAATGCAAAGGTTACTCAATAACCTCTCCATTGGGAAACTATGTAATATCACTGGGCCATGTTGCTATATACACATAATCACCTTACAGAGCAGAGAGGTTACATAGCTGGAATCACCAAAAGTATACAATATTTACAACACAGGAAAGTTTAAAAAAGTATAAACAGCCAAGAGATTATGCTGCTATTTTTCAGACATATTTCAACCATAGGGAGACAAGCAGAATATCAAATACATCAACAGCCAACACTGGAATTTAAGTGCTCAAGATAATCATTGCAATGGTGTGGGTCTCACCAGGGCAAACTTGTTCCCATTTCTCTTTAAAACTGGGACAAGAGTAAAACTGGACCAGATGGGACTTGGCTGACCACCACCAAATGTGACTTTGTGGGACAACAAGTGAAGAGAAAGAAATGGTTCTCTTTGAAGGCACACTACATAAAATATTTTTGTGGGATCACCTCGAAATTTCCATCAGACACACCAACACACTGAAATACAGTACTTGAGAATTCATGCACCAGGTCAGAAAGTTGTAAAGTCAACATTGAGTTTTAACAAACCCTTCTGTATATGCCCTGATAAACAAGTGAACTTAAGAGCTTCTAGCTAGTAAATAAATAAGTCAGTCCTGTGGCAAATATTACAAGTTCCAATCAATTACTAGAAGAATACTTAATTCTGAAACTCAGTTGGGCTGGGGTGGGTTTTTTTTATTTGTTTTGTTTTTTTGTTTTTTTTGAGTTGCCAAAAGTTAAACCAGAAGTTGCATGGAAAGGGTTTTTTTTTTAAAAAATATTATTTAGAATCTCCAAATCTCCAGTAAATCACGGACTTAGTGTTATTTTGAATTGCAACATTTCTTGGAAGCCACGCTCAGTAAATAGATTTATGACTCCATTGCCAATTAGATTCCACAGTTTCCTTTACTAAACTACCAATAACAATGGTTTGATTGCACAAAGAAAGGTTTGTGCAATTCCATTCAATAATAAGGCCCCTTGAACTCAAACAATGCAAACAAAGCCCTATTTAAGACTTTTTAAAATGTAGTTCTCAGCCAATGAAGAATTCAATGGTTTTTTTGAAAGATTTCCAAGATCTCTGTTCGGAGTTTTTAAAACAAATAACACACTGCTTCTGTTGGGAATGTATACCCCCATTTCTCTTTATTTGTCCTGATGTTTTGCCGAGGGTATGAGCTTCCTCAGACAGAAACAGTGAGTCTCCTCTCGGAAGAGATGAGAAAAACAAAAGCTGGACTATGTTAACATTGTTTGAAAAATGGTGTGATCGAATTCCAACATGATGAAACCAGACTGAAATCACTGTAGCGGGGAAAACAAATGCCCATATTCCAAACGGATAGGTGAGCTCCACCAGGGACAGGCGGCCCCCATTTCTTAGAGAAACAAACCCCAGAAACCATGCACAATCTAGCCCGTGTCTGCTGCAGAAACACTGGAGACTCCGTATTCGTCCACGTCCTCTGATTCTGCGACCAACCAATCTAGTGCAACTTTCTTCTAGGTGTCCTGGCTAGCATTCTGCCAGGTGGCATTGAGATCTCTTTCCCCCTCTATCTTGTGCAATAGCAGGATAATCTGCACTCACACATTTATAATCTATATTCTACTAGTCTATCTATGGTTCTATTAAATATATATATATGTAAATATATATATATGTGTGAAATTCCACAGGAAGGTAAATAATTAATTGAAGCAAATGGAACTCTTAACACTAGATCTCTACATTCTTTTGTTTCCACCTTTGGATATTAAGTATGTTACATTGAATATTTGGCTTCATATCATGGAGACATTTCAATATAAATGCACGGCATGCAGGGCTTTGTTTAAGAGCCGCAGTGTCATTGTTGACCAGTCGTGATTATTTTGCAGTCAAGTTACCTACTTAGAAGTTGAAAATTGTCATCAATTTTCATAGAAGTAATATCTCCGAGGTAAAAGACTGGTTAACTATGGTTCGAGGGTCTACTGGGAGTGTTGGGGGAGGGGAGGGTCGGCTGGGGAGGTCATCAAAGCAGGCTTATCAGCAGGGAGGGGACTTGGAAAGAAAAGCCACTCTGTATCAATGGACTTTTCACACGCTTAGAAAACGCATCCACCTTGACGTTACGACCCAGCAGCGAACGCAATCATGTGGCAGGAAGGACAATACACACTCTGCATGTCTTTGGACTGCGTGAACAACGTGACCATTTCTTCCAACGACAAAAGAAATCATAAAGCGGACCGTATAGCCAGGTGGTTAGAGACACGCCACACGCCACCAAGTGGGCGCGCAGACCACCCAAATCTAACACCCCGTAACCCCAGAGAAGATGACTTTCTTTTGAAATGGGCAATCCAGTATGCCAATGTTCCCCAGACATGTGGCCTGGGCGGTTCTTCTCGGGAACAGCAAGAAACCAACTCGATGAAGGCAATGTGACTACCTATTACTCAAAGGACCGCGGCCCAGGGAAGGTATCTGGCACCCGGGCCTCCAGTGGCCCGATCTCTTCTGGATAGACGAGCTCCATCTTCTTCCCAACCCCCTTTCCCACACTGTTTAAAGGGATCAGTGCCAACACCAATGTAAATCATTTTGGCTTCTGTTCTAATTTCTGAAATTCCTAAAATATCTGTGCAGCCCACAAATATGTCCTCTAGACTCTTGTTATTAAGCAGCTTGCTGCCAGTGAGGTTTTTGTTTTTATGATTCCTCTGGTATGTAGGACAGTTTCACAGCCTAGATAAGGTAAGTACAATGCTCGATATTTTCACATAACCCAATACTTCAAAGCAAAGCATTTGGCCGGGTAAGCAGTGTATATAAGCTCTTTCAACTATGCCATTTATGAGGAACAAAATCCTTAAGTTGCGGATCTGCAAAGGAACATTCTTTGCACTATTGTGTGCTCAACTGTTTCTTTTTCATTTGTTCCACTAGAATCAGTTGCTTCAATTTGTAAACAATAACTTTACCACCCAAAGCTGCTCAAAATGATAAGATGTGGAAAAATTACAAACACACATCAACAACTAGGACAGTCAGTCAGCCTTGAAAACAAAACAAAACAAAATAAAACAAAACAAAACAAAAACAAAAGACCTGCAAACAAAAGCGATACTGTTTAATTAAAAAAAAAAAAAGACAAGAAGGAACTGGGAGAAAATCGAACTACTTGTATATAAATTAGGTGAGCAAACAGTGATCCGGGTAGTTTTAAGAAGCAAATATATACAGTCATTTTAACAGTGTTTACTTCTCTGGATTGTTTAATAGTGTCAAAATGAAAGATCTATTGAAGTTCCACTATACATTGCATTGATTGAACCTTGGAGAGTTTTAGGAAAAGAGGGGCATCCCTTGGCAAATACTTGCCAGTCTTTCTTGCCCCTTCCTGTGAAATGCCTGCCCCCCCCTTTTTTTGCCCAGATTGTTCCTGACCGTCGGAACTCAAGACCGGGTCTTCTAAATTCTTCCTGGGTACACATACATCCCTTCACGAGACCCTCGTGCAAAGGGAACCATCTAGGTGCAAGGGCTTCTGTGTTGGAAGGGGCTCCAGACCGACCAGCCAAGGCTGGAGTCGTCCCAGAAAAATCAGGTATGTTCACCTCCCCTTGGCGGCCCCTTTGGCTGGGACTGATCTCACCCCTGGATTAGAAGAAATACTGGCTTCTAATTCTATAAGCCGTCACCCCCAGGGTGGGGAGGGAAGCTCTGGTGGCCACGCCGTGCGGGACGCCGGGCAGAGCCGGGCTTACAGTTTTGTACTGGGGTGTACGGACGACAGTTGAGAAGATGGGAAGGCAGCTTGAGGGTTTATAGCAGCTAAAGGGTAAATGCTGTTGTGCAAAAGGTCCCCATACGAACTTCCTACAGGTGTGGCCGCGGCCAGGTGTCTGTAAAGCTGCTGAGAATTTGTTGGCGATGTAAAAATCCCCCTTTGCATCACAAGCGAGTGGAAAGCCAGGGGCTGCATGAGTGGCGAAAGCACGGTCTGGTTTTTCAAGTACTGCAGAGAATGGGAGTAGCCGGCTGGGAGCCTGGAGTTGAGGCCCGAGCTGCACAGGCTCCCGGAATACAAACCTGGGAAGATGGGCGAGGACAGCGGCAGCTTGTGGCCTTCCGACGCGGCCCCGGCCTGGCCGCCATGCGCCGCCTTGCCGCCTTCGCCCTCGGGCTCGGAGGAGGCCTTCTCCTTGCCACACGCCTCCTTGCACGGGTCCAGCGGGGACACGGCGCGGGCCTTCTTGCCGGCGATCACCAGGTCCAGATCCTCCAGGCTGCGCTTGATGGGCCGCGCGGCCCCGATGTTCTGAGGGCTGGCCTTCCGCTGCAGGACCGGGTGCACCATGCCTTCGATCTTCCGGAAGTTCTCCAGCCGCACGTGGTGAGGCTTTCCCGACCGGGAGAGCGACTCGGGGTACTTCTTAGGGGCCGACACGGTCATGGGCGAAACCCGGCAGGCTTTGGGGTGACAGTCCCGGCTCTGGCTGTTCATGACCTGGAACTGGGAGACGCCCTTGCCCTCCTGGGGCCCCGGGGCCGAGTGCGCCAGGCCCAGGACCTTGCCCGTGGGTTTGTGCAAGTTCTTGGGAAGGCTCAGATCCGTGGGCTGATCATCCGTGGGGGCTTCTGTCGCCGCCGCCTTCTTGTCCTGCAGATGCAGCGATGCCAGATAATTCACGTGGAACTTCTCCTGGTGCTTGTGGGAAGGGAAGGAACTGTTTTCCGATTCCCTGTACATGTCCCTGCAGGGGTACTTGGACGTCTGCTCGTTGTGAAGATGGTGTTCGGTGTGTCTGTAGAGGCTGTGCAGGTGAGGGGACGAGTAGAAGTCGGCCAGGAAGCTGGGCATGTGGGAGTGGGGGAGCGCCCTCTTCTCCAAGAGCTTCTCCTTGCCCTCCTGAATGTCTTGCTTCAGGACATAGGAGTCAGCAAGAGGGCTAAGGTGGTGCTTGGAGAAACTGCAGCGGTGGGGATCGGATCGACCCAGCTTGTCGTGCTTGAAAAGGTCACTGATGCTCTTTCTCTCCTCTGACGGCTTGCTTCTGAAGCTCTGGACGTGCTGAATCACTGACGGCCGGCTGACTGCCATGTGGTCAGTACTCTGGCCGTGGTGGGCCTGGGACAGACCCGCACACAGCTCATCCCTCGCCATCAGTTTCTTTTTGCTGATCAAAGGGGGTGGGGAGCCGTAGGGGTAGCTGCTGGAGAGGCTGGCCCCACTCACTTGGGACAGAAGTTTCTTCTTGGCCAGAGGGGACATGATGCCCGGGTTGCCCCTCGAGTAGAGCAGAGGGGTGTAATTAAGTCCATGGTTCTCGTTCATGGGCCCAGTCAGGTCTTTGTCTTTGAACATGTCAAATGACTGAACTACCAGGACCTTCGGGGTCTGCTTGAGTGCGTTGTGGATGTCATCGCTGCCCAACTGGTCCACCTTCACGGTGCAGTTGGCGATGTAGTCCGCCATTGCGGGCAGCTTGTCATCCTCCAGCTCGCTCTGGCTTGCCAGGGGGGGCTGGGTGTTGGGGAAGCCAGCGAAGGGTGCTTCTTGGAGTTCATTTTCCGGGCTCTCTGTAAAACGGCAGGGCTGGGGGTCCTGTTTCGAGTCCGCAAGAGCACTGGGAGAGCTGAGGGACTGTTTGCCAGCCCCCGGGGCCAGGGTCGGACCCCTTTCAGGGGCCGGAGGGCCACTCGGGAGCGCAGGAGCAGGCCCCTTCTCTCCCACCTCCTCTGCCTTCTCACTTTTGGCACCTTGAGCTGGGTCGTTGTCCTTTTCTGGGTCTGCTCTAGACCCCAGGGGCCTCGCTGCAAAATCCTGGTACCCTTCCACTTTCTTCTTCACGTCTGCTGCTGGGAGAGGCTCAGTGATGCTCTTCTGATTTAAAGTCTCTTGTTCCTTCTCTGGCTCTGATGAAACCTGATAAAATATTTCAAAAGGCAGTCAGAAGGAAGCCAAATGCATTGACACATTTTGCTATGAAACAAAATATTACACGCAGCAGTTTTTCTTGAAAACAGGCTTGTCAATCAGCGCAGGGAGTTTCTGTAAAGCTTTATTACCCCCCAATCACAGCTCTAAACAAAGAAATCTAAATTACGGAAACATTAGGGTGGAAATGCATATTCGCTCAAGTCCCTTGTGAGACACCTATCAAAATAGCAAAGTGTTCTTTATTGACGGTATACAATCTTATCACTCCTTGACTCTAATATATAGTTTAATTCAGAGGTTGTTTTCTTGTCAAATCAGTCAATTATCCAAATGGGTTTTAAATTACATGTTGTGCTTCATGACACTTTGGAGAAATGTTTTTTTTTTTTAAGCATCTCCGTTTCAAAAACCAACCAACCCCATGTCAACAACACGCAACAAACTTACTAGAACCCCTTGCCTTTCTCTGAGAGAGCAAATCCCATCCTAATGCGTTCAGCACAATGCATAAAATTAGCAATGCGTAAGTGTTAATTTCTACTCAGTGCCCTATGACATGCAGAAAATGCTAAATACTGGAAAATTATGCAGATGCAACACCAGCCTGTCTACCTGAGGGACAGAAGAACTCGGAGTCCTTCTATGCTGTAGCAAACTACATTTCTACTAAAACTAAAAATGAAGTTATCAAAATTCAGGCAGTGAGCACCACCCCAAATACAGCTTTTCTGTTTACTGGAATACATTGAAGTCAATGAGATAGATGCTCTTTATGTGTCCCTATTGACTGAAGTTGTGGGCCCAATTTGAGCCATTCATTGCATTATGTGGCTGTGCAAAGTTTGACCTTAGAAGGTCATTTTAACTTTCCATCTGTGACCCAGCTGGCTGACAGCCCCTTTCAAAACTGTCACTCTGTCCTGACATGTCTTAGAGAACAGTCACAAAACAGTTGTATTGAACTGGTCTTCTCCCCCAAGCCCCTCCCCCCTCATCTCATCCCTTGAACGCTGTTCTTCTTTGTTAAGAAAAGTATTGGACACATTACCATCTTTGGGTAAGATTGAGGATGCTGGTGTAGGGCTGCATAGAAACAAACATTTTAGGGAATCACACCCTTTCAGAGATGTTTCTCCTTAAAACCACTTGAAGATATCCCTGTCTTTTAGTGATGTGTTAGACCTACGAGCTTTTGCTTATCGTCTTTCTTTTCTTCCCTCCTTTCCTTCCATCCTCCCTCCCTCTCTCTCTCTTTTGTACTAATAGCTGTCTTTTCCAGTACAAATATCACTACTTGTTCTACATTAACAATCATCATGGGTCTCTTGAGCTTATGCATTACATGAAAATACAGAAAAATGAGCACGGCAAGGGAAAAAGGCAAATTGCATTTAAATGTTAGTTTCTGATGGGGCTGCAGTTTGAAGTGAAGCTACAGGGGATACTCAGTCTCACTGAAGTTTCTGTGACCCAGGCCTTTGGTTACATGGAGTTCTGCGTTGTCACTGGAAAATAGGTTTAGGGGGTCTCTGACAGCTAGGCAGGAAAAAAGTAAAGGACCCTTTCTCTAGGATGGCATTTTACGGTCTGCCTTGATACGTTACATGGTACCTTCCCACCAGGCAACTTGCAATCCAATGACCTGAAGGCAGTGGGTCTGCCTGGGACGGCTTTCTAAGCCCTCCTATCTCCATTGAGTTCATTGCTTCATATGGAAAACATCAAAAATTAGGACAATAAAAACACCAATGACAGCAATAAAATCCATACCCCAACACACAGTCAATGAGAAGAAATACACCTGGTCAAATCCATGGGTCTATGTTGGAAGTGGGGAGCAATTCTTATCATCCAGTCAACTTGGGGAGGGTGTGAGATTCCAGGTCATTCCGATGACCTGAACATGATAACCTTTGACACTCTAGACCTTATAATGCCCCGAGACATTGGGGCCCGAAAGAAACAGGGAGCCTGAAGGCTTTAAGGGTTTCTGTGAGCCGGAGGGAGCCGGGCCCTACTCTTGGCAACAAGCATCTCCCACGCTGGTGGGCTTCAGGGCAATGGGCTGAGGATTCCTCCCCCATCTCACAAAACAACCATTTCAAACTTCATCCCCAAAGTGGAGCCACTCAAAGGTCAGCTGGCCTCTGGCCTCAGTTTGTCCTCTGGTGCTTTGGCAATGCTGTACATATGGTATCTAATAGAACTCACTGATCCAAAACCCTATAATAAATCACCAGGCCAACAGGATAAAGGAAGAATGGAATGTGAGCCTTAACTTGGAATTTCCTTGCTTTTGGCCATTTATGTTGCAAGCTTGCAGATGTTTAGAAATCTCTCTGCATCATCTTTTTCCCCCATTTTTTTAATTACTAAAGCTTAGAATAATTATGAAACAAAAATAAAAACAACAAAAATGTCTTTTCTTGGTATTCATAATATCTTCTTACACAAGAGCCCGTTGGGTAGGTTAATTTCTAAGGAGGTTGGTATATGGTGTGTGTGTGTGTGTGTGTGTGTGTGTATTTCAAGCCAGTGTTTAATTAGGGAGTCTCTTATGTGTTCATTATAAACCTGATTTTTAGGGGGTGTTTAATATCAGCACCAAAATTCCCTCTGGGGTTGGATCCTAGAACATGCTGTCTCCAAAATGTGGCTGCAAAGGTTTTTTTTTTTTTTTTTTTTTTTTTGGGNTTTTTTACGGGCAGTAGGGTTTTTTATTATTCATGTTGAAACAGAGCCCAGATCAGCCTCCATGACTGGCTGTACACTGACAGTAATGGCTTCTACCAAAGAGCTGTTGGGGGCTGTGGGTGGCTGGGGCTGGTTTTAAAAGGTTCAGAAACTACCTGTTAACATGAGAGATAATAATGGTTTCAGAGGAACAATTTCAAAATTCTCCTATAAATAATATGTCCTTAAGATATTTCTAAATGGGTCTCAACCCGAGGCCGTTGCACAGAGGTCCATTATGGAAGGCAAACCCATCTCTGAAGTTTCGAGGACAGTCCTGCAGAGACATGGTGCATCATTTCAACATCCCTCCTTGCTAGAACCCACAAAGCGTGTTTCAAAGTCACACCAGCTCCTCAGATAGACTGGCTGTGAAATGGCAAAGAAGCCACATCTTTCACACTGGAGTCCCTTCGCTTCACAGAGCTGAAGCTCTGGCTCCTTCTATCTCAAAGCTGGCATTTGCTCTCAGTTTTCTACAGGATGTTCCCATCTTTCTAGATCCTATTCTTGGCCTATCCCATTTGATACCAAGCACTGCCTTCCAGCTCCCGAGCAGACCGACTGATCCCCTCTCTGGGGAGCTGTGAGGCTGAGATGGGAGGCGTTCTCAGTCTGGGGCTGCAGGGGTGCAGGGACCCGGCTGTGGACGCAGGACTCTGGTAGACCTGGGCCAGGACCGGTCTCACAGAGGTATTTCTGTGGAGGACAGCAGCTCACCTCTGATGACTCCTGGGGCTTCGGGGCATTCTCTTTTTCTTTCTTGCTTTTAGGGATTTCATGTTTGATGCGTTTGGTTCCTGATACTTTTGTTTTATTCTCATTTTCCTGTGAACTGTTCTCCTGTTTCCGAGGTTTGATTGGAGGCAGGGGCTTATCTTCTTCTCCTTTAATAAACCTTTCATATGGTAGGATTAATCTGGAAGGATATCAGAAGAGATGATCAATCATGGGAGGCAATTCCAGGAACATTGAAGCTATCAGGGTTTAGTTTCTTTTCTCAATACCAGTGGTTTATTGAATGACTCTATCTCCAGTGACACCAGTGCATTTCTAAAAACTTGCTCCACAGTTTAGGGCTCTACTCCCTTGGTCAAAAACCAGTACCTGGTAACTTATATACTCCTTTGCAAGACATCTTTCTAGTCTTGTGAATCTATATACCAAAGATACCAACGGAAACATCTGAAGTTAACATCATTATCACAGCTCACGGAACTTGGCTCAGCGCCAACAACGGCACCACCGCTATAACAGCAACACTCATGATGGCTGCCATTCATTTATCATTCTGCCAACGGTTATTTATGGAGCACCTACTGTGTGCTCCGAGCTCAAGGCACTGAGATACAGCAGTGAACAAAACATTCAAAGGCCCTGACCTCATGAGGATGATATTCTAGGAGGTACAGCTATGCCCTGGGTTAATGTCCTAGATACACATATAGATTATTCCGTGTAATCTCCGCATCTCTGTGGGGCACTACTATAAGTATTATTACTACCACTACCACTACTACCATTATCATTCCCTTTTTAACAGATGAGGCAGATGAGGCCCCAGAAAGGCTAAATAATTTGCTTAAGCATCCCACCATTTGTTAGAGATGCCTGACTCCAAAGTTTATATTTTCATTCACGTCAAAGTACAGACCAGACACTTAAGATAAAGAGGCTAATGGGAGGCAAGCACAGTGGGGCTGAGAGGCAGCTGTCTTCCTCTGAGCTCTGAAGCCGGCAGGGGATTCCAGAATGAGCTCCGTTTTGGGGTGCCCAACAAAGGAGGGCCCTGGGGAGAAGGAGGGAGGACAGACCACTCAAGCCACAAAAATCAGAGGGCTGAAAAATCCAAGCACTTTAATTATATAACTTTTAAAACAAAGTACATAAAATTGTTCTAAAAAGAGAAACATCAAACAGCTCTAGTTTTAATCTGTTTTCCCTTTGCGACATAGCTCTTGATCTGAAAGGGAAAAATAGCTGATGTAATTAAAAGGGATGGATTGCATTACAATCTCAGTTTCAACTTCAGTGATTAAAGTTTTTATAATGCATTTGGTATGATTAATGACTCACTGTGGGATTAATACAAGACTCAGCCTTAAAAATATGAACTTTAATACAGCAAACATAATTTGTTTTAAATAAGACAAGTTGACTCAATGAAGAAAATGTACTTGGCTTATAAACAACATAAATCTGTTCAAATATTGGGAACCCTAATTACTTTTTAAACTAAGACTTCCAGGCAAAAACTTCTTTGGTTTGGATATCTGTTAGCTATCCTGAAATTGGTTTCTAACCATGCAATCTGGATCCCAGCTCCTTAAACACACACAACCATTCAGGTTTGTTGGTACAGACGTGGGGACATTTGTGATAATATTTCAACGTTTAATAAAATACCAAGTAAATTATGGGAAAATGAAATCCCAATTTACAACGTATTAGAAACAAAATTCATTTACTGAGCATGCTCGGACAAGGTATGTGCAAGGAGGCGTGAGTAATAGTTTCGAGCCCTCCATCTGGCAGTGGGCCAGCCATGAAGATCAACACAGCCCATGGGGAATAGTTATCTTCAGATCCCATTACAAACTCAGTTTAAACATGTTACAGCTGCTAAAACTGGAAACTGTTCTCTCTGTGTAGACTTACTAAAATAATATATGGCCGCCAAATACCTGCTTCCCACTGTAATATTACAGTTAATGTTTATATAATAAAAAGCATAACTAAGCAGAAGACGAGAGAAAAAAGCAATCTTGTTCATACTTGAATTTATCCCGTCTCGTCTGTAAAGTCCCCAACATTACCCCCAATCCCTTTTATCTGTGCAGTTCTGCCAGGGACTTGATTCCCTTTAACGTCGGCAGGTTGGGGATTTTTGACCGGGAGCGAAAGGCAATGAATATTTTTATGTTGGAAAAAAAATATTTTAAAGAGACTTTAATGAAAACATGTTTTATTGTTGGGACAGATAGGTTTGTTTTACTTGTGTTTGGTTGCCATGGGAACCCGAGCAACACTGAAGTCTGGGTATTCCGACGGTGGCTGTTTGTTCGGACCACCCTTGCCCTTGACTT
This sequence comes from Ailuropoda melanoleuca, assembly GCF_002007445.2. NCBI lineage: Eukaryota > Metazoa > Chordata > Mammalia > Carnivora > Ursidae > Ailuropoda > Ailuropoda melanoleuca. Next base: position 67,135,542 of record NC_048223.1, on the reverse strand, counting down.
CATTCTCTCACTGAGACAGCAACACCTTGAGGGGCCCTCCTCGCAGAGAAGCATGACGGCGTTACCTCTGGGTGCGGGGAGACGGTGAGAGGAGGCACAGAACTGGCTGGGGGACACACCCAGCGTGGGCCCCAGAGAACCCCTCACCTCCAGCTCTGACGGTCGGGTGCTGGGCCCACCAGGCCGTCCAGGGGGGTGGGCACTAAGGAGACTTGAATTTCCTCACCCAACTCTGCAGGTTCAAGAAGCAGGACAACATTTCCATTTCATCCCTTTTTGTTTGTTTGTTTTCCCCTCTTCTTTCTTTCTTTCTTTTTTTTTTTTTTTTTTTTTTTTTTTTTTTTTTTCTTCTTCACTCAACTCAGCAGCTGGCTGGCTGACAGCAGTAAAAAATACATTTCACTTTGCTGGTCAAAGGCCTAAAGCCAGAAGCAGGAAATGTGGAATTAAATGTTTCTTGTATCTGGAAAGAGGCATGACTAAGGTAAAACTGAATCCAAACACAAGCCTTGCTTGTTCAAGGCTTCCAGAGGGAGAGTCTATGTGAGCAAGTGAGTGTGTGTGTGTGTGTGTGTGTGTGTAAAGGTCAATTGAGTGGTTTTTCTTCCCCCCTTCTAAATCACTGAAAGATAATTATAGTGGCTCAGGGAAAAAAGGTTCCCAAAATAAAACAAGAAAGGCAGCAGCTAAAAGGAAACAAGTCGAAATATGACCAGCTAAGCCCTGAAGAACAGGGCACGGTCTCGCCCAGCACACAAACAATTGCTGTTCATATAGTGATTTCCGTTTGGTGCGATTTTCACTGAATGTTTTTTCAGTTATCCTGTCACGGTACAACACAATTACCCCACAGGATATGATCTTATCATTTGATTATTAGAAGTTTTTACAGTGCAAGAGGACGAAAGCTATTATAGGTTTCTGAACATTTAAACGTTTAGCGTACATGGGATACCATTAAAAACAGGTTAGCCAATATTAAGGTCAACATTGCCCAATGCAGGAAGCTGAGGACGTTCGTATTGTATCAAGAATCTAGTATAATGCAACATGCCTGTGCCTTGCGGATGATTATTCCTCAAATATTTGTAGTACAACAAAGATTTAATCAGTTTCTAAACTATACAGATAAAAGCAAAAATGTACCCCAGCCCCCAAGAACTCATTACACAGGAGAAATATTTTCAATGGGCTGCAACTCTAAGAATGTGGGTTGGGTTTTAGGTGGGTGGAAGTAATGGGGAAGAGAAGCAATATATTCATTAGAAAATCCAGAGAGATTTTTACTCCTGATTTACATCTATTCTGGGAATTGAAAGCGAGGCAGATACATGGGCCTTTATTATTATCCAGATTTCACATTTCAGATTAGCAAAATGCTTATTTACGATGCCATTAATGGCTCTGAAATAGGTAAGCCATCATGTATTAAAAAATAACATCTTTCCATAGGCGTAAGATTTGTAGCAGCATGAGATTTTATTTTTCCCTAGGAATAATACAAGAATAACATTTTCCACCCCAAAGCAGAAACAGTAGGGGAGCCTTTTGCTATCACCAAGATTCTTATTAAATTCAGTCACTGTGAAAGCAAGATTTTTTTCCTCCTTCTCCTTCTTTTTCTTTTTTCCCCCTTTTTTAAATAAAGACGACCAAAATCAACCCAAGTTAAAATTAACAAATCAATAGCATTATAACCTTAATTTATTAGCATCTGAGCCACTAAATTATCATCATACGAGGAATTGCGGGTTTGAAAAGATTCCGGCTTTGTTAAATCTCAAGTTAAATAATGGTGTGCCGTCTACTAGGTTTTTAGATCTGCCTCATCTGATATTATGAAAAATTCAATACATTTCTCTACAGCAGAAGTCAGGGGTCAGCAAATCTATTACTGTAATGTAAGTAATCTGGCAACCTGCCAACTCTTTCTCCCTTTTATTATTTTTTTTAAACACCAAGGCAGATAATTTTATATTTACAAATTCTAAAATCCTCCAGGGTCTTGCCTCTCTTTCTCAACAAAACCCGGCAGCCTCACGCTCCAGAACTGTATATGGCACATGTCCTCATCATTTGCATTTCATACAAAAGAAGAAAAGACTCTCCATCTTTATTAGGCAGCTTTCCCCCTCCCCTCCTCATAGGCAGAGGGAAAATAATGTCAAATCTCATCTGAACGAGTAACCACTAATAATCTTCTGTATTGATTAATGCTTGCATGGAATGACTGAACTTTGGGGCCAAAACATTGAGCAAACAGTGCTTAGAAGGAGAAATGAGAATCTGTCTATTTATAGAGCTTCTGCAAAACGATATTATAATATTGTCTAGAACTGATTCAATTTGGAGATTTGGGGAAAGAAGCAGGAAATTTTTAGGGTTATAGTTGATCCTTGAACACACCCTAGTTACTTTGTAGACACTTTTAGGGCATCAGACCCGTGACAAAGTCTAGGCCCAAAGATCTGCTGGTGCCCTCGGAACAGAATATCTCAGGGGCAGAGGGGAAAAAATGTTGATGCGCCTGTCAGGGCAAAAATGCTACTGCTATTCTTACACATATTAGGTTTTTTTCACAGTCGTAGAAAAGAAATGATGTATTGGTTCCACTGGGGCTTCGGACCTGATCTGATCCCAAATGAAGTCATTATACCTCCAAGTTTATTCCAGGGTTGATAAATTCTAAGGCTTGGCCAGACATTTCCCTTCTCAGCCAGAAATTGAAAATATAACTTCACTGCAAAGTGTGGGAAGCAATCTTTCACCAAATATGGAGCCAATAGAAAGTATATTTTTCTTTTTTGAAGGTGATGTATGCATACTGGTTAAGGTTTCAAGAAGAATAGAAAGTTTCTAATCTCACATACGGTTTACCTCTCAGGGTTCCAGACCACGATCGAAATGGCAGAAGAGCCTTTGGGTGATAGGCACCGAAACAAAAGTCAAATGCACCAATGTGCTACGGCAATGTACACAAAAGTGGGATGTTTCCTCAGTGGGCACAACACTCACTGAGTACAAAAGAAAATTTGTTCCTGTTCTTTCAAAAGCCAAGCTCATCTGAGAAAGATGTGGGCCCTGGGTAAGGATCTCCTTAGTTTTATGGTGTGAGTTTCTGTAAAGCAGAAAAAATAGTGTGCAGAGTGTGAGAAGCAAAATATCAGTAACCAACAGAGCTGAGAAAGAGGTGTCCAGTATCTTCCTCCAACAGGTGAACAACAATATATGGCCACTTGTCTTTAGAAAAGCTATTTCTTGGGAAAATTACCTGCCTAGCCCTACCTACTCAAGAGGCAGTAGAAGATGATTAAGAAACTCTTCTGAAGGCACTAATACAGTCGTCTCTTTGCCCCTGAAGTGGTGGGAAAGTTGTTTCTTAGCCCCATGGATGACTCTGACACCTTCCTCTATGGCCCTCAAGTGCCTGTAACACTCAGCAAAGAAAGAAAAAAAAACAGGGTACAAGGAGCCTGGCCCCAGCAAGATGGCGGCTTGACTCTTATAAAGAATTGTCAACATGAGAGAGGTAGCTTGAGGATGGCAGGCCCCCTGAACTGGAGTTACGTTGGTCTATGGGGATCTTGGTGAAAAGGTGAGGTGGGAGGGTGGGAAGGGCAACTTCTGGTTGTTCTTATATATTGATTAGGCATTAATGATATTAATAGTAGCCACCATGTGGTGCCTATTAATCCCAGACATTCTGTATACCTTAAATTCAACCATTACCAAAAAAGTATATACAGATACATTATTTTATCCTCATCTCATGGACGAGGAAATTGAGATTCAGAGTGAAATAATTGAATGACTAGTCAAAGGTGTGCAGCTATTAAGTGCCAAAATTTGAGTTCAAACACAGATCTGCCTGCTTCTCTGAGCTGCCTTCATATCAGCAGGGCAGCGGCACATTTTCATACCTAAAAACATCAACAACGAGGAGATACCGAACTGATCACCCCTGGCTTGAGGGAACCCTAAGCTCTTAAGGCACTAAAAAATCAGGGTGAGCATTCTCCTTTTCTCAGAGGCCATTCCACAAAGAGTCAACCCATCACAACAGAAGCAGCCCTATGGTTCAGGCACTCCTTTTACTGAACGCCAGGATAACTACGCCAAGATTCTCTAAAAGGTGGCAACTGTGGTTGGATCAGGTCCAACTTGATGTTGGACGGTAAAAGAAACTCAAGAATCATATTCTCCATGAAGTCCTGCCTGCAGTGCTTAATCTTACACTCACACTTGAGGTTCTCATGGCCTCCTCAGCTAGAACAAAACTCCTCAGGGGCTTTACTTCTATGGTGCCTCCTTGCCACTTCTAAGAGGGTCTCGACTGATGTTAGCCCCTTGCCTTTCAACTGAAGACCACATTGAAGAAAGTTGGGATGGATTTAAGGAAGGCTGACTTTATGCCCCAGGGATTACAATACATGCTCACAACAGAGGACACAGACCATAGACAGCACCCAGCCCTCCACGATGCCACCAGCAAGCCTTCCTCTTAAGGAGAAAACAATGACTGACTCAGAATCAAGTTGCATGGATCCATTTCAAGGGCAGATGAACATTATTTCAAGAATAATAGACAAATGTGATTACAGTGTTTTCAATAGAATGAGCACCCCACAGATGAAGGCAGGCAGTGTCCGTGATGTAAAAACAGGCAAACAACTGCTGCATTGAAGTCCCATGTCTGTGAGATACCACAGGTTACAGAGCTGCTGAAATGTTCAACAATTGTCCCAAACGTTTATTATTTTGATCAAACTTTGTAATAACTTAGGTAAAACCAAAATGTTCCAAGAGGTTTTCAGTGGAAGAGTTAAGGATATATTTTAATGGTAAACAATTACATTCTTCTATCATCTGATACTTTTTTTCTCTCTTTTTTGGAAACAGGCTCTCTGAATTTTCAATAGTTCCTTTGTGAAGGCATCTGTTACTCACGTAATTGAAAAGATGTTTGTGCAGTGGCATGCTTGAGACTACAGTTATTTAATCTTAATGATAAAGCCCCGAGGACAGAAAATCATAAGTAGAAACCTCTTGTTATTTATCAAAAAGAAAAGGGGCTAAGACACCGAATCTATTCTCAAATTTAAATTCATGCTTGATGAAAACTATCAATAAAACATCGGACCTGCAAAGTTTCTTAAATACTATAGCCAGGTTCAAAGGGGTGAGTAGGGAGGAGGTAGAGAGAAAACAAAAATGAGACAATAAAGGAGCCTGACAAAGAAAAACTGCTGTTTGGCAAGTTTTTTTTTTTTTTTTTTTGGGTCAAACAAAGAACTTGCTGTAGTTTACAGCATGACACACACACTTGATTAGTTTGTGCCAGAGGGTGTTTTTACACTCTAGAGTGTAAACTCCAACTTCTATTAATTACGACTTGCATTTAGAGGCAAATTTAAGAATTTTTAAATAGAGACTTTTTCAAAGGCTGTTGTTTATTTTTTTTTAAACAGAAACCAGTTTTTCTACTCCAGGGCCTGGCGAGGGCTTTGTTTTCCTTTTTAAAAGTTTCTTGAAATATCCAGGCATTGGAAAGGTATTAGAGCATTTAAAGCATGCTGGGTAATACAGAGGGAGGCTTTTGCTTATGAAGTTATCTGACTGTCCTTTTGGGAGAAATTCTGTAGGTCTCCAAGAACAAGCCTGGTGGGGTGTAGACGGAAGAGTGGTGGCCATGCTTCAGCCTGGCTCAGTCTCAGCACCTTGTTCGATTTCCCCGGGCTGCTGGCTGTGGGTAAGAGCCAGGAGGCCTGCTGCGGGTTTGGGGAAAAGGCTGATGAAAGGGCATGCGTGGCAGTGCTGCAGAGATGTTCCTCGCTGTGCCCACTGGCCAGGGCCCCCATCACCGAGGCAGTGTTTAGATAGGAGCTGCAAGTCCATAGACCAGTCAACCCCACCATGGGTGCCCATGGGTGAGGATGGGGCATGGTCTACTCATTGGACTTTGGGGCTAGACAGGCAATAGACACTGAGAAGATAAACTGTAATACCTGCTTCGGGTGTATCCAATTTGGAAATTCAGCCTGAGTATTCACCCGACAGTTTCTTCCACCACCTTATTCCCTACCTCTTGACACACATTTCTAGAGGAAACTGTCCTTTTTTGTTTGGATTTCATTTAATTCACTCAACCCCTAATTCCTGAGTCCCTGATATGTTCATGATGCTGTCCTGGGTGCCCTGGGGAGACTCTGGGAAAGCAAGAGCCCATGTTCTTTGCCTTCAAAATTAGTATCTTCACCAGTCTCCAATTCTACAGCTGAACATTTTAGGCAATAGATGATGATCTCTCAAGTTATAACCTAACTTTTTAAGATCCAGTTCAAATTCTAGATCCTCCTGGAAGACTTTGCTCATTCCAGCTGAAAACTCACTCTTCTTTTTTGATCCTGTTGACTTGTTATTTGTATCAATTACTTACTCACCTGAGGTTTCTTATAGCCTTAAATATCTAACACTCTTTCATCTATGTATGGACTATGAGTCGGATCGTATGATAAGTTAGGTAAGCCAAGGATCACAGCACCTTCTGGTTCTAGTGAGTTGGTAGCAATGGCCTGGGGGCACCATGGTGAGAGGAGTTCTGAAGCTGAGCTCGGGCTCACGGAAGGCAGTATCGTGCTCCCTTTGCGATCTCTGCCATGAATGTGGTAGCATGGGCACCTCCTCATTGTCTTCCAGCCCTAATCCAGACTCTCTGGTTCATGCGTTTTCATGATCTCAGAGGGCGCTGTACACGTGGTAGACGTTCAAAGAAAACGCATTGGCTCTTGAGGGCAGCAGCGAAGGAAAAAGGCAGTCACTCAAATGGCAAATCTATCCTACCCCAGAGAAAGAAACGAGCCACCAGGAGAGGGCCTCTTACCAATTTCAAATGTAATCTTAGGCTATGTCAATAGACTGGTACCGCTACATATAGAAGTACTATATGTCACCCCTGGAATCGCTCTGGGAATTCTGAGTGACAAGACTGGAGGCATCTACATGACAGCAGGCCAAGCTGGTGAAAATCCATAAATCATGCTCTGAGGCTTGGCTGAATCGAAGAGGAGCACTTGAAGTGAGAGAGGAGCCAAGGGAGGCCCATCACCAAGGGTATGGCATGTGCAGAAAGAGTCAGCCTCAGCAGGCACGGTCGAATCCAGGGGAAGCCATAGAAGGTGTCTCACTCAGCACGTGGCAGAGTGGTTAGATGAAAAACACCTTCAATGGCGGCTCTTCCTACTCACCCCCCAACCACAGGGCATTTGCATAGAGACTGGATTAGCCCGGTGCCAAAGAAGGTTCAGTCCTCACAGAACTTGGCAGCCTATAGGCTACCTTTGCCCTGGGGTGTGTTTAGTTTAACTTACGTAAAATATTTTCAGAAATACTGGATCTAGAATTTGTAAGTCAGGTGACTTCACATAAAAGTTATCAAGAAAACATGGAAGGTCTGAGAGTACTGAGACTCCATCTGCCCAGGCAAGGGTGTTGGCTGATCCCACTGGGATCTCTGGCATGGGCTGTGTGTGCCAGCTTCCTACTCTCCTACCTGCACCACTATGCCACTTCCCCCATAAACACCTGAGTCTGTGACCAGTGGTGTGGAGCCATGCTTCTTCAGCGACCTGACGGGAAGGACTAGATTTCTACATTTCCTGTCTGTTGCCGACTGACACTTCTATAAAATTCATAATTCATGAAAATTAATTAGTAGACAAATGAGATTTAAAGCAAGGCACATAAAATAAAAGCCCCAATGTTTTATTAGTTTCAATGGACATAAAATGATTCTGGCAAAAAATGTAAGTATAGCAATGCTCATTTGTAACTGTTCTGCTCGCAAGAGCACAGACAGGCCAGAAAGCCTCATTTGAAGAACCCTGGTCTAGAGGATGACTAAGGACCTCTCAGATCTCAAATGCTGAGATCTTGCCCGTGTCTTCCTGAATTGGGTCTTGACTAACTTCAAGGGTATCAAAATGAGCAAGAATACATCACATCGTGTCCTGGACGTAAAGAGAATTGTAAGTCACCTAACTTTCCCCCCTTGACTTTTTTCCCTCACAACATGATTAGCTGAGTTCCTTAGAACTTGATATCTTTCTGGCATTTACCTTAGAGCATATATTTATCTTACTCAAAACGTTACCCTCCCACGCTCTGCCTTCTACCTTCACAGAAGAAAGGCAAGACGTTCAGCTGACTGTCACTTGGGTCCTGCCCGGACGCATCCGGCTTGGGTCTGGCTCACCCCAAGTCACAGCAAAGAAAGGCACCCGAGCCCCGTGGCAGGACAGTCTTGCCAGGGGAATGCTCACGGGAAAAGCGAAAGGTGAGAATTTGAAATTGGGCATTACGTATGTAAGAAGATGAAGCATCATCGTTCATTTCCCCCATAAACAAATACGTTTGTTTATGATCTTGATTTTCTAAATACTCAGAAAAGCACGTCATGAAGTCCTTTTGCCTTAATGTTCCTTTTTCCATCCTTAATAACAACTTCATGTGCTCCTCAGACACACACCATGCAATTTGTTCAGGAAAATTCAAACCAGTAATCTGGTATTCTGTGTGAAGACTTTTTTTTTGCCTCTTGCATGGGCTCAAGAAACATTTTTCTAAAGAAGAAAACAAATCTGCATGTGAAAGCAAAGTCTTTAGAGTGAATTACTATTCTAGAAAATCAAGCTAAGAGAATTCCATAAAAATAACCGTTTCCCTTTTTTCTATTCCTTTACTCAGAAAGGTGACTCGGGACACCTTAAATGGAGAGTCAGACAAGAAAGAAAATGTTCTACTTAGGAGGGTCCAGCCCAGCCAGAGGTGGGCATTTTTCTCTGCATTACAACCTGTAGTAACTTCACTATAAATCCCTAGCAAGAAGGGTCCAGAATAAGCACATTTCATGAGACACATCCACATAGCAACAGTCTCGTGATGGGGAACATTAATGCTTTTTATATTGGTGATCAGCTGTAACATGAGCAATTAAGTACAGTACTAATGGACTATGGCCAGGAGCCTGGTACTAATATTAAAAACTGACAGAGATGAATAGGTTTGGAAGCAAAACCAGGCTGACAAAGACATTTTTATGAAGTGCTTGGACCTATTTGATTTAAACCAATCAGAGGCAAGTTCGGACGAGTCAGGCCGTCAGTGACAATGATGCATTCACAGGCATTGTACCATTTCTGCTATGCCTTAAATAAAAACACCCATTGATTCTTTTCAACAACCCACACTTTCATTATTACACTCATTAATAAACCAAAAGTGCCCAACTAATACACAAGTAATATTTACTGAGGAACCGGGTACTTTTTTCTTGTTGGAAAATGAAAACATTTACTGGAAACATGAACCGCACTACATGAAAAATAAATCAGCGGATAAAGCATAGTAGATCACTCATTTCTTCTTCATCTTCTAGGCAAGTAAAGCTGGCGGTAGGGAAATAGGAAAAGGACCGTGTCTGCATATTGGGGTGAAAAGAAGGAGACGAGATGACTGGCTGCACAGGACGAGCTCGGTCATTCTGATCTGATGAGAAAGGTTTGAAAACATGTCCACGGGCATCTCCAGACTAGAGGTTTGCCCACAACATCCTGATCTTTTTCATCTTCTTGAACCTTCTTGAAAACGGTGGTCCTTCACCAATCTAGTCCTGTCTGTTTTGTGTTAGCGTAGCCTGTAACTAGCAAGAAGGAATGAAATTCTGCCAAATCCCTAGGCACAGTTTTAGCCAAGAGCTTCAGCCTTGGCTGAAACAGCAGAACTGTTTCTCGTCCCTGGGATGAGCTGAGTGTCCTCTGCCCTTCTCTGGTAGAACCATTAAAGAGAAGTAAGACGTAAGACAGCTAGAACAGTTGCCCCCAGACTTTTCTCCTGACCACAACACACAGGAGTAAGGGTGATTCCCTTCAGATCATGACTGACTCAAAATGATTGAGACTGGTATAGTTGTAAGTGGAGTGTCACTTCTGTTTTTTTTTTTTTTTTTAAGATTTTATTTATTGAGAGAGAGAGAGCATGAGCAGGGGGGAGGAAGAGGATGAGGGAGAAGCAGACATCCTGCTGAGCAGGGAGCCTGATGTGGGTCTCGATTCCAGGACACTGGGTCATGACCTGAGCTGGAGGCAGAAACTTCAAGGACTGAGCCATGCAGGGGCCCCCTGGAGTCTCATTTTTTTTTTTTTAAAGTCAATTATCTACAAATTTTAGTACTTCCCTATTACTAACTTCTAACTACTCAAGAGACACCCCTTGTATCTGATCAGAACAAGGGGAAAGGGGCCTAGATGGTGAAAGGATATACGAGGAAGGATGAAGGACCTTGCTACTTGCCCCTGGGACAGCTGTGCTCTAACCTGGGTTTCTGACTCTGTGCAGGGATTTCCATATTGGGGGTCCCACTTGGCCGTTGACTGTTGTCTCAGCCCCAAATCTACTCTTCTGTGCTCTGCTTGGTGATGTCGGGACTGGGATTCTGCAGAATACATGTCTCTTTGGTCAGCTGTCTTCCTTTTGGGGTCCTGCAAACGGGGCCCTAGCAGGCCAGAGGAGGGGAGGAAGGGCTCTTTCTTTCTATTTTGCTTGCTGTTCATTTCAGGGCCAACCCAACAGTAATTTAGCAGCAGCAGCTGGTTCCAGCCTCTAGCTTCTGTCAACAATCCCAGAACAGTTACATGGCATTTGCTCTGAGGTCCAGCACCAGCCAGGGAGCACTGCCTCCTCAGGTCTGAGCCTAGCTCTGCAGGGCTCCACCTCTGAGCTCAATAACGACCAGCATTGGCTGGGATCCTCTCCCCAGGAGGGATCTGAACCCCAGGTCTGTGGGACATACTCTCTAAACTTCTGGGTGGCAACACCCTAACCCCCTTTCTCCTATTCTCTTGACTCTAGGGAACCTGTGGTTATTTCCTCCCTATTAACGTTGTGCTTTACAACTTTTGTTTCAGTAATTCCCTATAGTGGATTCTTTTTGTTGAATACCAGGTGTGGTTTTTATTTTCCTTACTGGATCCTGACTGATACACACAGACCCAAAAAATTTCTAGATTTAGCAGAGTGGGTGACATAGCTTTTCAAAAAATTTAATCCAGTGGGAGACCAAACCTTTATGAAATATTGCTTTACGCACAAGAATGAGGAGAGAAGAGACATTTTTAAAGAAACTTAGAAATGTTTCTTAGTGGCCAAAGTTTGAGGTATCTCTACTAGAATTTTCCAATTTGACTGACTGAAGGCATTTGGGATTCTACTCCGCCAGATAAGGTAAATCATGAACAAAGTACACAGTCTTCAAAAGAATATATCCTGGTATTTCAATTAAGATTGAGGCCATTTTTATCACATAACTGCTTGAGTTAATTACACACACACACACACACACACACACACACACTCACTCTATTAGATCCAATCCTTTTTCCATCCCAAACCCAATCTGTTTTTTTTGACCATGTGATGCTCTGTAATACATTTGATTAACTTTAATTCTTTAACTGGGCGAGCTAGCTAACAGTTGAGGTACGCTCTTTTTGCAAATTTTAATGGCTATCTGGTCCTTGAAGTTTGATGGTTCAGGTATCGGGAACATTTGCAGATGGAGGTACAGTAAGTTCACTATCAGAATAGAAGCCCTTTGAAAATACAGACGGTGTTTCTAATGAAAATGTTCTGATCAAAGCCTTGACTCAGAAGTCAACACCAAGCTGCATGTGTTCCCTTCAGCGCTCTTTACACAGCACTCACCCGACATACCGACGCTATTCTCTACTAGGATGTCAGCAGTGCCCCTGTTATGTCCAGTGAGAATGTAGGTTTTTGTTTTAAATACTGACAGAGATGACACTCACATTTGAAAAACTGAGGTTGTATACTGAAAACAACACTAGGAAGAGTAATAATTCAAATTCCAGTTACCAATTTTTAAAAATCCTTGTGGGTCGTTACCCCGACAAGTAAGGCAATCTCTTGGGACTACTCTGTGGGGATTTTTCATGGGCTACGAAACCCAATCTAGTTTCCTACGATTATACCTACAAAAACATTCTACGTGTCATCGAGTGGCTATCACGAAAGAGGCACTATGCGAAGTGCAGCACAGAAAAAAATAGAACTGAACTTAGCAAACTATGACGAGGAGGTGACCCACTGGAGCACATTAGCGGGAGACACACGTGGAGGATCCAAAGGCGGGGGTTGAGCATCTGGGTTGAAGCTGGAACGGTGATGGACTTGTAAAGAGCTGCCATCACACTGAGCAGTTCGGTTTTACCCGTCAAACTAGCAAGCTAACTGGCCTGTTTGTTCAGCTGTATCTTGACTTCATTACATCCATGACCGTTATTAAAACATACACACACACACACACACACACACACACACCCCTCTCCTTGGATCTTCCAAGCTCTGATTTTGAAACCAGGTTGCTGAGTCAGTCGACATGGTGGCAGGGAGATGCCAGGGATAAAGAAGCTGGCGCGACCCTAGCAAACGAAGGAGGGACTGGAAGCACGGAGCTAGGACAGCGCATGAATTTGCTGACAGGTCTGCCCTGCTGTGGGCAACCACAGTCCTAATGCAAAGAGGAAACGCTCCTGTGGAGACAACCTTCATTGCAGCTAATGCGGCCTTACCTCTCGACTGCTTGATCGTCACCTTCTGAGAGAAGCTGAAAGTGGTAGAAAACGCACCCATGCAAAGCTTGGCAAGAAAGGATTTTCTCGGTCAAAAGCGTAGGCATAGAAGAAAAAATACCACGATGGGGGGAAAAAAACCAATGGATCTTATCTGGGGCCAATTTTCTTAGTAAAGAAATGCTTACTTTTCAATATGCATGCATTCAACATGAAAACCTTTCAATGACAATACAGTTACATGGCAAACCCATAGCAACACTGCTGATTTAGGATTTCCAGAAGCTGAAGGTTCTCACCGTGGATGAACCCTACGGAGAACGTACTGAGTAATCTAGGCTTGTGGGGAAAAAATAAAAACGTATTGTCAAATAGGTGGTCACAGGGTAAAACCAAAGTAAAAGAACATCTAATTTTAGCCCCTGTAACCAGAGAAAGCCACGTCCCTAAAAAATCACAAGGCGGTAAGCAAGGTAAAATGCCAGAGGATAATTTCTATTTCCAGAAAGGTCCTTTAGGCTTCCCCTTATCTTATCCTTCACCAGAAGCTTCCCCCAATGAACACACTTTTAATTAAGCAAGGACTTTCCAAGAAAGGGCTTCTTACCTTTCATAATGCCTGCGGGTACAAGTGGCGGCACTGGTGCTCCCGGGATTACCGCCTAGTTCATCATAAATATGTTTCCATTGGCGGCGGGCTGTTATCTGAAAAGACGGCAATGGGAAATTCAATCTTGCATCGTAAGAGATTCACAGTGCCAGGATTCAATACATATGCAACAGGCAGAAGTGGACAGCCTGTTCTGGAAACCCAGAGACAGAGAAGTCCAAATGAGTATACGGGGAGACTCGGGGTTTCACAGGGGGATCGCACTCGTGGAACTTTTCTTTACAATAAACATGGAATTCTGCTTTGGGTTCTATATTGTGTCACTCTCAAAGCATTTCCTCCAAGGCATCTCTCTGGATATTTTATGTAGCCATTTCCCCCGGAGGACCCAAACTCTTACTCTGATCCTTTAGGTCATGTGATAAAGCATCTAAATAAAATAAGATTTCGGCTAAAGTATCAGTTCAAATCAATCAGAATGAACACTGGTTGCTTAAGGGGCGGGGAAATGGGCGGCCAAGGATATAGGAAAAGAGAGAGGCTTTTCACCAAACTTGCTTTTGTATCTTCTGATTTTTAACCTGTGTGCTGTGGTGACCACTTCAAACACTAAATAAAATGACTACATAAATGAATTCAATTGACCAAATCGCTATGGAATTGGCAGTCATCTCTGGCTATATTTTTACTCCAGCTCCTCTAACCGCCAAAACAAAACCCAAATCTGAAACTGTGTATGTTGCAACCTGTTTATTTTTATTCCCTTAGGTCAGGAAAACGGGCTATCTATCCAATGCTACCAAAACAAATTCCAAAGCGAAAACACAAGCTCTATCTACTGGGTTGCTGGGTGAAAAGAACCCGGCAGCTTGCAATCTACCGAATGGCGTAGTACGGTCCTGTTTAATTTCTTTCTTTAATTTTATTTTTGTACATAAATTAAGGTTTTACAAAATAACAGATGCATGATCTGGCAAATGATTAATCCGGGGAAACCACGTCATTTACTACATCCGAGCAAGTCGAGTATTTCCTTGAAAAGAGGAGACAGAGCACATTCTGAGGTCCTTGTGAACGTTTCTAAACAGTTACAGGAAAACTCTGTTATTGGAATGTGCAGGGGGCAGGGCATGGCAGAGGGGCCCGTGGCCGTAGCTACAATCCGAGCCCGGGGCTTCTTTTGAAATATACCCGCAGCTCTGCCAGCCGAGTTCACTTAAGGGCTAAAGGCAGCAAGCCGAGGAAAAAAAAAATCTCAACTCGCAAACAGGGGCTCTGTCACTGTAATCTAAGAAGGAGGGGAGGGGTGGTTAAATATTATAGGGTAAATGGCACCTTTTCCATTTCAAGTAAAAGCCCTTTTATTTCTATAAACCCTTCTCGACCCCGAGACAATGGGAGGTTTGCATTGCTCAATTTCCCATGAAGCATTCTTGAACTGATGTGTTTCAATAGTTCTCTCTAGACAGAACCACCTCTTGCATTTCCTGGCAGGTACGACTGAAAATAAAATCTTCCTTTATTTATAGCTTGGTTTAGATGATAACAAATGGCTTCAAGCCCCTTTCAAAACACTCAAAAATATATATTTTAGTAATTATTTTATATTTAATTACGATCTCCCTCCAATCTTTTAAATAATACACTTTCAGGCTGGTCTATACAAGATTCGTGTAAAGGAAGAAGCGAAACTGGATCCCCTCCCGTGTGTCTCTGTTATTCCTCAAAGCCCTTAGAACGCTGAGGCCCCTTGAAACACACCTCCATATTTCCCTCCCTCAGATGAGGTGTGTGGGCCCTGGGGAGCCCAGCAGGGCCAGAAAACAGCCTAAGTATGTCCCTGCACACACTTCAGAGGAAACCATCACTCTTGTCATCCTTGTATCTCTTCTGTGCACTGTTCAATATTTTATGAAGTATTTTTACATGCATGATATCATTTCATCCTCCCATCAGCCTGTGAGGTAGATGGTAGGAATCTCATCACAGAGGAAGGAAGGAAGACACAGAGAGGCCGCACAACTTGCCCAAGGACACACAGCAGTAGAATGGCCATGTCAGGACTCACACCAATGTCTTATGATCCTAAGAGCAGACTTTCTTTTCACTACATCAAAACAGCCTCCCCATCAGCATAAGCTGGTGAACAGTCCACGTGCGTAGCAGGGTGCTAAGACAGACTCTAGGGACCTTTGCTCCATGGGAGGCAGAAGTTTCTGCTACAAGGCCTCGACTGTGAGCTGTGGGTCTCTTATTAGGGGAGAAATAGCACAACCACGAAGTCAGGAAGAATCTGGGTTAACAGTGCTCTGAGATTTTACTCTCACCCCGTAAAACTATGGCTCCTCCACCCTGACCGCGGGTGTATCTAGTTAGAACAGACGTTCTCTATTATGTTCACCACTGGACCATAGATATACCTCAGTTATATTGGAATCCAACCATTCACTCAACCATTCATTCACCAAACATTTCTTGAACATCTCCCATTTGTTGGGTGCTGTGCTAGCATCTGGGATGCAACAACGAAAACCAGACCCAACACCGAACATGTGTGTGTGTGTGTGTGTGTGTGTGTGTGTGTGTTGGGGGGAGGGATACTAAACATAAACAAGGGACCACACAGATAAACAAAATAATACAGGTTGTGAAAAACGTAATGAGCAAGAGACCACTGATGGCGGGATAGTTAATGTGTGGAAACTGACCAGGCCCCCCTCTTATACCCGTCATGTAGACTAGGGGGTAGTACCCTGTTCAACACTTGCCTATCACAGAAATGACAAACCTCTTTAAGAATAAATAATGAATTATCAAAAGGAGGAAAAAAGTCTTCCTCACACTAGGACTGAAACTGTGGCAGCAGAGGGCCAGCGTCAAGGGCCACTTGGCATTCGTAAGCCACGTGCAGCTGGCTAGTGGTCTGCGTCAGCCCCTGCTAGTGGCTTCTGGTGTTTCAATACAGTTTTTACCAGGGAGAGTCCATCTGGAGCAAAGACAAGGGCTGGGCCTTCCAGGAAGGGGTCCCTGTTTACCGAGCTTCCACCGGCCGGCCTGGATGAATCAGGCCATTTTGAGATATTTTCTTTCTGCAGGAAAGTCATAAAATGTGCTCTTTCCAACTGCTAAATGCTTTTATGCTTTTAAGTACACCGTCCTCCAGGGTACACATCTCCATTTTTTGTGCCCAGATGCGCTCTTAATTCAAACACTGTCCACGGGCTTTAAAGCAAGAAGTGCCTAAATCCTCCCATTGTCCAAACCCACGGTGGGTCCCAGGGCCCTGTCAGGAGAGGAGAGGAGGGGAGAACTCCCCCTGGCCCAGCGATGGGGTGTCACGCTCCCAGCTGTACAAATGTGCCTCCTGCACTAGTGTGGGTTCCTCAGGCCGAAGTATGTATTTGCTTCGGGTTGTATTCTGAGTGTTATCTCTAAAACCCCACTGGGGCAAAGCCAATGTCTGGCTCTCAGTATCTAGTCCCCGGTTCCACCCAGCTGGAAAGTCTGATCCAGCCATGGGGTGAGTTTGACTAGCTCTTCAGTGAAGCTGGAGCTTCCTGGTCATGGTCCCATTTCAACTTGACCTTCTATTATTTTAGGTTTTTAAGGATACAGAGAACTTCTGGCTCTTCGTTTCCTAAAGAAAATGGCCAAACTCATTCAAGCAATGATTTCTCTTGGTTTATGCTTCCCTTGTCATCTCCTGCACAGTCCTCGCTTAGATGATAGGGATTCTTGACATCAGTCATTGTCTACTGGCTGCCATCGGAGGGCACTGAGCCAGGTACAGAAGCGTGGAGGGGGAAGGTGGAGGATGGAGGGTTGAGGGCGGGGAGATATCATGGAAAGAAAGAGAAGTTTCTACTTTCAAGGGTTCACGATTTAGCAGGAAGCATAACCCCATCCAGTTGACCATGAAGCAAGATGACAAATGGAGCCAACCGCACCCGAGTAAAACAAACCAATCTGGGTGCGTGGAGACTTCATCTCACCTCGAAGACACGCGGCAGTTACTTCTTTCCCTGGTGTGGGTAAGACCCAAGAAACTGTAAAAAGCACTGTATCCCTATTATGTTCACTGCTTCTAAATATAGTGGTTTTCAAATGGCTCTTTAGAACCCAAGGTGTTTTAAAGGTAACCTGAAACTCACCCTCCACACATCTGCCAAGAAAGCAGGTCCAGTGGGTGGGAAAGGAATCTGCCCCATCTATAGCTTACTTGAGGACCATATCCTGTTACTTAAAAAAATATATATATTGGGAAATGATTTTAACCCAAGCCATGGCCTTGGAGCATTTTTTTTTTTTTTTTTTTTTTTTTTACCTTCGAGGTTGCAGGGATGAAATAATGTTGGAATTTTTGTGGCCTGGTTAGGAAACAGCAATCCGAAATCTTGCAGGACTTGAGTGCATCCATGGCTTAAGAATGCAGCAGATGTGAAGTCAAAAGGAACATTCGCCTGCATGTAGCGCTGCCTGGGCTGCTCTGAGAAACAGCCTCTTTCTTGGGACACCTTGAGGGCGGACTGAATTCAAGGAAGATGACTTTTTTTTCCTGGTAGTACTCCAGGAACTGGAGCCTTTCAAAACTACATGACATCATCCTTGGCCTGGAGAATTCTGAATTAAGCAAGAGGCTTTGTCCGTCCAGAGTACTAGGGTTAGATACAGAGGATGTCTTGAAATGATGTCAAAGCCAGAATCTGGTGTCAAAGCCTAATCCTTCCAGCAAGAAGACATGTGACTTCTTCCTCCAGATGAGAAATAATGGTCCTGTCTCACCCGTGGGCAGAGACGGAGCTGCTAACTGGCATTCTTAGAAGGCACCGCTTGCATGGTCCTCTGCCTCTAGGATAAGATTTTCTCAAGACCCAGTTCCCTACTCTCCCTTCTCCCCAGATCTTGCCTCTGGCTCACCCTCACATGGTTAGCCAAATGGAAATCACTTTAGCACACCATCCTCCACACGCCGCATCCTGGTAATACCCAAGCTACTCTTCAAGCTTTAATTACTTCACCAGACCCTGAAATGAAGACCTCTTTTGCTCATCAGGGCAGCTGTCTCCAGCTCTGCCCCCTCAACTGTAGGTGACCCTGCTCTAAAATGTTTGGGAGGAGAAGTGGGGTATATGATTGTAAAGGAAGGTTTCTCGCTGCCAACCAATCAAAATACCAGGATATTGTTTTTTAGGGAATCAAATCCATTCAATACATTTATGATCTCTAAACCTAAGGACGCAGAGACACAAAATTCATTTCCAGCAAAGGCAGAGGAGGCCAAGAGAACTGAATATAGCCATTAGTCAAATGCTTATAAAGGCTTAAAATAAAACTTCTGCTCCTCTCTCTCATTTTTTTTTTAATTCAATTTGAGGGTTGTGAAGGACTGCAATGAAATAATCCATAATCCGCAATTCAAACCAGAAGGTTTGGAATAGTTTATAACCACAAACAAAAACAAGCCAATTAAGATGGCCTCTTTTTATAACCAGAAGGGATTCCAGAGAGATGTCTTTATCCAATCACAAGTTCACAGCAGAGGGGATACAACTACAAACTTTAAACTTGCAATTTTTTACTATTACTGAATGTTTACATCACACAGACTTCTTGACCCAACTCCTAAATTGACACATTTTTCTCAAGAATCAGATAAAATCTCAGCTAGTAGTTAGTGTGCCGGTAAGGCTCAGGGTAGGTACAGAGAACCTACTGAAAGATGCTACTGAGGAAGGCAGGCTATTAGAGGCTTTCCCAAAATATCCCCCCAAATAGGGAGGAAGCATGGTAGATACAGAAGAGACTGCTGGGGGTGGAAAACACACACGATGGTCATTTATGTATCTCTTTCTTTCCAGTGTTGCTATGGAGGTTGTGACAGTTGTGCATAAAATTCTCAGTGAGTCAGAATCAGCAGAGGTCCCAGATGACCCCTTGCAACTCATTTCACCTCACTGGGCCTCAGTTTCCTCGTTTGTAAAATGAGGGTATGGACCGGAGCAGGGCAAGTATCTTTCTCTGCACCAAGGCCAATTTGCAAAACACAAAAAGGTTTGGATGCTATGCTTTCCCTCATCCAAAATGAAAATGGCTTATTGGGTCCTAATTTAGCTGTATTACCACTTTACCAAATGGAAAAACCTTCGCTGGAAACTTTGTGCTGCTTCGGAGCCAAAGCAATGGTAATATTCTGGCAGGCTTCTTTAGTAATAACGTGAAGACAACTTTCTAATCTCTGATGCTTGACTTAGATGCGGCCACATCGTGAAGCGAAGAGCCACAGGGCCAGTAGGTGAAGCGCGAATAGTCACTGTTACCATTAGCTTTGAATTAACATCACCCGGAGTGCTTGTAAAAAAGGATTCTCAGGGTCTTAGGCCCAGGGCCCTCCGCAGAGTTAATGTCTCAGTGGGGAGGTCTAGACAGCTCCGTATACTTTCAAGTTCCCCTTTGAAAATCTGAGCCCTAGTTCTTGAGTGGCCTTTGGGAACCATGGATCTAGAAGATTCCAAGATCTCTTTTGAGCTCTAATGACAAGTCTACACTTGCTTCTGCTATCAGATAATCTCACAGATAAATGTCTTTCAGTAACACAGCGATGACAACTTAAGTCCTCAGACAGGATCTTATTCATACATCTGCTGGACTGACTTCAGAACTGAATCCTCACTGAACATCTCATTTCATTTATTGGTCAATATATACCAACAGAAACATGTGTTCTGTACTTGGGGGATTCAAAAGCTTCAACATAGCATGGGAGTCGCCAAATGCAGGGCCTACAGGGACAGCAAGGTAGTATGAAGCATTAAAAAAAAAATAAAAAAGAAACGAAGGAGAGAAGGAAAAGAGGGGGGAAGGGAGGAAGGAAGGAGAAATCCTACCAACCGGCTTCATCTAGTTTATGACCCTGGAAGTAGATTTTATAGTTAACAAGGCTAAGGAGATTCGCTGTCTCAGAGGAGATGAAAAAATTGGGGGTGAAGAATGGCAGGGGCCCCACGAACAATGAGGGAGTTGATGGGTAAATAGAGAGAGAAGGAGGGAAGGAGCAATTCCAGAGGTTGCCAGTCCTCTTTGTGGCTTGGCTGAAGAGGCTTGCAGCTCAGACATAACCAGATGCGAAGCAGATGCCGATCCCATCTCCCAGATGCCAATCCGGTCTGCCAGATGCCCCCCCGCCAGCCTCTCTCTATGGGCTCCACGTACACATGCAGTGAAGGCGGAACGAGGGGCTAAACAGAACCCTTAGCTTGTTATCAATCTTCTCTGCCTCTCTCCCCACCAACACCCCCCACCCTGCCCCAGCCAGACTCCAGAATAATTCCAGGGGCTGCCATCCAAAAGCCTTTCTCACAGGGCTCCATCCTCTCTGGACTCGCTTTCGAGGTCACTCGTCCCAGCCACCTGGTCACCTGACTTCACATTACTCAAACTCTCTGTGTCCAACATCATTCTACCTCCACATTTTATTTCCCCATCTGGCTTTCTCTTCCTGGAAGGCTGTGATCATTCACGTCTAAATTCCATCTATTCTCCAAAATTCTGCTCAGATGGCTTGAGGGCCACAAGTCCTCCTTCCCTCATTTCTGAATGAAATAGTACTTTACTAACAGGGAATGGATCTTTTCCCACCTTGTCTCTCTTTTTTTTTTTTTAAAGATTTTTTTTTTAAGATTTTATTTATTTATTTGACAGAGATAGAGACAGCCAGCGAGAGAGGGAACACAAGCAGGGGGAGTGGGAGAGGAAGAAGCAGGCTCATAGCAGAGGAGCCTGACGTGGGGCTCGATCCCATAACGCCGGGATCACACCCTGAGCCGAAGGCAGACGCTTAACCGCTGTGCCACCCAGGCGCCCCCCCACCTTGTCTCTTAATCATAATCACCGCCTCTCCTGGACGGCAAGCAACCAGAACCACTGGCCTAGATATCTGTCCATCCTCCAGAGGGTCCCACACAATGCCGCGAACACAGAAGACGTACTGTATACATGTTCCGGTGATTCGCTGATTGCACGGTCATTTGTTATTTCGCTCATTCAACAAAAGAAAAAATACTATGTGTTCAGAATATTGCGAATGCCCTGAAACTTATCAGAAGTTTCTTTTGTGTATTCTACACCCACTTGCTGTTGCACGGAGAAAAATAGACCCTTGTGAAGATACAGAAGATACAAAAGCAGGAAAAACGGGTTCTGTGAAATTTGTTGGCACTCTCCCTATCAGTAAACAACAATACATTTCTGGGTTTAAAAAGACATTTCATAATTTTGTGCAGTATCACGTAACTTATCTGCAGTTCATACAAATGAGTATTCCTGTTCTTAACATCAAGCATTGGACTTAAAAATCTAGGGTATGGGGCTGACTCCTAAATCCCTGAGACTAGCTCTGAATAAGTTATCTTTTTCACATGGACAAAAGCTATAATTAGCCTAAGGTTTCGCAAAACTATGAGCCACCGTGGCAAGGAGTCAATCTCTTTGTCCTATCAACAGATCCAACCAAGTGAAAAATTACATTATTTATTTTTACAGGGGGTGCTTGGTAAAACAAATATTTAAGTAAATTCGTGTTTATGAAACACACATTTTATAATACCTCATATGAACATCATACTGCTTTATAAACAGGTACGTATATCCCAAACATTTTACACATGCATTTACTCCCATCTTTGAGTTCTGAGTCAGAATTCATAGCAGGTAACTCTATAGTAAATACCAGATTATCCGAATCACGTCATGCTTGCCATCTTTTCCCATTCCAAACCCCTGACATCAAGCCATTATATTAGTTTGTGGAACAATATGCTCTCTCTGGCAAGAAGCACTGGTGATTATGGTGGGACTAAAAATGAATTTCATTTTCTTGACTCTGTGTCTCTTACTGTCGTTTTACTATGATACAGAGAGTTCCCAGGTTACTTCATAAGGAAAGGGAAAAAAAATAACTTCTTATTCATTGCAGAAGAAACTGCACAACTTAATCTGATCTTTGTGTGGAGGAGAAAATATTTCCAATGACGACATCTTCCTCTGTCAATTGATTTTATTACAGATTTCATCTCTGTGTGCTATAGTAATACAGCTCTTTCTTCTTCTTTCAAGATTTTAATCTTAGTTTGTTGCTCTAACGTTTTATTGGTTCAAAATACATGCTGTAAAATCCGTGGCCATCAAAATTTTCCTGTGGGCTAAAAATAACCCGTTCCTGTCAGTTAGAATTAGCTGATAAAGAGTGTCAGAGCCTGTTCTGAATAAGTTTGATAACTTCCTGTTTATGCGGCACTGACCCTTGTCTAATAAAGCTTCTTTGCCCCAGAATAAGAGAAGATTCTGCTGCATTCTATTCCTTAATGGCCAATACTGATTACTTTTGAAAGCCTTTAATACATTTCCCATATTAGACATGAACAGATGTCAGGTATGTTGCCAAGGGAAATTTCTTTTATGCAATCTTGGCTTGTTGTACAATAATAGCCCTTTCTCAACATGGGAAAAAATTACAGACCCAACTAATTTCCCTGACAGGGGAGAGTTACATATGTTTTCCACTTGTAGTTTTTATGACAAGTTTACAATTTTGCCAAACCTGGAACTAATTGGGATCATTTCCAAAAGCGGCCCAATAAACCCCCAAAAGTGTGGAGCCATTTGAGAAGGCAGTCAGGGACGGTTAGCTTTTGTATTTTCTCCATTTTGGTCAGAGAGGGGGTGGGGGAGTTAGATTGCAAAATTATTTCATTTAAGTTGCTTAAACACTTACTGTTTCATATCCTCCCAGTTTTTGAGCAGCTTGAAACATAGTCCAAAGGTTAACTGTTAGAGGGACAATAAGTATTTAGATAAGCATTGCATTAACATATTTCCAAGAAATGTCAATTAAAACATTTTGTTTTGTTTTATTTTCAATGAGAAAGAGAAAAAAAAAAAAACCCAAAACCAAAACACTAATACCCCAGAGAGCTAAGTTCTTAGGAAACAATTTGCCAAAGGGCATTCAACAAGAGGATATATTATTACCACTTAAAATATTTCTTAAGAAACAGTCACAAATACGGAAATGGTTCTACTTTGGGGATAAAGGACAACACAGTTTTAGTCCTGTTGCCATCAGCAGACCCAGGGAAGCTAAGTTACAGCGTCCTTGGGGAAAAGTGTGAGATTTCAAAATTAGGGTTGGTCCTGTTCAACCCTTAGAAAGAAGCCATTGATTAAAGGATACTATATTATGCTTCCTTCACATAAGAACTTATCATAATCAATAAACACCAGCCACTCTAATATATGATTACCTTTTCAATAGAATGTCTGATAGCAGTGCTATATTAAGATCCCATACCGTATTTCACTACCATGAGGTGCCTTGTAACCAGTAGGAAGACACCTATTTTACCCTTGAAGTCACAATGACATCACAGATCAAAGGGAAGGAAGATACTCATTCATAGAAGAATGGAGTGCTGAGACCACTTAGTCCCCTAACTTGCCTGTGTGATGTTTCGAATGTATACTCTTCTAGAACAGATTTCTCTTTGCAGGGCTTGCGTAGGTTTATGCTGTTAAACAACGAGGCCAAATTGCTAGCAAGCCTGTTCATTTGTCCCAAACACCATGGAATGGGACTGCTATGGATCTGACTCTTTTACAAGAGGGGAAAATTGAATTTCAAGTAATTCCTTGGTAAGGGAAATGAAGAATAAAATTAAAATAAAAAAAAAAAGGCTCTTTGACACAACACGTTGGAAAAGCCTCATTGAACCTTGCACTATTTCAAAGCTATCAAGAGCCCTGCCTCGGCCTTGATTTAATCTGAACCAATGCATAATGCAACAAAGCTGTTCATAGTACATTAATTTTACTTCTATTTCAAGCAACCAGTTTTCAGACAAACATTGTAATCATTCGTAGTTATATAAGTTTATAATGGCTGCGAGTGTTCTCTTGCAATCAGTGCCAATTGCTATTAGGTATGTAAATTGTTATGTAAAACATACAGGTTTGACATTCTTCATCAAAATGACACATGGTTTTAATCTAGGAAGACACGTTTGGAGAAAATACTATTTCAAGCCAGGGGCTCATTGCTTTGTGTGCTACAAAATCCAGACAGAGGCAAAATATATATTCGGTTGTGAAATCAGGACCGGATCTGGGTTTCTTCTCTTATTCTATGGAATTCTGCTCAGCTGAGCGTTTCCTTTTCCACTTAAAAATGTATTATGATGCTTAAATGTAATCCAAAATTGGGCTTTTGGTTCAAATCTGAGTATTTTGTGTTTCCTCTGAAGTCAGGTTTTTGTTATCTCTTAACAAATTTGGGGCTTAGAAAATACGTTTTTCTCTTTCGGGTTGTTTTGTCCATCTTTAAATGTCCTCCTCTTTAAAACTGCCTTTTGCAGGCAACATGTGGGCCTGATAAAGCGACGTCATATTATTATCTCAGAAGAAAGGCGTTACAGACATTCAAGATTGACAAAACAGAAAATGAGAAACTTTCAACATGTCTATTTCCAGTCATAATCAGTGGATTCAAGCCTATAAATATCTCACTGCCACTGCCCCAGAAGGGAACAGTGTAGCGGAAAGGGGCAGGGAGAAAAATTCCTGGGCCGGATGATTTGTCGATTTAGTATAAACAGAGAGAGCATCATCCCCAGATTAGGATTGCAACATAACCCTGAGTCAAAATTTTTTCCCAATTTAAAGAATAGGAGCAGTTCTGATCTTTCAGAAATGAAAACAAGTATACTTACTCTGTTTAAAACCTAAATAGGGTATTCGTTCTATCGGCGTCTTCCTTTCTTTCATGTATTTGTAAAGTGCCACCAAGAAAGCCTGTTCATCGGCCCTGCACTCTTCACCGATGGCAACCTTTGGTTTCTCTTCATTGGAGACTTTTTTACAATTACTGTGGTTATTCTTCGGCTTGGACAAGGCTGACCTGGCCTCACATTTCACCTGGAAAAGGGGGAAAAAATATGCCACATCAAGTCAAGTACCACCTCTGAACGCTCACAAAGACACAGCCAGTGACAGCTTCCACAGTGTGGGGGGCTGAGCCCTGAAGCAGCTTTTTAGAATATGAATTGTTTCAGACCACCGGGTGGTAACTTTCTGGAAAGGGCTGGGTAGTAAACATCGCAGGCTTTGGGGCCTGATCGTCTCTGTGGCAACTACTCAACTAGCACAGAAGCAGTCACAGACACATAGGTGAATGGGTATGGCTGTGTTCCAATAAAACTTTATTTATAGAAACGGGTGGTGACGGGGCCATGGTTTGCCAAACTCTGCCAGCCTTAGAGTCCTTACAAGTACGTTGATAGGAAACCAGAAATAGTGTCCGCATCTGGTGGGACCATTCTTTTGCCTCTTTACACACTTTTATCTTCCCAAGGGGCACCATCTGTTAATGTCATTGAACAAAACCCTGTCTTCTTAATAAATAGTTCCATATTTCGCACTTTGAATCAACATGAGAGAAAGTTTATTTCTTCATAGTAAACTTCTCTTGTTGCTACTATTTCCAGTCACCTGAAAAAAAACACGTCCATGCCGGCAGACGTTGGCATCAGGAACACCAACAAAGTGTGTTCTGTCTGTCTCTCACTTGAGGGAGATGCCCAGATACACCCTCAGTAGGAAACAAAAGATCCCCCTCTTTAATGAGGGCTCCTGGCTTTTCGGTCAGCTCTGAGAATGAAAGAGGAGATATTAACCTGCCACGAAGAGCAGAGGTCAGCTAAAAACCCAAGAATAGTAAGTGGAAAGCACCATAATTAAAAAATTAATGGCGGCCAACGTGCCAGATGTCGTTCCTTCCACACTCTAGGTGAATATGGAACTCAGCAAACTGAGTGGCTAAACTAATGTTCCCTCCTCACTGCCATGTTCTACAAGAGGCCTTTGATAGTTGTTAAATATAAAGCTAAGTTGCTGAGCTATTTTAATTGTAAAAGGGGGAAGTACAAAGGGTCAGACTTTGAGTTCAAGTGCACAAGGGGAATGTGTACATTCTGATAGTCTTTACATCTCCATATCTAACATCGGAGAGAAGAGGGCAAGTGCTGGGGAAATGTTATGAATAAAAATGTCCCACATATTCGACATTGTTTTCCATTTCAGATTTTTGACCCCTCTTTCTCTTTCCCTTCAGCGTCTCCTTCCCAGACCTTAAGAATATAAAAGGCTATGCTTATTTATAAAAGGGAACTGTATCCTCCTGCAAGGGCGTTCTTTAACTTATTCTCTCAAGTGAACATGCACGGTTAATATCTTTAGACTGGTTCTGGAAAAAATAAAACTTCCTGTACAACTCATTCAACTGGGTCTCTAGATAAGATTTTAATTTTTAAGGGGCTGTGGAAATGAGACTAAAACATTTTTCCATGTACAATTTTTACTTACAATACTTTCAAACTTTAGTACTTTGTCACATCACATTAAGGGGGACGTCCCGTGAAACTTTGGGTCGTCATCATTTCTCACTGCCAGATTTTAGACTGAATCTCAAGTTCTGATGAAATCTCTAATTTAATGGCTTTTTGAAATCAGAAAAACATTCCAGTTTTAACCTGTATTCCCCTGGCCTTTTGTGAGTGCTTACGACATAGCCAGACTCTGTTCTAAGCACTTTTTGAGGTATTATCCACTTTATGTCCACAACCCTAGCGAGGCACGTGATTATTCTTGCATTAGAGACAAGGAAACTAAGGCACAGAGGGGATGAGTGACAGCCACAGGATCATGGCCAAGTTAGTAAGTGGTGAGCTTGGGATCTGAACCCAGGCGGTCTCATTCTAGGGCTTGTGGTATTAAACAACTATAATTTACTGACACTCATTAAAAAATGGAATCCATGGTCAAGACACACTTCCATTTCAAAGCATAGCTCATTAGCGGGCATTGCAGAGCCTACAGCTTAGAAACGTGGTCTATCAAGTGAGGAACACAAGATAAAACTAGGTGGTTTCCAAAGTGTAACAGGGCTCCATGCCTTCTATTGTGCATTGAGCAAAGGGAAGGAAACCAGTATCAACTGCGGCCCTACAATGAGCTGGGTACTGTGCCCTGGGCTTCCCACAGTCCACCAAACGTTCATGACAACCGTCAAAGGGAGGCCCGTAACTCCATTTTACAGTTGAGGAAAATGAAGCTCGGCGAGGTTATGGACTTGGTTAGTCAGCTCATGGGGGCAGAACTCTGGGTTTAGACTCAGGTCTGCCTCACCCCAAACCCTGGTTTTGCACACGCAGGAGTAGATACAAGATTTGCTTGTAAAACAGGCTGAGTCTTAAATTTGCAGCCATCATGGTCTAATATTTATATTATGAGGCCAGAAGCACCACTGTTAAGGGAGAATGAGCATTCCCTTGGTGTCTAGATGGCTGCCTAACCTTCTGCCTCAAACTGTGCAGAAACACCCAGAAACAGAAGGAAAGCTCGGACCAGGTGCACAAACCAGGCCCAAAGTCATTCAGACTCCCTGCTTTGCAGAGAAGCTTCCTGGGAAAGCCAGGCTGCCATCTACGGAACTCCATCCTGAACCTTGTGGGGTGAGCCAGCAGGTTTCTCCTCTCGGGGGTGGGGGGTGGGGGCACGCGGATGCTTTGTGAGAAGTGAGCAGTGGTCTTTCTCAGGCTAGCTCCGTACATTTCTTCAGTTAACATAAAGGAGACCTTTAGGCTATTACTCTGTTTCTGGGTAGGACCTGGCCAAGTTCCTTTCTACATATTTTCACATTTACCCCAAATATTCTCATTTTAATTTAACATTTTGACCTCCTGCAAATTTAAACAGGAGCTGGTCTTCATGTTGACCTTGAGAAAGTGCAACCTTTTGCTGGTGACAGTTATTACTAGATCTGTTTTTCCCAACCTGAACACCTTCTACTTGTTGAGTTCCCTAGGAGCTTTGGGGTTTCTACAGTGATTGAGGAAGCGCTAATTAAAGAATCCACATTTAATGTTTTCAATGAACCACCACCTATTTGATATTAACCACATCCTTTCACTGGACTGAGTTATAACTAATCCAGCCTTCAACTGGGGCAGCAAGATGTGTTGAACCAGCAAGAAAGATAAAGCTACAGTCTAATTTTGATGTGGTCACCAACTTGCTAGGAGACGCTCATCTTCTTCCTAGTGAAGCAGGAAGGATAATTCCTGGGGGTGGTTCTGAGGACCAAGCCGGATGAAACATAGTGAAAATAATACAAGTATCACATTTGTGAAATATCAAAGGGGTGTTTGTGATTTAAGCGAAAGAACATATGGCACACCATGGATTCCCTCTTTTTGTTCCTTTTAGAATATAAACCACCTGTAATATACTTCTGGCCTTTCGAAAGTGCTTACAGAATGTGAAAAGTCATTTGCCCTCTATCTGTGGAGGCCTTCCACTAGAGGCCTGGACTGAGAAGATTTTTCTTGTACAGGTCACCCCTTGAGTGGGCTTGGGCCCACATCTGCTGCCATAAGATGATTCCAAGGAAATGGCAGGATTTGGTTGGACGCTTTCAAGACATCTTCAGAGAACCGGTAGCCTCTTCCCCGTGTGACTCTTGCTGTCTTTGGAAAGCCATGAGATCCTCTGTCCCTTAAAAAACAGAGTCTTGCAAAGCTGGCTTTGAGGTTCTTATTGAGAGAGAGCAATCTTTTGATGGTGATGGGCAAATTACTCTATTCCAGCCATGCAGACCACAAATCCAGGGGTTCTCACTCTAGAGAGCTCTGCTGTGTGGAGCTGCGGGAAGCAGGTATGTATCCATGGTTAGAAATCGTCTGTTTGAGACACTTTGGCAAAACACAGTCACAAGGGCCTTGGTCATAAAGCCAAACTGTCACCTGAAATATTGCTTCCAGTTCAACAAGCGATCAGATGGTCACAGGCTCGTAATCTCTTTGACAGTGTTTCATGAGGAAAGACCCCTTTAAGACATAAACGCCTTTCTAGTGGTTGTCCTGGTCCCAGAGGTGGCTTGTACATTCTGTAGAGATTTCCCATCTGTCTGTCTGTGTCAACACACAAGCCCGCCATACTTCATACCTACTGGTTTCTTTCTTTTGGTTGAAGTGGTCTTGCAGACCCGTTGGAAGCAGCCAAGGCAGAACTGTAATCCAAGACTCTGAGAAGACCTGGGTGTTTAGACCAATGCCCAGGGGCTGACTGCGGCAGGTGCCTCATCCACTCACCACTGAAACCAACGACGGAAGGATGACCCACCTCCTTGTAAAGAGTCTGAACGGCAGCGTTGGTGGGAGGGGTGTGGAACGGGTCCCCTCGAAAACCCCGGTTTGACTAGGATCCCTCCTAAGAAGTCAGTGACCATCAAATACAGAAGAGGCTCCTCTCCTCTTCAGTTTTGTGGGTCCTACTGTGAGTCTTGAGCGACCTTCCGTGGTGAGAAATACTGGAGGTGCTGTTCTTTCAGAACACTTTGTATGAGTTTTGTAAAATTCCCAGAGGCCTACTTTGTTAGTAACTCCAAATGACATGGGAAGGAGCTTCATCCTGCTGGGCTCAGGTACAGAACATACTGGGGTAAACACATGATGTCACCTCGGAGGAATGGGGCAGGGTGCCAACGTAAGACATTGGCAGTACAAGCTCGGCTGAAGGATAAGATCCTAAAACCTTCTCTCTCCGTTCTACGGTATCTTGCAAACCACATCACAGGGAATAAACTGCTCCTGCTGACATTCTTCGAGGCCACGGAAGCTGATAGGTAGTTCTAGGGCTGAGATGTCCAAATTACTAGAAAATGTCATTCTTGGTACCCACGTGCACTCGTTTGCAGAAGGTCAAAAGAGCAGGACAAAAGTTACTTTAGGGAAAGACAGATCTGTGTGTAGCCAGAAAATGAACATTTCTGCTCCTTGATCTCTTTTTAACCCTTTGCATTCTTGGACGCATAAAGAAATCCTAACCAAAAAGTCCTCAGACCTTCCTGATAAAACAATCATCTGCTGAAAATAAGATTTATAAACTGTGACTGTCTAGGGTTGGCTTCACTGCACTGGGAAGAGGAGCGGCATACGGGGCCGAGAAACAGTAGACTGCCGACACAGAACCAAATTCATATTTTCCTACATCAGAATCTTCCAAATTCACCCCTAGTGAAAAGCTCCCACTTTCATAAGTTTAGTCCCTGGATCGGAAAGCATAGTATCAGTTGAAATCTGGTCTTCAATTCGGGTCCTAAAGGGGGTATTGCTGTCTTTGGCACAGAATGAACACCTAAGCGCAAACACCCAGTAAACAGAACCGTGCAAATCTGACCAACCCCACAAAAGTCAAAAAGATAAGTCTAAAAATATGAAGTGACACTTCACCCCTCATGGTGCTAAATACCTCAGGCATGCACTTTCGAGACTCTAAGGAATGCTTGGGCAAAACAGGCCTGGGCCCCGAAAAACAGTTTAGAATTGGGATTTTCATTCTGCGTTAACAGAGATCTTTAAGAAGATACAAATGTACATATGGGTACATGTATCCATGTAACTATTTTTCCGTACAGGTAACTATCTTCAGTTTTACTCTAAGGTAAATTAGAGGTGACTTTGAAAAAATATAACTAAAAAACGTCATTCTAGCCATTTCTAATTTCATCCTTTGTTAATCTCTGCAACATATTTAGATGAACATGTTCAGAAAGAGGATTGTTTAGCTTGGTCTATTTTTGATACAAGCAGAGTAAACTATGTCATTGTGTCACCTTCTATGAAATCTCAGCTTCGATGACGTGGGCGCTTAATCATCTGTCCTTTACCCAACAGGCCAGACTGGGAGGTGGGAAGTCTTTCTGTTGACTAATCAAAATGCCTACACTACCCCCTCCCCCAACCACCCAGGGGAGGGGAGGCGGCGGGAACAGACACAGAGAGCTGTGAACACCAAAGTCAGATTCTGAATGGAAAACTGCCACCAAGACACAAGAGCAGAGAGATAACGGGAAAAAGGAAAAAAAAAAAAAAAAGATGCAGCCAAATGGAGAGCAGGGAGCAAACGACCGTACCTTGGCCACAGCCTTGCCATCGGAGTTGTTGTTGGAATCTTTAACACCACTGAATGAATCTCTTCTCTGTGGGCATGGTTTCTTTTTGCGTGGTCTGCCTTTAAGATTTGGCGCTGAAAACAAATGAAGAACAACTGATGTACATTTTCATTTGCATGGGTTTCCGTATTAAAGACCAAAAATGTTAACAGAGTGGGGCCCTCCAACCTGTTCAGAGGAGCACACGTATGTGTGGAAGCCAACCCTCACGTTATGCTCTTCTCTCTGCAGGGCTCCGTCCTGGTAGACTGTCCAGCCCTGTACATCTATGACACCCTAACGCGTCTGATTAGTATAAATAAAATGAAGCTGTCGGCTCTCAAGGACAATAATAAGGAACATGCACTTCCTATTGTTAGAAAAGAAACATGTTGAGCTGAAGGACAACCCTAAGCCAGGCTCCGAGATGATTCTTTTTTGTTTCTATCTCGTTTTCAGAAACCTAGGTGATATGCCAGCCCAATACAGTATCACAGTAATGTATCGTTTGAAAACCTCTCTCCTCAAAAGTGGAGACCTGAACGTTTTCCTAAATTATGATCCAAATAAGTTGATAGGATACAAGTAAGTAGACGGAGAGCTAAAGAAAGCACATTCATGATAACGATTGGAAAGATATTCTTACACGTATTTACTAATAATATTGCGACCAGCATGTTTCAAATCTCAGCAAATCTGGCAGCTACATTCAAACCAGCATGTTCTCTTTTCCTTTTCAATATAGTTTTTATGAAGATCTTGAGGGTTATTTAAAATAACTTGCAAAGATCACCCTGGAGTTGGCCCGATTCCATGAAGATTATACTTTTTTAAAGCCACAGACAAGATGCAAATCAAAGTTCTATTTCGTCCTTGATGTTGAGCTCGAATGCCTTTAAGATCCACACAGAAAGCAGCAAAAAGAGGGCTGCTGTTTATCTAGTGCTCTGACTGTCCGGCATCAGCTTTCACACTGAGCTCCATCAGTCACCCAAGCCGAGCAAAATTAAAACAAACCACTAGAGCAGCCCTCGAACAATTCCAAACGAATGAATTACACCCCAAGCACTTTTCCTCCAGCCCTTTTGAGGCACCCACACTTTTTTTTTTTATTGCTTTAAGGTCGGATTATGACAGCACCAATTCTGAACAGCTCGAACGCTCTTAATTGTTGTTCATCTTCCTGACATGACACACAGTTAACCAGGGTTTTTAGGACATCTGATACTGTGCTCATCTCCCCAACATAATGAGTCCCACTCATTTGATTTTCTACTGTGGATAACAGCTCTGCTGTTGGGAAAGCTCAGGAGAGCAGAGCTGCCTTTACAGTCAGGCAAAAGTTTACAAAAGTGGCTTGTGGGGCTCAGGCTCCCCCTCCCACATCCTCTCTCCTCTCCTTCCCCCCTGCCCCACACGAGTGTCCAGAAGTCCATGCCCCAAAGCCAGCCTGGAATGATCACAGGTAAACAAACTGACAGACAAAAATCAAGCAAAGAGAAAGTAGCGATTACCCATTCCAGTCGACAAACATCTGCCTGAGGATGTCTGTGCTCATGAAAGCTACAGCATGTGACTGCTTCCCGGCCACGTCCCTGGAAGTCTCGACTTGGTGTGGATGTCAGCTTCCCTCCCAGCGCGAACGCGAATGCGAGCTGCCAGGCTCGGCGCTCTGCTTACAACTCCCCTCCCCCGGCAGCTCCATTACTCATGTAAACACACAGCAGTGACTAGCGCGGAGTGTGTGGGATGAGCTCTGAGGACTTTGCTGGAGTTGCCAGACTGGCAGGGAGGGCTCTGCTCTCTCCCCCTCCCTGCATGGGCTGGGTGATTTCATCAGGCCTGTGTTGTGGATCCTGACCTCCTGCTCCCCTGTCACAGCCTCGTGCCACCACCTTCCATGAACTGACCCAGACCGCAGCCAGGCGTGGGCTATTTCGGTTTGAAGACTCAGTGTAGCCCAGAAGTGCTTCCACAATGGACCCAAGCGCTAAGACTTTAATGAGCGTGAGGGAAGGATGTACTTTCATGTCCCTTATCAGAATAATAGCCGAGCAGAAAGCTGACGGGAAGGGGGCATAAGTTGGGGTAGGTCTGAGACATTTCACGAAGAGAAAACAAAACACGATCGCCTCTGTCCTCAGACTTGTTAACTATGGTCTCTCCTGCCTCACATTTTGGCAAAACGCATTTAAACCTAAAAGCATTTATTTCCAGAAAGCTTTCAAATCCCAAAGGCCTTTCAGATAGAACTTGCACCGAACGGGCTGTTTTAAATACAGGCAAAGGTTCCGGGAACTGACAATAGGTCATCCTCAAATCGGGTCTATTTTCTCTATTCTTTGAGCTGTTTTCAGAGCCCAGAGAAGCACACGCCCTTCCCCAGCAGATTCTGAGAATTATAAATTTAGAACAGGCTAGCACCTAATATTCTGCTCACACAAACTTAAACTCTAAATGGGATCTGATCAAGAGAAAAAGCCTTTTGTTCCTAATGAGGCAAGTCGCTGACATTTCAGGTAGGCTCGGCAAATCCCACCAATCGCTCATGCCTCACACCCGAATACTGCTCTTCTAGCTTCCCCTCTGCCCTCCTTTCCTGGCTTTCTCTTCTGGAGGGCACCACTGTACTCTTGGTACTTTAGCTGTGCTTTATGGATTATTATTATCCTCAGTCGGACAGTCCTTAAGGGCAGGACCATGTCACATTCATCTGTCACCTGCCCAGCGCACACCCAGGAGATGGCATTACATAACACCAGTCTGGTGAATGAGTAAGTGACTGATAGAACTAAAGATGCCCACATGTACCTCCTTCAGGTCTTCACAAGCCAAACCCGCCAACCGGCCACGTGCGCTCCTGTCACTCTGGGCACCTGTGAAGCTGCATTCACTGTTACTATTCACACCTGAGCTCCGGGAACATAACCCTGTGACTTGAAAGTTTGCCCTGCGAATTGAGACAGAAAACCTAAGGCCCTTGGTTCCTGATGACTGTGAAGCCTTTGTGTCTGGCGTCATGGAAGGGCTGTGATCTTGTCCCCAGTGCTCCCGTGCCCGGAAAAGCAGATGTTCAAAGTCCCAGGGAGAATGGAGCATGCAGGACTTGGGGAGTGGGAGCCCTTATTAATACAATCCGAAACCTCTGGGATCTATAAGATTCCAGGTGAAGCTCTGGGATTGAGGGGCTGGCTTTTTGGGGGGAGTAAAAATTCTGGTTCCCAGGCTCCTTTTTTTTCTTACTGAGTCAAGAGAACAAATCATTTGCTAGGCGGGCGAGTGGAAGCAAATGCTTTACGGTGTGGTGGTGGTCAGGAGTGTGGGAAGCCTGCAGTACACTTGCTGATAGAACAACTGGCTCTAGTCAGTTCCACAACAAAAAAATAAATAAATAAAAATAAAATAGTGTGAAGCAATAAATGCACAGTGACTTTTACATGTGTATATAATCCACAGCCCAGCTCTGGCCTGGCTCATTCACAGAGTTCAGTCAATGCTCTTTACATGAATGTTTTCAATATTACACACGAATAATAATAATAGCTGCTATTTACTGTGCACTTTCTCTGTGCCAGTCAGCACTTTGCCTACAATAACTCACTTAAAATTCGCAGCAAACCAACAGGAAGGTGAGATTATTAGCCCCATTTTCCAGACCAGGAAACTGAGACAGAGATGAAGTTACTTGTCTTAGGTCATGCAACTGGTTACGGGTCACAAAAGGATTCCAACCCACGCAGCTGGACCTCAGAGTCCCTGTTTTAAGTAACTTCTAAGAGACAGACACAGGCACTCATTCTGTCTCATAAGGAGATATTTATATGATTAACTTGGGCTGGCAGTCACCAGGGAGCTTTCCCCAAACAAAAACATCCCAATACCACGCAGCACAAGGGTGCTAGAGCCCATCTCAGGCGGCCATCCTACATGCTTGTCATGGAGCAGGGTCCCCATCGACCTGACTCAGCAGTAGGTGAAAGGTTTCCTCTAAAGCCACACAGTTCTAATAAAACTTAGAGCGCCATGCACCTTCCCCCTTCGCAGTGGGCCACTGATTCTTCTGCCCGCACAGTGAAAGATCTCTGTGGTTTTTAAAAAATCTTTCCTCTCTGACTGCCCATCTGTTCCTCTTACTCAGCGTCATGAAATTAACAAGTATGCACCTTTGTGAAGTCACTACTATTTCCATCGGCGTTAATCCCGGGAACGTCAGGACCGCCAGTGCTCCGGGCTACTTTGACATCTGACCCATGTGTTTTGTTTTTTCCTCTTCTTAACTCCGTCAAATATTAATAAAGTAGAGCCTTTTTTTTTTTTTAAGAAACATGGCAAAACAAGGTTTTTTGGGTTTGTTTTCTTAAAGCGTCTAGAAGCTCAGAGTTTCCAGGCATTCATTTATATATTCACTTTACTATGGGTTCTGACAAGTTATGTGTCAGGGCAGGGCAGGTGTGGGAAACTTTCGGCTCAACCCCAACTCTTGAAATAATAATAATAAAACAAAGGAAATGTAACCAGTTACTGGCAAAGTAAATTGCTTTTGGCTTAAACATTCCTGTTTTTTTCTACTGTGTTCTTCCTGTCATGACCGTCTCTCTTTTTTTATAACATTTATGCTCTTGGAAATACCACGAAGATAAACTGCTATAAAAGCTGGATTGACTCATCAGTTAACAACTCTTTCTTCTCATTTTGCAGAGAGGATTTTGTTGCCAAAGCAGCTCCATATTCTCTCGAGAAATTCTTTGTGAGCTTCCACTTAGAGATAGGACTTGCTTGTTGGTGGGGACTGCAATCAGGGGGATGGAAAACCAGGCATCATTTTCCTAAGAGTTTGACCCCTGGGGTCAATATCTAGAGGAAGCTGGCAGAGCGTTAACTCACTTGATTTGCAAATTTTGCGTGTGTGTGTGTGTGTGTGTGTGTGTGTGTGTGTGTGTGTGTATTTTAAACACTAAACACAAGCCAGAAAACTAAACTCCTCTGACTGATGTATTAGGGACTGAACAAACATCGTTCCATGTATAGTACGCATTACTGATAATACTTTGCATTTCTGTAATGCCTTTCCTCTGAGGATCTCAATTCTCTGGTATATTTTCTTTATAGACAATAATCTTAAAATACTCTGGCAAGTTTCAGCATGGAGCATTGCTCTTGCTGGAAAAAAAAATACCCTAATTTAGTTATCATTTACTGTGTTCTATTTTCAATGTTTCCCTTTTGACTATTTAGAAACTTCCTCTTTCACTACAACAAAAATAGGATGAGTGTTTTTAAAGTTATTAATGTATGAGTAAAAGATTTAGAAACCAAGCATGGCAGAAGGCTTGATCAAAGCCACTCCTGAAATTTATGGGTGTAATAAAAGAAAGGCATTTCACAGATAATCTCTTACAGAATTTCAGTTTTCAAATACTTGGAAAAAAAGAAAAGAAAAACAGAAGCTCTCAGCCCTCATTTTGGCTTTAACTTAAAGCCAACGTTTTTATTTTAAAAATTCATAAATGATTCCCTGAAACGTTTATTTCAAATCCGCGGCTATATTCCCTAAACTCCCTACTCCACACCTAAGAGAGTGGGGCCAGGAAGCGGTGGGGGCCGCTGGTGGTACTCAAAGTCTGTTAATTGGTTGAATCTTTCTGTGAATGTGCAAAGCATTCATGACACATAGATGTAACAATGTTCAGGTTTACTTTTATTCTGTTTTCCCATAAACAACCTTCTACACCCAACAGGAATGTTTGGGAAGCAACTGTGTTGCGAGACTCGAGCCCCCGCGGCCATGAACGCGCCTGACTCCATCTTGTGGGACGCTCCAACGTAAATGATGGCTTGAGAGCAAGAGGCGAGAGGCAAGACACACAACAAACAAAACGCACCGCAAGAGTGTTACCATTTTCCACAGTTGTTCCGACGGTTCCCTTGTCCAGAGTAATTTTTTTCTCAAATGAAGGCATGAAAGAGAAGAGATCAGAGGCGTGAACCTGGGCAGGAGACAGCCGCAAAATGCCCTCTCTTGGATGTCCTGAGCGATGACCGCTGCGTGCGCCCATGAGGGCCTATGCCACTGCCCCCTGGATGTCGTGTCTGCGTGGGGTCCACGTTTGCCTTTGAACAAGCCCTCCCCTGGTGCTGTTTGGACCACCGTGCCCATAGGCACAATTTAGCATTTCCAGTGAACCCCGCTCTCTCAGAACCCAGGCCCCCTTCCACCTCCTGTGAAGAGTGAGCAGTTGTGTTGTTAGAAAGAGGGCAGGGGACAAAAAAAAAATGAATCAGGCTTTACATGAGATGAGGTCCAGCCACTCTGGCTGTTTGTCAGCATTGCTGAGATCCCCACGGTCACTAATGAGAGTGGAATGTCTTAGTGCATTTGTCGTACCTGGACTGCCTGGGCCGCTGAAGTCCAAAACAGCCGTGGACTTCATTGACTGCTCAACAAACCATGGAAGTAAACACTCTTGTAATCCCTTCCAAAACATGCCCAGTCTTACTCACTCTTTGTTTCATACTTGTGAATGCTGGAGCAATTGTTAATGCCCCTGATCAAAGTTTTAGTAATTTCATAGGCATGTGATTTGCATAGCTATTTCCTGATCCGCCTTCTCTCTGCCCTGGAGGTCTTCATTTCTCAGAAACACTTAAAAACACAGATTATTTGACTTCTCCCCTTCCCCCACCCTATAAATGGAACTCAATTTGCTAGCTCATCTGTATTGCTAATTGGTTTGAAAGCATGTGACTCCGCGTTCTTGCCATTAAAAACACGAGCAAACCTCTTTTTTAGTCAGGTTTTACCAGCAGTGACAGGCAGATTTCTATCTTTATTTCCCCTCTGTGTCTTGAGGAGGGAGAGAAATTTAAATGACCAAATGTTATCTATATATTATTCTGAAACAATGTAGTGAATTCCAAAGGAATGCAGGAATGTTCTAGAAGTGTATAATAGGCTTGTCTGCAAGGCCGCTGCCAAAGAAGAAGGGGATTAGAGACACTTTTCACTACCACTTACAGAATGAGGGGAAAATCTGGGAGCTAAATCTAGGTGTAGAGGGAGGGGAGAGTCTGGGTTTTCAGGAGCCTGACTCTCTGAGGAGAGATTCTGGAAATAGGGAAGGAGATGGAAATCTGTGGCCGACCTTTCAAACCCCCAGCTTCCCTTGGTTTGTTCCGGCTACTCACAGTATCCGTGGGGGACCCATTCTCGGGGAAAGGTCCCCTTCTGGACCGGACCGGTGAAAGGGACCGAGGCGGCGGCCCGTGGCTGTTTCACAAATGCTTATTTGTCTCTGAGGTGATGAGGTGTCCGTACCATGGCATCAGGATCTGTTGGAAGACCCTTCTGCCTTCAAAGTCCAAATTTTACAATCCCGTCAAGGAACGTCAGGGCAGAGTGGGTCCCTGAGGGCTTAGCGTGGCGCACAGTGCACACACAGGCTGCAGAGAGGTCCCGGTGTCACCGCGGCACACAAAGGGTCAGATTTCCTTCCCCAGCCGCAAGGTCTTGTCAAGGAGTCGCAAACCCAGCGAAACCAAACACAGTCTCTAAAAATGCCGCAGGGGCTCAACCTTCTAGCTGGCAACTCATTTCTCCTGCTCTTCTTCTCCCTGGATGCCTGGGACCCAGGGTCCATTTCCAGGCCCTGGGGCTCAGGCTCCGCTCCTAATGGAGAAGATCATGCTGGACGTTGAGGAAAAAACTGCACGAAAGCTATTAACAATTAGATGAAGAGCGTTGTTTCGATGTAGACTGTGTACTTCTTCTTAAGATTTTGAAATAACTTCTGTTTCCATTTTTTGAAAACTATTCAATAAACACAGATTTAGTCTCTCTTAGTATAATTGTCTGGAATAAGAATAGAATATTAATTTAAGATACTTGTTTTTTTTTTTTTAAATTTAGGCTATTTTAAGGATCCAGTATGAAAATGCTTTTTAAGGACATTCTGATGTGTCTAATTTATGAAGATAGGACACTTAAACATAGAGGATTTTTGTCTTTCTTTTTCCTTTTTGTTACAACCAAAAACCCTGCTCATTTTAGTCTATGATTGACATGTTCTGCGGTGTCACTATTGGACACGACGGCACAGAAGTGAAAGTTACATTCTTTTTGTGCTGAACAGCCTTGCAAGGAGCAGCAAATATCAGAACAGTCTTTAAACTCATATAAACAGAACATTCTTGTTCGGCCATTTCTCCAGGTTTGGAAATGAGATATTCCATTTTCAACATTGAGGATAATTGATTTGCTGCATCTCTAAAGAAAACATTCCCTACTTGGAAATAAGTAAAAGAGACGTGTGTGTGTGTGTGTGTGTGTGTGTGTGTATTAACATGGAGGTATTCAACTTCTTACAGACTTGGACTAATATGTTATGAGAGACATTTCAGTTTTTCAAACACATACACGTAAGAAAAAAGTAAAAGGTCATCAAGTAATAAGCTTCCAATCTCTTTTTTAAGAGATCCCAAAAGGAATTTGTACTTAAAAGGGATTTTTCACACTCTTTATGCTTTTCTACCTTTCAGAAAGAATAATTGAAGAAGTTGGACAAGTCTCTTACTTAAAGGTAAAAAGATGATTATTCCTGCTTGTCTGAGGCTCTCAGGCATTTTTCTTTGCTCAGGTAAAGCCCTCCCAGCCCTTTTCCCTTCCGAGAGCTGCCAGTACCATCTCTGAGCTACGTCTGTTGTGGCCACATGTGAGCCACAATCCTGGAAAAATGTGCTAAAGCGGAGGGGAGCGAGGGTCCAGAATGAGAAGAGCAAGGGTGTGGGTCCTACGCGAAGAGGCAGGGCAAGCCAGAGTGCTCGGTAGTGGGAGTGAGTGTGTGTCACATTATGGAGAAACGTGGACAGATAACCATCAGATGAGCAAAGAGAATACACAGAAGAGGTTAGAACTTCCTCCCATTTTTTTCAGTGTAAGATAAAACACTTCTATGACTC
The DNA here is from genome assembly GCF_002007445.2 of Ailuropoda melanoleuca. Classification (NCBI taxonomy): domain Eukaryota; kingdom Metazoa; phylum Chordata; class Mammalia; order Carnivora; family Ursidae; genus Ailuropoda; species Ailuropoda melanoleuca. Next base: position 67,095,296 of record NC_048223.1, on the reverse strand, counting down.
TTTAGAACTGTTCTGTCTCACATGGTCACCACGAGCCACATGGGCTACTGAGCACTTGAAATATGTCCAGTACAAAACTAGGACGAGCCATAAGCATAAAATACACACTGGACTTCCGGGACAAGGTATAAAATGTAAAATAGCTCATTCATAGCATTTTATATTGATTCCATATTGAAATGATATTTTGAATATACTGGATTAAGTAAAACACTTTATTAAAATTAATTCTACCTGTTTCTTTTTACCTCTTAAAATGCGGTTGCTAGAAAATGTTAAGTTACATGTGGCTTGCGTTATCTTTCTCTTGGGGGATGCTGGTTTAGTCAACAATTCAATGTTACGATTACAGATAGGTCCTTGAAAATGTGTGAAAGAGTAGACAGAACAAGACTAACATCTGAAGCTAGAGTCATCAGCAAAAGTGATGACTCAAAGTTTCACTGAAATATAGGATTTTATGTACTGTTACACGCAAGGATAGTCAGGAATCGATATTGGTGTCTGAGAATTTTGCCTAAGCTGAAGTGTTTCCTTTGCAAAATTCAGGTCTGGTAATCATTGACTCCAGGTTACTCAATGGCCCCAATGAAGATATTATTTCATTAACTTCCTTAACTAAGATGTCAAAGCAAATGTTAAGGCTTGACGGGGCACTTGGGGGGAAAGAGGAGAAGAGGCAGAGAAAAAGAGGCTAATTATTAATTTTACTAACTATTCTCTCCAGTTACCAACGTGGGTTGGGTATAATGTAAGCCATTTGCAAACTGAGTAAGAGAAAATAGACCTTGAGTGATTTTGGCTTGTTGGAAGGTAGACGCTTCTTAACCACAAATTGTTGAATAAATTCATGGTCTGGCTGTGTTTTCCTTTTTGGAGATTTCATTTGCAAGTAAGTAGCGGGATCACATAGAGTCAGTCCTAAAGGCACTCAAGGGCATGGCCTTCTTGGCTCTGCCAAGGTGCTTCAAGTCCCACGGTTCTATACAACGCAAAGCGAGATTATTCATTGAAGACAAAACGCTCTGATAAGCCCCGAAAAGTCGATAGAACAAAAAGGGTTGAATTTTAGGGGGCAGAAGAAGAGACACATTCTTTCCCCATTCATTCTTAGCACCAAAAGCCATTGGGGCGTCACTCTAAGAAGACAGCAGCTGCTCGGTGGCCACCTGGCCCAATGTCCCAGCCTCCCAAATAACTGGTCACAGTAGCTGAAATCAAAGCCTATTCCCTCCACCCCCTCACCTTTTGATTCCTGTGGCAGCAACAACACGGAAACAGAACTAGACGTTAACAGCTCTCCTAATACAACAGGCCAATCAAAGAGCCACACATCCACCTGGATTCTTTTATGGAAACCCTCCCCCACCCCTCCTGTTAGGGTTCCCATTGTAAAAATAAAAGAACAGCAATGGTAGCAATAGAAATAGGCTTAAGAGATATTTTCTTTTCTTAGAAGGCAGGAGTTGCTATAGCACTGGAGGCAGTAACACGCAGAGAGATTAGGAGAAAATCCCTACAACGCCAACAAATTGTGCCGTGAATATTACACGCTCTACCGTGTAGTCCTTACAACATTTTTAAAGTGAAATTACTTGGCAGGTTCTACCTACAACCAGGGAAGTGGTCTGCACACCTCTGGTATGCTTCTGATATCTAACTTTACCAGTATTTGTCTTTGTCTTCCAAACTTTTTTATAGCACCATGGTATGCATATTTCAGCATCCAACATTATTAACTCATGACCAACTGTCAGTTGATGGTTATCTAACACGTGGGGTCTCCAAAAAGGGATCCTTATTTGGGCAAAAGCTCTTGTCTGCACCAGTCTGTCTATATTTCCCCTCAGAAGAACTTTATTTGGATTATTATTCGCTGTTAGTTGAAACTCAGAGGCTGCATGTGTGGCAATCGGAAGGCGGAGAAATAAATCCTTAGCAAGTTAAAACACTTAGCTGATATTAAAACCCTTTCTAGCTTAACAGTTTCAAAGTCAACTCTTGGTTGCCCTCTCGTGGTGAATCTATGTGATATGGTGGGAAGACCATAAAAACCCAGAAACTAGCAGAGTGTAATCAAATATAGGTAAGCACATTCTCCCTTGAGGACACAGTCAAAAATCACAGCCTTATGTTGTTGTATGTGTTTTGGAATTTACATTTCGCAGCCCTCCCATGCGGAGTGGGATTGGAGGGGGAGGAACTGGCGGTGGGATGGGGGGGCTGTGATATGGAAATTAGAACTTTATCTTTCTGGCATATGATAACTTCACTATGTTTACTCCCATAACTGTTATATATGTAGCACACTGATTTTTATGAGATTTAGAAACTTCAAAAAAATCATGCCCACATTTTAAAAGTTCCTTCATAACCAAAAATAGACTGATGTTCCAACTGGTTTGGAATTATAGGAACCAAGGAAAGAAGTCTGAATAATTCCCTAATATGGAAGAAAATCACTTAAAAAAAATAAGGAACAGCTTATTTGTTTTTGACAATAGGCAACATATGGAAACTTGGAATTTATAGAGCTAAGTGTAGGTACACAATTCATTCATATCCTCTAAAAATAAAATTTTATAAAAATCCGAACTCCAAATTTAATAATTGGTTACTCCATTTGGCATTTAATTTTAATTTTTAAAAACACCATTTAAAATTTCTGCTGTACGCCTTTCGACAATTTCCTGCCTGACAGGCCCATCCCCAAAAAGCAAACAAACCTGGTATTAAAACAGACTGAGCAGCTTAAGAAAAAGCTGGGGGCAAAGTACATGAGAACATAAACTATTTTTCATCATCTTACCAGCAAATGTACCATTTCCTTCTTTATGTGCCTTCTCTTTAGATAAAAGCTGCTCTCTACCCTGCATTCACAAAAATGCTCTGTATTTTTAATTTGAGTTTAATACGAGTTTAGGGGCAGATTCATCCTAACTTGGCTTTTCCCCTCACACGTGGAAGTTCAGTTTTGCAACAACAGTTGTTTGGTTTTGTCTCCGAATTAGCAAAGTTCTTAAAGTAATTTTTACTATAAAATTAAACAGCTGTGAGTTCTTTAGCAAACATGATGATTCTTGTTCTTCTTTGTACTATTGTGCAAGCTGAAATACCCCTCCTTTCATGTCTTTTTATTCCAAAATGAATTCCCTAGTTAGCCTTGGTTAGCTTTAAAAAAAAAAATAATAAAGAAGGGGGTGGGGATTTGCTGACCTCTGAGATTCATCAGAATTTAAGCACGGGCGTTGACACAAGGTGCACACTCAAAAGGGCTTTTGTTTCGTTCCTATTATGGGATGGAAAATTATATTCTGCCCCGATATAAAGCTAATCCTGGGGCACAATGAAGCTGTTTGCAAACACTGCTGTGGAGCAAGGCACCCTATGCCTATTTTGCAGATGAGGAAACTGAAACGTTGATCAATGGTAAGGGGGCGAGAACCAAAGACGTTCAGAGAAGCTGGAATTAAATTTAGAATTTGACTCCTAGCCCAGGACTCTAGCCACGTGAGGGCTCTGACTTTGGAATCAACAGAAGAGCAATTTTAAAACATTCTTTTGACATTATGAACCACAGCCTCAGGGCTCGGGGGAAGTGGGGGTGGGGGGCGGGGCCTGGAAACAATCCGGAGCTGCTAGGTGACAGCGTCTTGCCGCATGACTCATGAAATGGGTTACTTGGTCCATATGGCCATATATTCCAGGAATGTTCGGAGGCTTAATGATTCCCTTTGTATCTTCAAAAATGAAAATCAAGATTCGAGGGCTCGTGTAGACGACCTCCTCCTCAAATACAGACCACAGAATGGTTACAAGACATGGAGTACAAAAAGCGGGTCTTGGCTTTTCAAAGGAATTTGGAACCAAAGTCCCCTGCTAGGTGCTGGTGAATCCGCAGACGTTAGGACAGTAGGATTCTTCATTTGAGTAACGAAAAATGTTGGAATTCCAGAGTTTTAGAAGAACCTTAGACACCACTGGTCCGAACTCTTACTTTACACATCAGAGAAGCGAGGCCCAGAGAGCTCGCAATTTCGCCTGAAGTCACACAGCTAGCGGCGGAGGGGCCAGAGACGCCTGTGTCCCCTGGCGGCAGGGGACCAGCAGCAGCGCCTTGGCGGCAGATGGCTTTTCAGTGGACCCTGAACACCTCCTCTCTGGTCTCTGCGGGGCAGGCTCTGTCATCCCAGGACCACATTACTAAAACACACTTTCCAAGGAACTGCAATTAATAAAGTCAAATGGGAGCTGACAAGGGCATTCCCACTGTGTTCACGTGCCAAAACATACAACTGACAAAGCTCCCTTGGATCGCCTGCCTGTGGGTCCTCCTGGCGAAACTTCTGTGTACCGCAGAGAAGAGTGCTCAGACCCCAATGGGAGGGACCAGGCGGCAGCACGTGGGGCGCCATGGGGCAACCTCCAGCATGGGTGTCTAGGCCTGCCACCTGCTTGCTGTCGCAGGGCTGTGCTGAAAAACGCAGGGGCCCTCCTTGGAGGAGGGGAGGGCCTGGGAATTCAGGACCTCTGGGGGCTAGGAGGATGGACCACAGCAGACCATGCTTTGGAGTGGCCTCGCGATCTTCCAACAATAACGGATGCCTTAGAGGTTGCAAGCACCACGCATGGCTTCACCCCCTGCGTGCGCATGCTCACAGACTTCCCTCTGACAATACCCTTCCTGTTTCCGCTTTGTCCCTCCCACCCCAACTCTTACTTTTTCTCCCAGACTGAGGCTGGGCATCACAGCCCCTTCAAATCTTCCTTATTCCCCTCACCTCCAGCTGGAGGAGGAACCCTTTGTCCGCAGCTTCTCCATCATGCGTGCTTCTCTCCTAGCTCCTACCATCCCATACTGAAATCGTAGGTGTCTCTCCCTCACCAGCCTCTGTCTTGGTTACAGTAGGTGCTCAATAAACATTTACTGAACAAGTGACTCTCTCCATACCATATTTTGAAAGCACTGCCTCGTACTTAGTAAGAGTCTAATAAATGTTTATGAAACTGCCCTAACTGCTGATCCCACTGGAGAACATAAACACCTCTGCAGAGGGGAAGGGAGCTGGGCTGTCCTTGGTGGCTCACCTTCTTGTCTGTAGCTCCTCCCATTGGTCACAATTCCAATTAATAAAGAGAAAGAGTGTATCCCCTCCCCCCATTTTAATTCCCACTCTGTAACTCTGAGGCCCAGCTCCTGTCAATCACTTAAGTGCTCCACAGAAATCTGCCCTGTCTGTGAATCTACGGAGCTGACCTGGTTTGACAACATGGTCCAAGCCACAGAGATGCTGTCTCTCCTGGAGAACCCTCAACAGGGAAAAAGTCAGTAACACCGAAGAGAAATTAAGTTGCCTGGGGAAGATTAGATGGCAGACTGCCTGGCGAGAATTACTTTTTAAGGAACCCCATCCCTGCAAAGCTGCCTAAAATAATGTGCCTGGAGACAAAAGTCTGGGCAAATCTATAATGTAGGGATTAAATTTAAATTCCAATAAAGATTTTTAACAAAGGGATCAATAAAATAGGAGAGATTGATCTTCAGTTAAAAGTTCCCAGTAATGGGATAGTCTAGAAATTTCATAAATAATGCTTTTATCTTGATTGCAAAATAATCCCCTGCCACAAAAGCAAGGCGAATCAAGGTAGGAAATTGTTCAGCAGGAATTAAAATGTCACACTTTACACAGAATAAAGCATTGCAATCACCAGGAAAACACACATTGCAAATGTGTTAACACAAAATTACATACATCACTTAATTATATAAGCGCACAGCTCCGAGTAACCCATTAGCTAAACATGTCGGGCTGCGGTTGAATATATACATGCAATATTTTTAGCACAGAGGGGATGTAACTATGTCAGGCCTGGCACCATAAAGCCTGAGATGGCAAGTGCTATTAAACTGAGATGCAATCATGTTGAAAAGGAAACATGAACAAACAGCAGACAATTGAGAAGAAAATACAGTGAGCTTGTGTTCTACTACGTGTGCTTCCAAAACCTTATATAACTATTCATTGTCTATTTCATCTGGCTTGCATCCCGGGTTTGTTCTATGCTATACTAATTTTATAATAATAAACTGCTACACCAGTTTTATGAAATCACGCACGCAGAGAGGTTGCAGATGACATTACATCTGATTATCTTCGCCAGCAAAGGACACTGTTCTGAAATTAAACACAGTCTCATGCAAAGTCATCCACTTTGTTTAAAATGTCCCCTAGAGTTCGCTTCTGAAAAAGCAATAGAATGTCTTTCCTTTCGTCTCCAAAACACTGGTGAAGGTGGTAACATTGCTGTGCATCCCCAAGCTTCACAAGGAGGAAAGAGGCCACAGACTTTGAAAACAGGTAGCTCTGTTCATTGACTTCACAGACCAGGCAACCAATATGACCCCAGGCACCTCATCGTCTCTCGCTGGCGTTGAGTTTGCCCATTTACCAAAACGGGATTGTATCTCTTGAAAGACTATAAATGGCGGAGAAAGACTACAAATGAGACAAAACGAGACAATATGCCTGGCACATTATTTGGTACCCAGAAGACACTGATAAATGGTGGATGCCATTATTATTACTATTATAGGCACAGGCACAAGAGAAGAGTACATCACTTTAAGCATTTTAAGAGGCCAGTGCTTCTCTGGTGGGAGAGTTATTGTCACTCTGGAAACACCTGAACCTTCAGCACAGAGATAAGCACCTCACAGAACCCAACGAGAAAGAATAAGTACAATGAAAGCTAGAGGATCATTTGACACAAACACCTGGTATACCTCCTTGGAGGCTGACTGTCGTCTGCTCTGGCAGAGCCTTTCATCAGAGGGCAGTAAGTAGGTTGTTAAAAAGGGGAGAACATGTCTTAGTAATAATTGATTCTATGGTCTAAATAGACAATCAGTGGAATGGAATTGCATATGGTGGGCCAAGAAGAAAAGCAACCTCGTGTTCATAGCTGTCCCAGTACAGACAAATCTATGGGAAGATTGAAACCCAGACAGGGCACAAAGGCTCCTCCTCTGGGTTTTTATAAGAACATTTCTATGAGTCAAATTTTGCTTTAAACAAGGCCATGATGTGGCAAAAGAGAAAAGCAAATTCTATCTGTGTGGAAGTCAGGGAAGGTTACTTACGAGGGAAAAAGAGTCATTTAAGAAGAAATATCTAAGGTCCTGATCTCTTACTGGCCAAACCAAGTCCTGGTTTTGTTTCTCACATATACTATTTGTTGACTCAATAAATACTTGTTGCATTTGCCATCACGTGCCTGACCCTGTGCTAGTGTAGCTGGGGATAAAACAGAGAAGGTAACGCAGTTCCTGACTTTAACGATTTCACATTTTCATGGAATTGAGTAAGTATGCTCACTCAGCAGGCCTGTTTCCTCATCTAAAGCATTAGGGTTTATTAGACAAGACTAGTACATGGACCAAATCTGCCTGGTGCCAGAGTTTATTTAGCTGGTACAGTTTTTGTCAATCATTGTCATCAATCTAAAATCATGAGATTTTCACATAAAAATCAGCACGTCTGGCTTTTCTTAAAGAGTTGAGAGATCTGACAACACTGGGCTCATACTCCTACAACACAGCAAAAGACTGGAGCTGAAAAACAGCTGCTCCTTTAGACTGAGCCTGGGTTCCCACTGCTTCCCGATTTCTTACAGGCTTCACCAGCTCCTCTTCCCCTGAGCTCCCTGCTGACACCTCAGACTACCTGAGTTTGTGACCTCTGGACCGGAAGATCATTGAGATTTTCATTTCAAATAAAGCATGATCATGAGAGCCAGCCAATGGTATAAATCAGGAACCTGCAGAGAAGAGGTAGTTCCTTGATTAACCCGTATTCTTTACCTAGTGGTCTCAGTCCAAAGGTTACAAGAGCCTCAAGTGGGCTACCAGACAAGGAGCTACCATCCTTCTTCTTAAGGCCTTTCCGCAACTTCATTATCTCCACGTGCATTTGGGATTAAGTAGAAGGCAGTCCTGCCTGAAGGCAGACAATCATAGCAAGCTTCACTTAGCGGTCTCTCTTATTTTTTACATATTCCCCCTTTGCATGGGTCCAAGATGAATAGGACATTTCAGGGAGCCTCCAAGGATGCCAAACCAGATCTCATTACTCTTCAAGATGCATGGCCTGATTCCTGGGGGATCTACTTTGAAATCCAGTCATCTCAGCTGCAACTCGAACTGTATTCGCTCTTCATTCATTTTTAGACCCTTTGCGCTCCAAAAATGCTTCTTGATGGTTGCTAGGCAACTATTGTTGAATACATGCAAGAGGCATTAATTGTGTGAACACTTTCAAAAACAGGGGAAAAATTGTTTAAAACCGAGGACACTGCCATACCTAAAATAAAACATTTCCTCCTTAGGCAGCCTGGCTTCTGTATGTCAGGGGGTAAGATGATTTACCATAAATTACTCCCGTACTCTCTGTCTCCCCCATCATCCCTCTTCAGCCCCCCACTCAAAGATGTAAATTGCTTCCTCTTTGAGTCTCCCTCCCAGGATAACCGGGACTTGTCTTATTAAATATTCTCTGCTTTCCTGTTGTGTGGTTCCTCACTGACCACATTTTTCCTGACATGTGTGTTTCATACTTACATATCCTCAGGGCAGGACAACTTGTGGCTTGTCACTTATTGCATCTAGCTTTAGAACCCACTGAACTTATCATATAGTGATCGTCTCTTTCTCTGACCCAAATGGAAACAGCAAGAACTCTTCTATTTTCCACATCAAAGACTATGCTTTCTGCTGATGCCAAATGCTCTGTGCTTCTTACCAGTAAATGCAGACTTCATTTTATAGTGTGTTTTCCCTGCATTTTTTTTGACATTCCAATGTCATGATCAAGCTACGAACACACAGACTTCCATAAATTGAGTCAATTTAAACTAAACAAAGGTACACAAGTACTAAACAAAAGTACAAAAGTACTAAACAAAGATAGTACTTGTGGCAATGTGGTCACCTTCTTTTGTTGGATATTAAGTGAAGAAAAATAATTTTCCATCAGAGTCCTAAGGGCAAACTAAGCTAATTATGTACTCTTTCCACTATATGGTTCACATGGGCAACTTAGTTTCATCATCTGTAAAATGGAGAAAATGATTCAGGGTTTAGAATAATGCCTGGCATATAGTAAAATGGCATATAAGCAGCATTCACAGCAGTACTATGACAGCTACTACTATTATTATTATTATTTCTGGGTCTTAAATTCATCTTCCCACCATTTCTAGGCCATATAGTCTCATCTTGGTTAATTCCAATCAAGGATTAGGTCTTTCCTATGAAATAATTTTTTAAAAGATTTATTTATTTATTTATTTGAGAGAGAGAGTGGGCATGCATGAGCACATGCACTTGAGCAAGTGGGGGGAGGCACAGGGGGGGAGGGAGCGGGACAAGCAGACTCTGAGCTGAGCATGGAGTCCGAGGCAGGGCTTGATCCCAGGACCTTGAGATCATGACCTGAGCCTAAAGCCAAGAGTTGGACACTTAACCGACTGAGCCACCCAGGCTCCCCCTGCTATGAAATCAATTTTGAAAAATATTGTGGATAATAGACTTAAACACAGAGGAAAAAAAGAGATTCTGATCAGAGATAAAATTACATTAAATAAAAAACATGGTACTAAACTTTCGAGTTAACTTTTGGAAATCCACAGAGAGAAGAGAGGACGTGGTGCACATGGAACAGAGAGTGTCTACATGGTGTGTGCAAGTGTTAGGGGGCTGGGAGGGAAGGAAGAGAGTGAAAACAGACGCAAGAACTTCATGGCTCTGGAATATTCCGGACAGATCAATCCGAGGCCTCTCTGTGTCCCTACACCACCTCCAACTGTCCCACAAGCACGTCCAGAGAGCAGATAGCTGCCAGCAGATCTCCCTCAACTTAGGTGAGCTGTGGTCCACACTGTCGATCTCTGACAGGCAATCCCTGCCCTGCACTGTGCTAAGAGCTTTATGTGCAGAACTTCACTTAATCCTCATATGATTTCCCCTTGAGGTGGGTAATACCACTAACGCCAATTTATTTTAAAGATTTTATTTATTTGAGAGAGAGCACGCGTGAGCAGGGGGAGGGGTGTAGGGAGAGGGAGAAGCAGTTTCCCCGCTGACCTGATGCAGGGCTTGATCCCAGGACCCTGAGATCATGACCTGAGCTGAAGGCAGACACTTAACCGACTGAGCCACCCGGGCGCCCCTCACTAATGTCCATTTAAAGATGGGAAGATGGAAGCTTAGAGAAGAAAAGGAATTGCCTGGGAGCAGAGGCTGGTGTAGTAGTGACTGGGGACTGAGACCCAGACCCGTGTCTCATCGGAGTTCACCTTGCTGGCGTCCTGCTACCTACGTCTGCACAGCAACCACTCCAAGACCCTACTGGGAAGCACACTCTGTTCCCTCAGATGCAGGGTCCAGGGGTCCAGGCGGAGAGGCTGGAAGCAACTGCAGGGACAATGGCTCGCACTTAACACAGGCTTGCTCACTCAATACTGTAAACTGGCGCTTGGTGCTTACGTAACTCCTCCCAACTAAGAAAGAAACAAGCCTGAGCTCGTTCATTTCTCTCCCAGTCCCACACACGATTAAAGGAAACTCCTCTCCTTCCTAGCTAAGGTAATACAATTCCACAACGAAGAATCCTTTGCAACAAATATTTCTTGAGCACCAGTTCGCCTCATGAGGGTCACCAAAGAAACACGAGACCCATGTCTTGCCTTCTAGGGAAGCAGAACCGAGCTTTTTTGTTGGGAGTTCTAGCATATTCCTTCAACAGTCACCGGTCACCTAGGATTATGTGGGCCACGTACTGGGGACACAGGGTTTCCAAGACTTCCTTTGGCCTTACTCTCACAAAGCTGACGTTCCGGGAAAGTGGATGGGTGGGTGCTGTCAACAAGCAAGAGGAGAAGCGCTGGGAACATCACAGGGGGGCTCACCTCCTGGCTCACCTCCTTCCTCCTGGAAGCACCGAGGAAGACCTCTTTGAGGAAGTGATGTGTAAGCGGAGGTCAGCAGGACCGAACACGTTTGCCAGTTTGAGGGGTGAGATGACAGTGAGAAGAGGTCTCTTCCAGGAAAGACACACACCAAGACAGAGACATAGTCCAAGGAAAGGAAAGCAAGTTCAAGGACTGAGAAAGTCCCAGACTGCTGGCTGTGCAGGGGGTAGGGTGGGGGTGGGGGGCTGCGGTCTTCTGACCAGACACCACGGAACCATTGCGTAACTGTGGTGAAGACTTTCTATGCTACAGGCTTTCGGGAGACACGCAGAGGAATTCGAGGAGGTGGGTGCAGGATGGGAAGCACATAGTCCGTGTTGTGCCCTGTTCTTTCCTTCTGTATCAGGAGCACAGAAGGAGGCTAACCTGGCTGCCTGCCCTGCCCAGAGCCTTCTTACCCCAGCACCCCCATCTCCATGACAGGGCTCTACATTTGTACACGTCACGCTCAGTGACAAAGGACTCACAATAACTCCTTTCATCTCCCACCAGCCCACGTTCCCCTCCTTTTGCGGGATGAGGAGGGCTGTTTTAATATGTGATTCTTAATTTATTCATTTTCAGCTAGCAAACAATTTTTAATTAGCCTGCTCTTTATTAAGGATATGGAGCAGGTTATTAACTAGGTGCATCTTTGGGTCTTTAAAAAAGTGAAAAAGGCGTAATCAATGTGCGTGTGATGTTTAGGGGTTTAATTGGTATTAGTCAACATCTTTAGAGCAAATCTCATCAAGTTCCATTTTTAAGCCCTGACTCAACTGACAATCCCACAAGGCAGCAAGGAAGAGTGGGATTAATATATTAGTCACTTGTAAAACTTGCCAGTCCCTCAATTACATTAGTTCCAGTAAAATATTCAAAGGAATAATCAAGATTTTAAAAAAGAATAAATATCTTCCTTTCTGCCTACTGAATCTGAGAAGAAGGATTCACTTAGCTCTGTCATAGCACTTAAATGCTATTTAAATACTTAAAGACAGTACTCAGATACTAAGTGTCTGTTAAATTCAAGGGCGCCCCCACTAGCAGGCGAGCGCCTTGGAGGTTAGCTCTGTGCTGGGTTCTCGACTGTCCCCAGCCCCGTGTCCTCACATAGGGCAACACACAATGACATAGTTGGTTATCAGAGCATGTTGGTTGGACACAGGAATAAATGAACAAACTCTTCCCAGACAGGTGGAGGAGAAGGCCTTTAGGTTACCCCACTTGGCCGTCCTGCCCTTGCCAGTTGTTCTAGATGGTTCTGTTTCCAGCAACAAGGATTGGGTATAATTACTCAGCATGAGAGACTGACGTCGCTTATGGAAAAGCCATTCGGGGTCTGAAAGGAGGGAGGAGGAGGGAAAGGTGTGGCATCACCACCCTGTTAGAAAGCCGGACCTTTAGCGGTTACTCAGTTATTTCTTTGTTATCCGTTCTGAGGCACATGTCAGGATTTGTGTGACCAGGTCTTTGGTGTATCGTTGTCAGATACAAACACCTCCTGAGTATCCACTCAGTGAAAGCCAGAAGACGCTCTATCAAAAATTTTTCAAAGTCTTTCCAATTTGCCAAAGTTAAAAATGCAAATATGCTTTTCCTCTGCTGCGGTCCCACTGGCCCTGGGTCAGCCTGCTTGCAAAGATCTGCTCGATTATACATAGAAGACATAGAAGGACTTCTGCTAATAGAGGCACCACGATTTGCTCACAAGTTACGCCTTACTTCTCAAGGCGCAGGGACTTGTACAGGATTTGTATTTAGCATGTTTTTCTAATGACACCTGTGCTGTCATATCTACGTACACAAACAAATGTAGGTCATCTGGCTAATTTCAAGGCAACAGATGCAGATTATGGATTCGGTAGCAAGACCACAAGTGCA